>NW_027361672.1:7252500-7602500 GCF_039654945.1 Dendrobates tinctorius
GCAGGAACGTAGCACATTCAGATTTGTGTCTGGTTTCCCAAGAATTCTTCCTCAAAGTCTGCAAAATTCAATCAAAGATCAGTAAATGATCACGTTTGCACTAATAATTTTGTTTTGACTTTGTCTAGGATAGTGATACTGTATGATGAAGGGGGGAGATGTGTTTTATGAGGGGAGGGGGTGTGTCTAGGTCAGAGGAGCGGCAGAGTGTAATTTTTTTTCATATTTCTTTCTGTAATAAATTAATGTGTGTACATTCTGGCAGCCAATAAGGGTGAAGAAAGCATCCACAATGTCATGACACAAGGTCTTCTGTTATTTTCTTCCAAAGTCACATGTTTCTCTCCATATGAAAAGTGGAAGTTGTTTTGCTGGCTCTATTTTCTCAGTGTAACAGCACAGAGAGTCCGCTTCTGCTGCTGCTGCAAGTGAACTTGTCATTTAGTTAGATAGGATCCTATCCCGTGTGAAATTGATCTTCCAGCATCTAACTAGATTGTGCTAAAACTGTGTTGCAGTCAGGAGGCCCAATTTTCTAATCCAAATTGGTTGGGCTAAAACTGTTTTGCAGTGAGGAATCAGGAAGCCCCATTTGCTCATCAATATTGTAAGGCCTAATATTAGGCTGGAGTCACACACAACCATTAAAAATTCGGACCGATTTTAACGGTACGAAATTGCACAAAGATTTCTTGTCCAGGGATCGGTCTGTTATCAGAATTTCCGGCGATGAACCGATTTTATTCGCATCTAAGCATCAAATTGGCATCCAATGCCAATGCCTGATGCTCTTTCCTGTTGACCTGGAGAAGTCTTGTGATTTAATCGCAAGTCACACGTGTGGTGCGTTTTCAATGCGATTTTTAATCGCATCCATAGATTTGCATTGACAAATCCAATCCGAAAATCGGTGACAATCGCAGAATGGATCCGATAAAAAAATGCATGATGGGAGCAGCACCATTGAATAACATTGGGACGAATGCAATGCGATTTTTAATCGCATTACATTTGTCCGATTTTATCGCTATTGTGACTCTGGCCTTAGGGTTCATCTAGGAGGCCCTATTTGCTAATCCAAATCGTTTGAGCTAAAACTTTGCTGCTGTGAGGAATCAGGAGGCCCCATTTGCTCATCAAAATCATTAGGCCTAATATTGGAGATCAGCCAGGAGGCTCTATTTGCTAATCCAAATAGATTGCACTGAAACTGCATTGCAGTCAGGAGGCCACATTTGTTAATCCAAATCGTTTGGGTTAAAACTGTGCTGTAGTGAGGATTCAGGAGGTCCAATTTGCTCATCAAAATCATTGGGCCTAATATTGGGGTTCAGCCAGGAGACCTTATTTGCTAATCCAAATTGTTTGTGCTAAAACTGTGCTGCAGTGAGCAATCAAGAGGTGCTATTTGCTTATCAAAATTGTTAGGTCTAAAAGTGTTCTCCAATCTATTGGCCATGGAAATGCTGCCTTTTCGCCTGGTGGATACAGATGGTTTCAGAAAGTTGATGACCGTTGCAGTCCCCCAGTATCAGTTGCCCAGTCACCATTACTTCTCTAAGCTGCATGTCGCAGACAACATCATCCATTCCCTGAAAAATCTATGTCTGCAAGGGTGCATTTAACCACAGACACCTGGATGAGCAAACTTGGGCAGGGGCGTTACACCTCACTGACTGGACATTGGGTGACAGGCGGTGGGGGCAAGCGATCAAGGGGCTGCTCCACAAATCTTTGAATCCCTAGGGCTTGCAGGACAATCCTCTGTATCTAACACTTCCTCCACTTTTTCTGCCTTATCCTCCTCCTCTAGGGCATCCACCTGTGCCCTCAACTTCAGATACACTTTCCAGCACTGCAGATAGAATCCCCCCAACTCCATACTGAGCAGCCATGGCTCACTGCAATCAGGCAGTGTTCAAATAATTATGCCAATGGCTGTCTCCACTGAACTTGAAATCAGGGAAGGCCGTGTGGGATAACGGTGCAAACCTGGTGGTGGCCCTATGCCAGGGCAACCTCACACACGTGCCTTGCATGACTTACGTTCTCAACCTGGTGGTATAGCAAATTATCTGCCACTATCCCAGCCAGGATGCGCTGCTGCAGAAAGCACAGTCATTGTGTGCTCACTTCTGCTGATTGCATCGTGCATGACATCAACTTGCATCGCTACCAAGATCTTTTGACCTACCAGTTAACCATTTGATTTGCAATGTTCCAACATGTTGGAATTCCACTCTGCACATAGTGCAGCAACTGTAGCAGTAGCAACAATCCCTTGTGCAGTATGTACTTATGCATAGCCTGGGCCAATGCAGTATGGATGTGGCGCAAATCATGCTTGTGGAGGGGACACAGCTGAAGGACTTCTGCACCCTTCTGCACAGTTTTGAAAATGAGTACTAAGATAGTTGGTGTGGCACCCCTGAGGGTTCAGTCGCCACAGAGGTACTGCACCTCCTCCTGAGGTGTGGTGCCCCACTATCCAGGTAAGGTGGAGACACCTGACCACACTCCAACACCTGCACCCCACACCACAAAGTAGTGTAGCAAAGCACCTTTGGCGGCTCCCTGCTTGGAGTGTAGCATAGCACCCCTTGGTGGCTCCTTGCTTGGAACACAAAACGTGCTGGGAGGTGGGTGGAGTTTAGTTCACACAAAAGAGAGGGAAGAATTGAGTCAGTCAGTCTTTCATTCAGTCAGTGAGTGAGGATGTAGAAGGACAGAGAGTGAGAAAGAGAAGATCTCCGGGAGAAGGATGGAAGAAGGAAGTGCTGCAGCAGGACACAGTGATCAGGGTCTGCTGGCACAGGAAGGAGACAGAGAAAGGAAGCTTGATTCTCCATTGGAAAGAGGATTAGTATGGAACGTAAGGAGAATAGGAGGACTAAGGATCAGGGTTGGAAGAGAGAAGCCTTCCCAAGTCTTGAGCGCAAGGCCGGGGTCCGGTCCCCGAGGTTGTATGGATACTAATGGTCCTGCGACAGACACCGGAGGAATAGAAGTTTGTCACCACTCTATTCCCAAACAAGACTTGGGACACAACAGCAACGATAGTGATCCGGGACTTGGTAGCAAGGAGTCCCCGAAGCAGGCTACAGCTGTCTGCCGTACAAGTAGAGTTCATAGGAACATCTGACAGGAGGAACTCCAGTGTAACTCAGTACTGAGAGTACTTCACTTTAGGCGCAAAAGGGAGACGTTCAGAAAAGGCACATATGTTGGCGGAGAGTTGGAAAGGAGTACTTCATCTTGCCTGGAAGTTGGCTGAGCTCCTGACCCGGAGGACACGGCATGGATGCGGGCTCTTGTGCCACAACAGACTGTGAGTAAAGCTTTGGAACTACATGCCCTGGTGTCCTCCACTTATTCCTGCATCAATCTGCCCGGCACTGCTACATCCCCTTCGCCTGACACTATACCATCTAAGTGTCAATTCACCCACTCTGCCCTGGGACTACAGTCCTGCCTGTGGAGGGCTATAACATCATTGCTGCACCACACCATCGATCCCAGAGGATCTGTCTGCAGCGTCGGCTTAACATCTTCCTTGCCGAACACCACAGGTGGCGTCACGACTTACACATTCACACTGAACATTTACAATGGGCGCCCAGGGCCACGGGCCGGGTCCCAGCTACCGTGACATCTCCCATTGAGGACCATCGGGCCCGGTACTGAGTACCCCACAGCCCTGGGTGTGAGGACGTCCCATTAGCGCTGGCGATGCCGTCATCAGCATCCCTATTCCGGTCATCTACATGCTAGAGCACACTGTGAATAGTCTGCGTGAGGAGGTGGGGGTCCCAAAGGAAGAGGTGGAAGCAGAGGAGAATGCAAAAGGGACTGTCGTTGCACAGGTGGGTGCTATTGGAAGGTGATTTACAGCGATAGAGGTATCAGACAAACTGTTAGTGAAGGTGCAGGACCTGAGGAATAAATGGAGGAGGATGAGGTGATGGGTGTGCAACACTCAGGAGATGAAGAGGATAATGATCCTCTCTCTGTTGTCCGTGGTTGGCAGGAGGGAATGGAGGAAGCAACCTTGAGTGTTACCCCACCACCAACACACCACGGACTTGGACCTCATGGAAGAGCCTGACACATGAGCGCCTTCTTGCTGCACTATCTTTAACATGATGACCTTATTCTTAGGGTTAGAAATAGTGCTGACTACTGGGTTGCCATTATGTTAGATCCATAGTACAAGAGTAAATTTAGCCAGATGCTTCCCTCACTGGAAAGGGATGCACGCATGCTGGAGTATCAAAGCACCAAACATGCTTGTAGACAATCTTAGGAATGGTTTTCCCCAAGACAGCAATGAGGCACATAGTGTACATCCCAGTTCTAGACGTCCAACCCCTGGAACGTCAAGGTGTCATCGCAAAAATGACAGCAGAAGTGTAAGTGGTAGAAGCAATTTCTGTGAATCGTTTCACACATTTTTAGACAAGTTCGTGCACCAGCAGAAAAGAGTACAAGTTTGACATGCTGTGAATGACTGGAGAGGATGGTGCAGGAGCATTTTGAGCTCAATATCAATGCCATCAGGGGGGTTTGGACACTTTCGTATTTTGGTATTCAAAAATGGAAGACGGCCTGGCAGCCAGCTTTGGTCATACCTGGCAGTCAGCTTTCTCTCAGAATGTGGCTTCAGTGCTGCTGGTTGTGTCCTGACGGATAAGCATATAAGGCGATTCCCTGAAAGTGTAGACCACCTAACTTTCATCAAAATGAACAAGTCATGGCTCTCCATTGACTTTTGCAACCCAGTCGTAGACAGGGCAGATTGAGTGATGTTGTCGTTTTTAGTATCATACATTGATCTCACATTATTGCAATCTGTGCTATCTTTTTTGTAGCTCCTGTTCCTGCTGTTGCTACTGCTGCTGTTGCCACAAACATTTTTTTTAAATGTGGAGAATCCAAGTTGGGTCTCCATATGGTAGGTTTCTTGTAGTTGTAAGTGTGCCAGAGGCTTATTATACTGTTTCTACTCTGTGGAAATTGATGCCACTTTAGTGGTGTGTGACAATAATTTTTTGAAATGTGGAAAATCCAAGTTGTGTCTTCATCTGATATCTGGTAGGTTACCAGTAGTGGAAGGTGTGTCAGAGGCCTATTATACTGTTTCTTCATTATGGAAATTGATGCGTGGTGTGTGACAATAATTTTTCAGAATGTGGAGAATCTAAGTGAGGTCTCCTTCATGTGTGTTGCCTGTAGAAGTAGGGCTCCCAGACATGCAGGCATGCACTTACTTTCACTCAACTACCTGTGTTACTATCCTTACATTTTTCTTCTATTAGTACTCTATGAAACTTATGTTTGTGCCATCTGAGTGTGGCTGCAATAATAAAAAATGTAGATGTTGCTTGAAGTATCAGGGCTCCCAGCTAAGAAGGCTTACACTGCTACCTCAACCACCAGGTCCTCATTGAAATTTCAGTTCAAATCAGAAAATGCTGGCCCATACCGTGATACCTCATTCATGGCCCATGCCTGACTGCTTCTATGCCATTTTAAAAGGTTCTATTGTGGGTCAATTGATTAGTCAACAACCTGTGTTACTTTCCTTACATTTTTCTACCAATATTACTGAATGAAATGGATGTTTGTGCCATCGGAGTGTGAATTGGAAAATAAAAAAATTGAAGGTGTTGCATGAGGTATCAGAGCTCTGAGCTAAGAAGGCTTACACTGATACCTCAACCACCAGGTCCTCATTGAAACTTCATGTATAGCCCATGGTTGAGTGGTGTTTTGCCATTTGCAAAATTTCTATTGTGGGTCAATTTATGCCACTTTTCATGGTGTCTGCCGCTAATTTTAGCTGTTTGGGAAGCTTTGTGTCACCCTTTAAGGTGTTGTGTATATGTTTGGCTTGGCCTCCCTTTAAATCTAATGGAGTTTGTGTACGTTTCTCAAACCATTTGGCAAAGATGTTCGGCTAACATCTAAACATTCGACGAATCGAACCGAGCTGAACCTTGAAAGGTTCATTCATCTCTAATACTTACATTCCCTAGATATCATCTATCAGGAAACAATCGGTATGCCTCCATACTCATCAGGTAGCCAAATGATATCGTCAAAATTGTCTGAGTCAGCTGACTATTATCTAATGTGTATAAGTGCTTTAACTACATGGACTCTACTGATGTTTCTTATTAAACGTATTGACAGGCTTTTCCATTGTCTAAGTGGATTTATCTTAACATAAGCCGGTATAAGTAGACTGTTTTATATTCAATATAAATACAGAATTTCCTTCAATAATACATAAATATAACACACTTAGTCTAAAACTGAAGTATTAGAAAAAAAACCTAAGTGCTTTGCAGACTCTTCAACAAGTAGTTCAACGTCTTCCTCCAGAGATACTTGAGGCAAGACAATGGTACGGCTAAGTGAGACAGTGTGAAGAAGGCTCTCTGATTTTAATGCCATTATGTAGTTACTCTACTTGAAAGGTTTACATTAGGCCCCTTATACATCAAGAATTGTTCTCACTTTTTTTATATTTGTTTTTTTTTTTTTTTAAAGGAGAAAACTTTTCTTAAGGAAAAATAATAGAATGTTCCACTGAGAACTGTTTCTCCATATTTTAATACATATGATACATAAGAAATAGCTACTCATAGAATTGAGCTGCTAAGTCACATGACTGACAGCAAAGTGAAGATGTTCGTTTCTAACAGCAACCAGAAATATTTACAAAGCAGCTACAGTCAATTTTGGTTAATGGAATTCTATATTAAAATATACAGGTGCATCTCACAGAATTAGAATATCATCAAAAAGTTGATTTATTTCAGTTCTTCAATACAAAAAGTGAAACTCATATATTAGATAGAATCATTACAAACAGAGTGATCTATTTCAAGTGCTTATTTCTGCAAATGTTGATGATTATGGCTTACAGCCAATGAATACCCAAAAGTCATTATCTCAGTAAATTAGATGCACCTGCAGCTTCTCCTTCATTCACCAGTAGTTTACAGCCAGGGCGGTCGCACCGCACCGGTTGTAAACTGATTATTCCCCATATATGGATTACAGCGTGGGACAGGGCGACAGACAGGTATGGTATATTGTTGGTTTATTATTTTATCTTTATTACAGGAGATCAAGGGTGTTGCTTGGATTAGCAGAACAATAAAGATGGCAAAACTGTGTGGTGTATGAATTCATTAAAATACTTTCTTCTGGCTGTGTGTTTATTTAACCCCTTAACAACTATAGGATTAGTAATGGAGAGGTGTCTTATTGACACCTCTCCATTACTAATCCATGGGCTTGATGACTCCTTACAGTTGAAAGGTGACAGTAACCCCACAAACATTAAGCCCACTTGCCACCACTACAAAGCAAGTGGGAAGAGCCAGGCAAAGCTCCAGAATTGGCGCATCTAACAGATGCGCCTTTTCTGGGCAGCTGTGGGCTGCTGTTCTTAGGCTGGGGGCCCATATCCATGGCCCATTACCAGCCTGAGAATAGCAGCCCGCACCTGTGAGTTTTGCCGGATTGGTTCAAAAACTTATGGGGAACCCACATCGAGTTTTACATTCATTCTCCTCTGCTCGCACCGATAGGTGGCAGAGCAAGGGAGAATGAGAGCCGCGTTCAGCACCTGACGGCAGGGGAACAACGCTTACAGTAGCGCTTCTTCCCCGGTGGCCGTCCGTGTGGTATTGATGCGGCACACGGGAGGCACACGATTGCCACATGTGTGCCGCATGTATTACACACACGGACACATGGACACTGATATCTCCGGTACCAGATTTTCCAGTATCGGAAATAAACGGACGTGTGAAAGAGGCCTTAAACACAAAATATAAAGTATGAACTAGGACATTTTGGCTGCAAACCATCATTACATTACTTTTCAAATGAATGGCTTGGTTAGCACCATTTTTTGGGCAAAGAGTAGCAGATTCAACTTTATGTGTTGTGATTAGTACAGAAGGCTATTGAGGAATATACTCAGTGACTTGGATTCTTCTTGCTGGATTTGTGGGCAATATGGTAGAGTTGCCTCAAAAAAGAATGGGAGTGGTGCATAGGAATCTTCTAGTATAAACTTATACTAAGCTAAGAAGGGGTACTATCAGGCTCTGCTAACATTTCATTTGGGAAAAATTTGGTGTATGCTGTGGGAGTGCTATTGCCATTCACCAGATGAAGGAAAAAAAAATATTGTCATATCATAGAATCATAGAATCGTAGAGTTGGAAGGGACCTCCTGGGCCATCTGGTCCAACCCCCTGCTCAAAGCAGGATTCGCTAAATCATCCCAGACAGATGTCTGTCCAGCCTCTGTTTGAAGACTTCTATTGAAGGAGAACTCACCACCTCTCGTGGCAGCCTGTTCCACTCATTGATCACTCTAGCTGTCAAAAAGTTTTTTCTAATATCAATCTGTGTCTCCTCCCATTCAGTTTCATCCCATTGCTTCTAGTCTTTCCTTTTGCAAATGAGAATAAAGATGATCCTTCTACAATGTGACAGCCCTTCAGATATTTGTAGACAGCTATTAAGTCTCCTCTCAGTCTTCTCTTCTGCAAGCTAAACATTCCCAAATCCTGCAACCTTTCCTCATAAGACAGGGTTTTCAGACCGGTCACCATTCTGGTCGCTCTTTTCGGAACTTGCTCCAGTTTGTTGATGTCTTTTTTAAAATGTGGCACCCAAAACTGGACACAGTATTCCAGATGAGGTCTGACCAAGGAGTAGAGGGAAATAATGACTTCACGTGATCTAGACTGTATGCTTCTGTTAATACATCCTAGAATTGCATTTGCCTTTTTTGCTGCTGCATCACACTGTTGACTCATGTTCAGTCTGTGATCTATTAGTATACCCAAGTCTTTTTCACATGTGCTGTTGCTTAGTCCTATTCCTCCCATTCTGTATATGTTTTTTTTCATTTTTATTGCCCAGATGTAGTACTTTGCATTTTTCCCTGTTAACACTAGGACTACTGGACTCGTGACCCCGCCTAGAACTACTGAAAGGAGTCATTTTGACTCCTTGCTTGTTTTCGTTTATTTTTAGAGTTTCATTTGTGGTTATTTATTAATAATTATATTTTTTGTAATGTATTATTATTGTGAGATCCAACAGTAATGCTTTTGATTGTTTTATTTCTGCTTTTCTTATTTTTCTACAGAAAATAACAATAATTATAATAGACGTTTTTCAAACATTTTTTTTTATTCAAGTGCACACATATAAACAACAACTGAAGAACAAAAAGCAGAGAAAATGTAGGTGGAGGAGCATAAAAATGAAAATATGGCGCAGAATTCACCTTCTAAACATTTGGTGTTTCGCATTTTAGGCATTGCCTTTGATTTATGGCAGTACATTGCCCACACAAAGACTTACCACAAGTCTTACAATTGCCGACAGATCTATTTTTCTTGCACTTTTCTTTGATCTGGCAAAATTTTGTTTGAACCATCACTTCTGAGCATGTAGAAACTTGGGACGTGGAACCCTTTTCCCTATCTGTGACATAAGGACCACTCAACTCTCTCACAAGCGTTTGCAAAAATGCCTTGCGTGACATTTTTTGGTACAGGTACAGAGCGGAGTTTCATACCTGAAGCTCCGCTCCGAACCCTGGGCTGGAGCCGCTGTCTGGGACGGAGCCGTGCTCGCGCGTAAGCAAGCGCTGCTCTGTCCCTGACAGCGGCTCCAGCCCGGGGTTCGGAGCGGAGCTTCAGGCATGAGCGGGCAGATACGGCCTGTATTGCGGCAAGAATATCCAGATGGCTATTCAGCCAGAATTCTGCTAGTGTGCACAGGCCCTAACTCAGTGTGTGGAAGAACAAATAAATACACATAACTACTTACCTTCTGGATTTGTTCCTTCTGAGTCTTCAGATTCACTTGATATGTTCTGAGGAATGAAATCTTCATCACTGTCAGAATCAAATACATGTTCCTGCAATTCGGATTCGGATTCATCCTCCGGTATGGATTGCAAAGTAGCCAGAATATCCTGAGGCTTTATCAAACGTCTTCTCTCCATATTCCTCACAAATTCCATAATTCTATATAGTTCCCTGCTGAAAAATAGAAATGAAATGAAAACTAAAAGAAATAATAACTGTTCTGCCACCTTCAAAAGTAGGTGGGCTGAATCAGTTGACAGACAGCTAAACTATTTCATAACAATTCATACCTGTATGAGTCTTCAGAGCTCCTATGTCTGCGTCTGTTCTCTTTGTCTCTTCAGCTGAACTGAAAGTAAAGTTACTATCCAGAATACTGTCTCCTGCTAGGACCTAAAGGCCCTTTTACATTTAGCGATGCACCAGCGATCCAACCAGCGATCCGACCCGGTCAGGATCGCTGGTGCATCGCTAAATGATCGCTAGTGAGCTTTCATACAGAAAGATCTCACAGCGATGCAGCAGCGACGCAGCACACGATACTTACCATTCACACACAACGATCCTGCGTCCTCCCGCCCGCCTCCACGCGTCGCTGGACGTCACAGCAGGAAGCCCAGCAGGAAGCAGACGACGAGAAATGGAGCCGGACATTCTCGCGCGATCAGCGATGAGCAGCGGGGGAGCCGGTCGCTGGTAAGTATCACACATAGCGATATCACTAGCAATATCACTATAACGTCACAAAACCAGTGATGTTTTAGCGATATTGCTAGCGATATTGCTTAGTGTAAAACCCCTTTAGAAAAACACCACCCCTCATTAGCATAAGATAAGAGCCTAGAGTAAACAAGCTATTTTGTTCAGCATTACACAGTAATACAAGCAGGTAAAACACAAGGAAAATGTGAAAAGTTGACATGTAAATTGAACTACATCTATATGAACATCAGGGTAAATAAGACAGAGTGAAAAAATTATGCACAAAACTTTATAGCAACATTTAGTGACAAAAGGACCTCAAAATATAGTAGGGAGTCAAAATGACTCCCTTCAGTAGTTCTTGGTAAATTTTGAAAAAAACGCGCAAATTTTTCACCAAAATTATTTATTCTCACAAAATCTTTTTTCACATCATATTTGAGGAAAAGTCACCGAGTTTCAAGCCGGAATTCTGAAAAATGTAGTCACAGAAGAGAAATAAAAAACGAAAGGAGTCAAAATGACTCCATCAGTAGTTCTAGTGTTCTAGTGAATTGCATTTGCCTTTTTTGCTGCTGCATCACACTGTTGACTCATATTCAGTCTGTGATCTATTAGTATACCCAAGTCTTTTTCACATGTGCTGTCACTTAGCCCTATTCCTCCCATTCTATATATGCTTTTTTCATTTTTATTGCCCAGATGTAGTACTTTGCATTTCTCCCTGTTAAAAACCATACCGTTAGTTGCTGCCCACTGCTCCAGTTTATTTATATCTTTTTGAATCCTCTCTCTCTCTTCTCTAGTATTAGCTATCCCTCCTAGCTTTGTGTCATCAGCAAATTTAATCAGTTTACCCTCAATTCCTTCATTTAAATCGTTGATAAAGATGTTGAACAATACAGGGCCCAGGGCAGAGCCCTGTGGTACCCCACTTGAGACATTCTTCCAACTGGATGTACAGCCATTTACGACCACTCTTTGGGTCCAATCACTAAGCCGGTTATGAATCCACCTAACAGTTGCCTTGTCCATTCCATACTTAGCCATTTTTTCAATAAGGATTGTGTGAGATACTTTGTCAAATGCTTTGCTGAAGTCAAGATATACTATATCTACAGCATTTCCCTGATCCACCAATCAGTGATTCTGTCATAGAAGGAAATTAGGTTAGTTTGACATGACTTATTAGTTACAAACCCATGCTGACTCTGTTTAATCACTTCATTCTTGTCCAGGTACTAACATACATGTTGTTTAATAATTTGTTCAAAGATCTTTCCTGGTATAGAAGTCAGACTCAACGGCCTATAGTTGCCTGGGTCCACCTTCTTCCCCTATTTGAAGATAGGAACAACATTTGCTCTTCTCCAGTCTTCTGGGACTTCTCCTGCTCTCCAAGAATTTTCAAAGATTATGGAGAGGGGTTCAAAAATTTCTTACTCTATCTCCTTCAGTACTCTGAGGTGTAATTCATCTGGACCTGGATACTTGAATTCATTTAGGTTAGCTAAGTGTTTCCTCACTATCTTTCTGTTTATAAATATCCTGGATTCTTCTATTCCCTTAATAGGACAGTGAAGAACAGTTGATGTTACATTTCCTTTCTGAGAGAAAACAGATGCAAAATAGGAATTTAAAAGTTCAGCCTTCTCAACATCCTGTCTTACCATTTCATCATTTTCATCCTGTGAAAATCCTATAGCATCTTTGACTTTTCTTTTACTTTTGACATATCCCAAAATCCTTTTTTTTTTGCTTTTGACGTCTCTTGCAAGCCTCAATTCATTGTCAGCTTTAGATAATCTGATTTGTGCCCTGCAAGTTCTGCAGACAGCATTATATTCTTATTTAGATATGCCTCCCTCTTTCCATTTTATAAACATTTCTTTCTTCCTTTTTAGCATGTGCTTAAGTTTTGTGTTCATCCATCCTGGTTTCCTTGAATGCTTCCTATGCTTCCCTCTTTTTGGAATTGTTAACAATTGTGCTTTGAGAATTTCATTTTTCAAGATTTCCCATCCTTCCTGGACATTTTTGTCCTTAAGGATATCCAGCCATTGGATCACTTCAATTCTCTTTCTGAATCCCTTAAAATCTGCCTTTCTGAAATCTAACCTTGACGTCTGAGTCTTCACAGGTCTTCCACCTCTAGTTATCCAAAATTCTAAAATAGCATGGTCGCTACCTCCTAGGGTCCCAGCCACTTTTACCTCCTCAACCATTTCCTCCCTGTTTATAAGGATTAGATCCAGGGTAGCAGTTCCCCTTGTTTTCTCCCCTACCTTTTGGAAGATAAAGTTGTCAGCAAGAGAGGATAACAATTTCCTTGACCTGTTAGTTTTGCCTGAAAAAGATTCCCAACAAATGTTAGGATTGTTGAAATCTCCCATGACAACTATGTCATATTTTTTGGAGAACTTGGCCATTTGATGCATAAAGAGTTCATCCATATCTTCAGCTTGCACAGGCGGCCTGTAGTAAATGCCTACAATGGTGTCCTTTCCATTGTTCTGTCCTTGTATTCTTACCCAAACAGTTTCCACAGAGCTCCCAGTCTCTGAAGCTTCAATCTCTGTGAAGATATACGCATTTCTAACATACAATGCGACACCTCCTCCTCGTTTATCAAGTCTGTTTCTTGCAAATAAGTAGTATCCTTCTAGCCTTGTATTCCAATCATGTATATTGTCCCACCAAGTTTCAGTGATTCCAATGACATGATATTTCTTTTCCTGTGTTAGTAGTTCCAATTCTCCTTGTTTGTTGCCCATGCTTTGTGCATTAGTATAGATACATTTTAGTTTGATTGGTTTCTATTTCTCCAATATTTTTATTATTTAGATTCTTTTGTTTATTCTTCCTTTCCACTTCTAATAGCAGAGTTCTCAAAAGCATTTGTCAGGTGTATGGCTTTTTCTGGCCTTTTGCTTCCCTTCCCACATTGTTCTAGTTTAAAGCTTTCCTGATGAGTGTAGCAAGGCGACTTCCAAATACGTTTTCCAGTTTTCGTAAGGTGCACCCCATCTCTAGCAAGTAGTCCATCGTATAGGTAATTCACTCCGTGATCCAGAAATCCAAATCCTTGCTGATGGCACCATCGACGTAGCCAGTTGTTCACCTGCAGAATCTTATTCCACCTCCTTGTTCCATGGCCATCCACTGGGAGGATGGAAGAGAAGATCACCTGAGCTCCCAGTTCTTTCACTTTCTTACCTAAGTTTTCAAAGTCACTGCAGATAGTTTCCAGGTCGTTTCTTGCGGTGTCATTTGTCCCCATATGTATTAGCAGGAATGGGTAGTCATCTGTAGGTCTGAAGAGTCCTGATATCCTGTCAGACACATATTTTTAATTTTTGCACCTGGAAGACAGCACATTTCTCTTGAGGCTTTATTCGATCTGCAGATATCAGCCTCTGTTCCTCTCAACAGGGAATCCCCCATGACCACCACTCTCTGTTTCTTCTTCACAACATTTTTCTTTCTCCATCCAGGAGGATTCTGAAGGTGTACAAGGTTGCTGTTTGTGGGCAAAGTCTTATCCTGATGTATTTCTTCATCGTTCTCCAGTGTAAGAGCCTGGTACTGGTTCCTTAGCAGTATGGGCGCCTCCCGCCTCCCGATCCTCCTGCTTCTCTGGGTCACATGTTTCCATTCCTCTGTTTCTTCAGGTGCATTTCGAATTTCTTCTCTTTCTGTAACATGAAGAGATAATTCTGCTCTGTCTAAAGCCCCCGTTACACACTGCGATATCGCTAGCAATATCGCTGTAAAGTCACTGATTTTATGACGTTGCAGCGATATTGCTAGCGATATCGCTGCATGTGATACTTACCTCCGACCCGCTCCCCCACTGCTCATTGTTGGTCGCGCGAGAAGGTCCTGTATCATTTCTCGTCAGCCACTTCCTGCTGCGCTTTCTGTGGCGCCGACGAGCGAGGCATGGACTTGGGTGGGAGGACGTCAGGATCACCGCGTCTAACAGGTAAGTAGTAACCCCCGACCCCAGCGATGTCGCTGGTGAGATCTGCCTGTGTGGCAGCTCACTAGCGACCACTTAGCGATGCACCAGCGATCCATATCGTTGTCCGGATTGCTGGTGCATTGCTATGTGTAACAGTACCCTAAGAACTCTTCACCTTCCTTAATGATCTTCAATGTAGCTAACCTCTCCTCGAGATTTTGCAACTTTTCCTCCAACAGGGACACAAGCTTGCATTTGTGGCATGTGAAGTTTGGCTTTTCCATTGGTAAGTCTGTGAACATGTAGCAAGAAATGCAGCTCACTAAATCGCTCCTGGCCTCTTCCATATTGTTATTGTTAAAGAGATTTCAAAGCGATGAAAAATGAGCCAAAATTCCTATTTTGTTTTTACTAAATAGGAAAGTGCAGCACACTGCAATTTCTTTTGGAGTGGGCTATCTCAAAAAGAATACATATATCATGTAGAATACAGATTTTACACATTAGTGAATGAGTAAGTGTATGGCTATTCTCCAGACATTTTCTTCCTATGCAAGGAAAAAGTAAGCAGAAGTGGTGGCCACAAGCACCCATTTCGGTACAAAGTTATTCCTTTTCTAAGAGACTAATGCAATTCACTTGCATGCGGTGGTGAAAGATGTGGTATAGGGAACCTTCTAAAGGCCCCATCTCACATAGCGAGATCGCTAGCGAGATCACTGATGAGTCACCAATTTTGTGACGCAACAGTGATCTCGCCTGAGATCTCGCTACATGTGACATGCAGCAGCAACCGGCCACCCTGCTGGATATCGCTGATCGTGCAGGAATGTCCTGGGCCATTTTTTCGTCATCAGCGTCCTGCTGGCCAGCATGCATCGCTGTGTTTGATCGCTGGATCATTGCTGCATCGCTGAAGAGATCTGCCTGTTTGGCAGCTTACTAGCGATCATTTAGCGATGCACCAGTGATCCCTACCAGGTCGTATCGTTGCTGGGATCGCTGGTGCGTCGCTATGAGAAACGGGACCCTTAGACACCCATAGCAGCACAGAATATTAAGAATGACCTCACTTGATGTGTAATCTTGCAGTTAAAGAAAACCTATCAGCAGGATTTTGCTAAGTAATCTACAGGCATTGTCATGTGTAATCAGTGTTAGAAGTTTCCAGCTAATGATATGTTCGTGCTCCGGGGCGGAGCAATAGTCAGGTCTTATCTCAGTGCTCTTGGCCTGTGGAAGCAAAATGAGACCTGCCCACAGGCTCACCCCAAAGCACAAAAATGTTCCTCATCATAAAGACAGCCAGTCAGAGAGACAGTCAGCCAGAGAAAGAAAGCCAGCTAGAGAGGGAGAGAGACAGCTATAGAGAGAGAGACAGCCATCCAGCCAGACAGCCAGTGAAAGAGAGAGACAGCTCACCAAAGAGTCACTCTCTCTGTCTTTCTTTCTCTCTGTCTCTTTACCTCCCTCTCTGGCTGTCTCTCTGTCTGTCTCTCTATCTCTATCGCTCTCTGGCTGGCTATCTCTCCCTCCTTGACAGGCTGGCTCTCTCTGGCTGGATGTCTCTTTCTGGCTGTCTCTCTCTCTCCCTCTGGCTATGTCTCACACTCTGGCTGTCTCTTTCTTTCTCTGGCTGGCTGTGTCTCCCTCTCTCTTGCTGACGGTTTCACTCTCTCCGGATGTCTGTTTTTCTCTCTCTGGCTGGCTGTCTCTCACTGGCTGTCTGTGTCTCTCTCTGGCTGTCTCGCTCTCTGTCTGTCTGTTTGTTTCTATAATGAGGAACATGTTTCTGCTTTGGAGCGGCCTATGGGAAGGTCATCTCTTGGTTTCGCTAGCCTAGAGCACCAAGATAAGACCTGACTACAGTCCCAACCCAAAGCACGAACATATCATTAACTGAAAACTTCTAACACTGATTACACAAGAAACACAATACGGATTTCTTCACCCCTAGTATCATTTCAATCAGTGTAACAGCGCCAACATGACAATGCCTGCGGTTTACTTATCAAAATTCTGCTGACAGGTTCTCTTTAAGCAATGCTCAAAAGGCCATGCTACTATTTTGAGTAATAAAGTCATTTGTACTTCAATTGCTCCATGTATGACTTCATGTAAAGTTCCTCTTACATTTATCATGCCATATTTAAAGTACTGCTGTCCTCTTAAGGTGCATAGGTGTTACTTGGCCTTCTCAGTCACCAGAACCTTGGGTCAACTTTAAGCTGCATCCCATATAGTGTTGCCCTTTCTTGTTTACCTGGCCTCTGTTAATTAAAATCAAACAGATTATATTTTAACCTCAGAAAGATATTGTTTTCAATTTTATCAACAGCTGTCTATTAAACAGGCATGTTTTGTACTGTGAAGGCCCCAATACACATTAGATTAATGTTGGTCAAATATTGCAATATCATCAGTTTTGGCCAACAGTTTAATGTACAGGGGGCACCAGCTAACAAGTGGTCAGGGAAGATGTTGATCAGCATGTCCAATTTCGGACTGCCAATAGCATTGTTATCAAGGTGACAAGCCAATGTGTCAATCTTTTGAATCATCCTTTGGCCAAAAGCCTTCTAAAGTGCATTGGGGCTTTAAAGGCCACATGCACATTAAAATAATTTTGTAATTTTGTCTGAATCCGCTTTAATTGACAGATGTGGACTTTGGTCCAATGTGTTTGGGGGCACTAGCCAACTAATGGTTGGGAGAGATGATGATAGCACATATCAAATTTTGGATTGTATTGTTGAGATAAACCACCACCTGATGTGTCAATCCACATATTTCCCATAGAGAGCCTAGGAGTGCTTGCCTGAGCAAGTGCTTCTGTGTATAGTATTTTTGGCTGAGCTTACTGTCACCAGAACTCCAAAAGCATTGTTTGGCCATCAGCCATCTAAACTGTATGTCAGCTGTAGTGTCTTCAGCTTGGAAAATGCAGATATCTGTTTCATGATAAAGCAAACACAAGTTTCCATAGCCTGTGTTGGAGCTGTGCATAATTACTCTTTGAGTAAAGTGATGCCTGTTCCTCTTTTGTTGTCCAAGGAGAGTAAAAGGAACTAGGACCTTCATAAGAAAGAACTATCAGCAAGCTAGGAATTTCAGTGTGGGATAGGATGTGCAATATAATCTTACCGGATGGACCACCCTTGGGCAAACAGATTACAGTCAATTGCAGCTATGTTGGTGGCACAGCTAACTTTTCAGTAGGTTCAGATATGAATCAGTATAGGTTTCTTTCAAGCTGTCTTTTTCACAGCTAGGCCCTTTTCTTTGAGTCAAATCATTAAGGGATTTAGTTTCCTTAAATAAATTCACAAATATGCTACTAACTGTAATAAAATGTAGGCTTTCTTTTATTGTCTAAATAGAATATGATTTAGTAATTTCAATTATAGTTATTCCAATTGTTGCATCATATTAGATATTTGCTATTAAATTACATATATACCCAGAAATGTCTCTGTAAGGTACATATGTCAACCTCATTATTAATTCAAATATCTTATCAGTCAATCTTGTGGCAGTAACTCAATCAAAAAATCATGAGGACATGGTCCTGAGCTTCCATTGTTATCCATAGCTAGAAACAGACTGGAGAAGAAATGTGATCTTAGTGAATTGGATTGTGGAATGATTGCTGGAGCCAGACAGGGTGGTTTGAATGTATCGGAGATGGACAATCTACTCTGACTTACACAAACAAGAGTATCTAGAATTCACAAAGAATGTTTAATTGAAAACAGAAAAATACATTTCAGGAAGTAGCCTAGTACTTTTAATTGGTTGCATCAGGGATAACCAACATTATTACATCAACCAGACAGCTTAGATATGCAATACAACTATTCAAGGTTTATTCATGTCTAAACATATTATAATCTATCCTTTGAATAAATGATATGCACATTGACAGTGTGCTCTCTGTGGTGAGCTCAGATCAGCAGTAATGAGCCGGCACCAGAGCACTCTGTTTAGTGTGTGTTCTAAGACTACCCAGCATGTAGAGACCAGCGCAAGTGACGTCACTTCTCTGGGTGTTGCTGGTCTCTGCACCCTGGGTATTATGACATCGCATACAGTACAGTCTTGAGCTGGCTTGTCACTACTAATTTAAGCCGGCAACAGAGTGAATTGTGCACACTGGACAGTACACATCAATTAAGGACTAGTCAAGCCCCTAAAAGCAAGAGTTACAGATGATGCTTTGTATCTGGGAGGAGGTAGCCTTTGCTGCAGTGACACCAGCCTCTGCCCCTTGATAACGCTATGATTGAGTCTCTCAGCATGCACTGGGATTGTCAAATAATCAATCATCAAAAAAGAAAACAGTATAAACAAAAAAGATAAGCAATTAGATAGTGTAGTTATGGATAAATTGGGAATTTTTAATTCAAGTATATTAAAAATTAGTTTAGATTATTACATTAAGTACATAGAGATTTAGGATGTAAATTACTTTGTATATCGAACCTCCCCTTTAAGAATTTTATCCAGATTCTATGTATGGTCTCACATTCCAAACTATAAATACATTTTACAATGTATTTATACATTGCGTGAGAACTTTCTCACTCAGCAAGTGCCGTAAGTGAGGTCACAGGGGTTCATCAGCTATGAACTCTGGTAACCTTTCTCACGGGAGCTCAGTGCTACACACTGCAGGAGCATGATTGCACTCCTGTCTCTGTGTGAGTTGGCTGGCATGGATGGAGGTCGCATCACTGATGTGACCGCTATCCAAATCATCCGGATCTTTGTGGGGCAGATATGGATTATTATTGGTGTGAGGGAAACTTCAGACGCGTTTCGAACGCTAACTGCGTTCTTAAACTCGGCAAGATAAAGAAAAAATAATCTAGCCTAGTCTATGCAGTTGGCATTCGAAACTCATCTGGCATTTCCCTCACGCCCCTTATCCCTATCTCACACCTATGCTAGGGTGTACACAGTAGTGCTTGCCTTGTTTTTAAAGAAACAATAAAACTTTATGGAATTCATGGACTGGAGCTGGATCCGTACCTTTCCTACAAGTATAATTGATGTCTGGCAGAGACGTGATCCTGTGCTTCCAAAACTGAAACTCACAGGGAAGTTTCCAACAAGGGGTGAGCTGATATTGCTTTTTTTAAACTGTGTATCGGCGTGTTATAGACACCTCTCTATTACTAACCTCTGGGATTAATGTCAATGGCCATAAAATTGGCAAAGTCAAAGTAAACAGTCACAGGGAAGCGCTGAGTTGGCGGTCATATAAAGTAAAGCAGGGAGAGTCCGCTGCAGCTCCAGCCGGGTGCCTCTGGAGGAGGAATGGATGCAGTAGTAAAACAAACCTCGGTCACAATGGAGTGCATAGGACACAAATAATTTTTTGTGTCCTATGTGCTCCGTTTTGACCGATGTTTGTTTTACTACTACAATGGCTATAAAATAGCTGACATCACCCCAAAACCTATTACTCCACTTGCCACTGAACCAGAACAAGTGGGAAGAGGAGAGCAAAGTGCCAGAATTGGAGCATTTACAGTTTGTCCGTAAAGTCATAGTGCACTTTTGACCAGTCACAGGAAAGTATACAAGCATACCACGATCCCCGGATCTGACACCCTTAGACTTTTACTTTTGGTACAAGTGATGGCTGATGAATACTCTAATAAGTTGCATCTGATCTCGCTGTTAATAGCGACAACAGGTGTATTCTGATGACAATAATACTCTCTCATAAGCAGATGTCTGTGACCAGCGGTAACCTGTCATCTGACAGCATGGGAACTTCAGCTCTCTGACTGGCTGTTATGATCTTACCACTGTTCAGAGCCTATGTTTGCCACGCAGTCATGGAGATGGCAGTGTGGCAAACGACAGATGTTCAGGCCCCCATTCATCTAAATGGGGTCTGGGTTCAGGTACCATTTTGTTACCCAATCAAAACTTTTTTTTAGCTGTTCGGCCAAACCTGCCAGTCCCGAACATCTATGGGTTCGCCCATCACTACCCATCTGTCCTGACCCTATGTGTATTCATCCTGGCCCCAAGTGTCTTCATCCTGCCCCCATATGTTCTCAAATCCTGGCCCCATGTGTTTTCATCCTGCCCCCATATGTTCTCCCATCCTGGCCTCATGTGTGTCCATCCTGTTCCCATTCTGGCCCATGTGTCTCCATCCTTACCCCATATGTTCTCACATCATGCCCCCATATGTTCTCACATCTTGACCCCATATTTTCTCCAATCCTGGCCCCATATGTTTTCCCATTCTGACCCCATATTTGTCCATCCTGAACCCATATGATCTCCCATCCTGGCGCCATATATTCTCCCATCCTTGCCAATGTGTCTGCTTTCAGTGCAGAAAGAAGTTTCTCCTTACCTGGCCATGGTCCAGCAGTGCATTCTTCCTCATCCATTTGAGGCTAGGACACACTGGCACATGGCAGTAACATCATACACCGGCAATGTACACGCCAATGTCACCTACTGGCCTCTGTTTGGCAAAAAGAGGGGGACCTGGTTCGTGCTCACTGGGCCCCATACATCAGTAAGGGCAGTAATGGCCTTATGGCGGCTCTGTTTAACACAGTATACCTTGTACAGCATATGAAACAACAAAAAAGCAGACAGGAGATTAATTTTACTGTATCAACAGATCCATTATTTAACTTGTGTTCATAATATAAAGCCCCAAACCCACAATTGGGGGAGAAGTGGGATATTTTCAAGAACAAACACAAATCAAAAAATCACAAACACAAATCCTTTTGTGATGTACTCTTGTGTATGAAAGTGTTCACACTGACGTAACTACATTATAAAATGTGTTTTATACAATAAATATTTTAGAAATACATTTCCCTCCATGCGGACGTGCTACTGACTCATCTAGATGTAGTAACTATACTATATAGTCAAAACAGACCCCAATTTGATTTTGTTATGTTGGTAAATATATATTTTTATTGCTTATAGGTAAGTGAATGTTTTTTAAATATGAAAACTTGTCATAAAAAATGTTACTTTAACCCCTTTCTGATGTTCGTTGTAATGATCCGTCCACGTGCCCTGGGCCAATTAGACCAGGGACGGATCATTAAGTCATTGTGATCGCCCGAGCAAACGGGAGGTGTCCGTGCGATCGCCACCTGGTGTCAGCTGATTCTAGCAGCTGACACGCGGCACGATCGCATCATTCTGGAATCCAGCAGAGGGCTGACAGCCCCTTTGCTTTTGGATCGGAGATTCCGAGGCGTGATGTGGGGTCATGATCGTTGCCATGGTTACTCAATGTCGTCATTATGACATCTGGGTCACCAGAGCTAGGAAACTTGGAGATCATGCGCAGTGCATGATCAGCAAGTCTCTCTATCAGTGCAGAGCTGACAGTTTCTATAGCATGCAGATGCTGCTTCATTTCCAAGCTATAGATGCGATCAGCCTGCAAAAAATGATAGTCCCATAGTGGGACTAAGTAATAAAAAGTTAGAAAAAGTAAAAAATAAATAAATAATTGTAAAACTATTTTTACAAAATCAAAGATAATAATAAAAAAAATCAATATACATTCTATCTCTCAATAAATATTTGAATGAAAAAAAATCTAAACAATAAAAGTACACATATTTGGTATCGCCATGTCTGCAACGACCCAACCGATAAATTGTCCCTCTAGTTAACCCCTTTTATGAACACCATAAAAAAGGCAAAAACCAATGCTTTTTCATCATATTGCCGAACAAAAGGTGGAATAACACGCGATGAAAAGGACGGATATAAATAAACATGATACCGCTGAAAACGCCATCTTGTCCCGCACAAAAAATAGCCGCCATACAGCTCCAACAGCGGAAAAATAAAAAATTCATAGCTCTCAGAATAAAGTGATGCAAAAATAATTATTTTTCTATAAAATAGTTTTTATTGTATAAAAGCGCCAAAACATAAAAAAATATAAATGAGGCATCGCTGTAATCATACTGACCCAAATAATAAAACTGCTTTATCAATTTCACCACAAAGAGAATGGCATAAACCCCCCTCCCAAAAGAAATTCATGAATTACTGGTTTTTGTTCATTCTGCCTCCCAAAAATTGAAATAGAAAGTGATCAAAAAATGTAAAGTGTTCAAAAATGGTACCAATAAAAATGACAACTCATCCCGCAAAAAACAAGACCTCACATGAGTCTGTGGGCAAAAATAATGAAAAATTATAGCTCTCAAAATATGGGGATGCAAAACAATTTTTTGAAATAAAAAGCGTCTTTAAATGTGTGACAGTGGCCAAACATAAAAACCCGCTATAAGGCCTCTTTCACACGTCCTGATATTTCCGGTACCGGAGATGTCAGTGTCCGGGTGTGTAATACTTGCAGCATACGTGGTACCACATGGATGGGTACCAGGGAAGAAGTGATACAGCGGGTTAGGCTGATGGGTTAGGGGGTAAGCTGATGGGATTAATAGTCATGCCTGCTGTCTTTTTCATCACTTAAATGTAACTCTCATCATTCTCCCCTGCTCGCATCGATCGCCGGCAGAGCATGGGAGAATGATGAGAACTGTGTCCAGCACCCGGTGCCGGGGAACAGAGCTTACTGTAACGCTTCTTCCCCTGCACCGATGTGTGTCACATGGATGACATCCATGTGTGTTTTGCGTGCATGTATGCAGGATGTTTTGCGGCCCATGCTGACATTAAAAAACGGACTTGTCAGCTTGTTTTTCCCATGGACCCACCGTCCATGTAAACACACTGACATGTGCACAGACTCATTCACTTGAATAGGCAAATAGTGCTCCATTCCTCCCGAGTCTCTCCATATGGCTAAGTAGTACTGTACAGTCACATATGAGGTATTGCCACTCTTCAGTAGAAATTGTGGGACAAATTTTGGTGCCATTTTTACCCACTTCTTTTGTGAAAATGTAAAATCTTTGGCTAAAACAAAATTTTGGTGGTAAAAATTTAGCTAATTTGTCTTCACTGCCAATGGTATAAAATTCTGTGACACACTCATGGTGTCAATATGATCACTGCACCCCTAGATGAATTCAATGAGAGGTGTAGTTCATAAAATGGGGTCATTTATGGGGGGGGAGGTTCTGCTGTCTTGGCACCTCATGGACACTCCCAGTGCATCATGGCACCTGTAAACCATAACAGTAAAATCTGGTGCTCCTTGCCTTCAGAGCTGCGCACTGTGCTTGAATAAAAATATTTTCCAATTACATATAGGGTATTGGTGCACTCAGGAAAAAAATGAACTTCAGTTTTTTGTAAAAAAACAATTTCCTATTAGTCCTTAGAAAAATTAAAATTAAAAACTTGGAGCTAAAACAACATTTTATTGGTAAAAATGTAATTTATTCTTTCTTCAACGCTCAGTGGTATAAAATTCTGTGTGGCACATGTGGTGTCAATATAATCACTGCACCCCTAGATGAATTCATTGGGGAGTGTAGTTTGTAAAATGAGTTCACATATAGGGGGTTTCTGTTGTTTTGGCACCTCAAGGGCTCTGCCAATGTGACATGGCACCATCAAACCATTCCAGAAAAATCTGAACTCCAATATGGCACCACTTCCTTCCTGAGCTTTGCACTGTGCCTCAAAAGTAGCATTCCTCTACATATTGGGTATCGGCATACTCAAGAGAAATTGCACAACAATTTTGGGGTCCAATTTCTCCTGTTACCCATAGGAAAATAAAAAAATAGGGGCAAAAAGATCATTTTTGTGGAAAAAATGTGAGTTTTTATTTTCATGGCTCTATGTTATAAACTTATGTGAAGCATTTTGGGGTTCAAAATGCTTACCACACAACTAGATAAGCTCCTTGGGGGCTAGTTTACAAAATGATGACACTTGTGGGGTTTTTTCATTGTTTAGGCCCATCAGGGACTCTCCAAATGCGACATGGCGCCCAATCTCAATTCCAGCCAATTTTGCATTGATAAAGTAAAAAGTCGCTCCTTCCTTTCTGAGCTTTGCCATGCGTCCATTGGTTTACCTCACCATGTGGTGTATCAGTGTACTCAGTATAATTTGCACAACAACTTTTGGGGTCAATTTCTCCTTTTACCCTTAGGAAAATAAAAAAATTGAGGCAGAAAGATCATTTTTGTGGAAAGAAAATTATTTTTTATTTTCACGGCTCTACGTTATAAACGTCTGTGAAACACATGGGGGTTCAAAGTACTCACCACACATCTAGATAAGCTCCTCGGGGGTCTATTTTGCAAAATTGGGTCACTTCTGAGGGTTTCCACTTAATAGGCACATCAGGGGCTCTCTAAACACGACATGGTGTCGGATCTAAATTCCAGCCAATTTTGCATTGAAAAAGTCAAATGGCGCTCCTTCCCTTCTGAGTTCTGCCATGCGCCCTAACAGTGGTTTACCTCTACATATGTGGTATTAGCGTGCTCAGGACAAATTGCACAACAACTTTTGGGGTCTAATTTCTCTTGTTACCCTTGGGAAAATAAAAAAATGCATCTGAAATTCATTTTTTTAAACATTCCAAAAATTCATGTAAAGCACTTGAAGGGTTAATAAACTTCTTGAATGTGGTTTTGAGCATCTTGAGTGGTGAAGTTTTAGAATGGTGACACTTTTGGGGTATCTTCTATCATATAGACCCCTCAAAGTGATTTCAAATGTGATGTGGTACCTAAAAAAAAGATATTGTAAAAATGAGAAATTTGGTTTCAAAATTGTGCTGAAGTAAAGTTGACATGTGAAAAAATGTTACTTATTAAGTATTTTGTGTGACATATCTCTGTCATTTAAGGGCATGAAACTACAAAGTTGTAAAATTGCGACATTTTCAAAATTTTTGCCACATTTCCATTTTTTTCACAAATAAATGCAAGTTATATCAAAAACATTTTACCACTATCATGAAGATCAATATATCACGAGAAAACATTCTCATAATCACCGGTATCCAAGGAAGCATTCCAAAGTTATGACCCCATAAAGGGACAGTAGTCAGAATTGTAAAAATTGGCCTGGTCATTAACATGCAAACCACCGTTGGGGGTAAAGGGGTTAAAGAAAAAGGGTTTTGACATTCCTAATTTGATAATGGGTAATAAAACTATTTTCTGACACATACTTAAAGGGACAGTGGTGAGAATTGTAAAAATTGGCCTGGTCAGTAACCTGCAAACCACCCTCAGGGCTAAAGGGGTTAAAGAAGAAATAATTCTGGAAGCAAAAATGATATAAAAATATATTAGAACCTGTTTGTGATGCTAGTCACAACCCACGGACAGGTCGTGAGTAGTGTTGAGCATTCCGATACTGCAATATCAGGTATCGGCCGATATTCGCTTTATCGGAGTTCTGATACTGAGTTCTGATACTTTTAGAATATCGAATACCGGAATCGGAAGTTCCCATAATGCAATGAGCCATTTTATTCAGCCAATGAGGAATCCTAAGAAGTGTGGGCACATCCTGTTATGCCTGTTAGGCATGTTAACTAATGGCATGGCTGTGATTGGCTGCGAGCAGACCACCAAGCTGCTCCTCCCCCAGACACATGCTGAACAGTGATCTATGGAAAGTGAAACTAGTGAGGGAGGAGGAAACGACCAGTTCTCATTTCAATTCCAGAACACCCCCCCCCAGACGTTTATCTTAGAAGCAAGAGATGATATCTTGGAAGCCCTGCAGACTAGCCACAGAAGGTAAATTACTTATTGTCAGCATTCTGCAGCCCAGATATGCACTGAGATTATGTGAAAAGCCCGGAAAACCCGTTTAACATAGTCAATATCTTTGCAACTCCGAACGTCTTAAAAAAAAATTAATTCCTGCTATTCCATTTGATTGGGCTAAGCCTCTATGCCTTTAATGTCTCCTCCACCTCCCCCAATACATTCTACATTATTCTTAGTTGTTTTTCTTCATGTAGAATTAACCTACAAGGAAAGTAAGGGGTTTTTTCATTCCGATATTTGTGTCCCATTGACTTGCATTGGTTTCCGGCAGTAGCGTAGCTACCGGGGGGTCAGAGGGGGCCGTCACCCAGGGCCAGTTACATTCTGTGGCAGAGCAGGGAGAATCGATCTCCCTACTCTGCCGCCCAGCCACTATGGGCTGCTGAGAAGGTGGTGGGGGGCCCCAGTGCCAGAAGTGCACCCCCACTCACAACCAGCAATGTTGCCCTGGGCTATTCTGTGCACACAGGACCTGTGATGAGGTCTCGGGAGGGGTGGAGTCAGGGGGTCACAAGATCAGGGGCTTCAGCTGCAGGGCTCTGCTGTGCTGGTTGTCATGGTGCAGTGTTGTGAACTCATTTTCTGGTTTACCTCTGGCTTCTGGTGAGGGTGGTGGAGCTGGCTGTGTTGACAGAGGAGTCATGAGTTCTCCATCCGGGCTCCCTCTAGTGGTGACAGTAGGTAATGAAGCTGATCTAAACGGCAGAGACCTGCCACCTGAGGAGGAGGACTGTGAGTGGACATCAGGAGTCTCTGACTGGATTTAAGTCAGCTGACTCCCTAATTTGGTGCTGGTGATTTTTTTCCTGCCCTGAGGTTCTGGTTTCCAGTTCTGTTCCTGCCTTCTCAAGCTAAGTGTGCTCTGCTATTTTTCACATGAGATTTGGTCTGGTTTAATCAGTTTTTGTGGTCAGCCAGCCCCTGCTGGGGCTGTGCTGAATTTCCATTCTAATGTCTCTGTTTATGCCAGTTTGCTTTTTATCCCTGATCAGATTGGTCTCTTTTTGCTCTGTCTTCAGAATATACCAGAGTGCTGATATAGGGAATTGAAGTCTAGCAACTTCAGGGTTTTTGTTATCAGAAAGTGTAGGACTTTTTTGGCAGGGTTTTGTGCGTGATTACAGACAGCATCTTTCCTTTCCTGTCCTTTCTAGTTAGTGTGGGCCCCATCGTTTGCTCAGCCTATTTTTCTATCTGTGTTTATGTTTTCATCTTGTCTCACCGACAATACATGTTTGGGGGCAGTCTATTGCTTTGGGGTCTGCTCTGGGGCAGTTTAGATTTCCCCTTTTCTTACTTTAGGCTTATTTAGTTCTCCGGCTGTGACGAGGCATCTAGGATCATCGTAGGTACGCTCCACGGCTACTGCTAGTTGTGTGGATAGGATCTGGGGTCTGCAATCCGCTTAGTTACCAACCTCTCTGGTTTTCTGTGGCTTAGCTTGTTTTTGTTTTTCCTCCTCTGTGACTCAGTCATAACAGTGCAGGATGAGGTGAAGTAAGTTTCTGTGTGGGCTCAGGAGGGGTTTACAGGGTGGATGTAGCAGAGCTGTGTGTGTATAAGGTGTACAGAGCGGAGCCGTGTGTGTAGAAGGTGTACGGAGCAGAGATATGCATGTATGAGGTGTATGGAGGAGCAGAGCTGTGTGTGTATGGGGTGAGCGGAGCCGTTTGTGTACGGAGCAGAGCCAAGTGTGTACGGGTCATGACAAAGTATAAAGTTCTAAGTGCCTTCATAGTTGTGGGTAAAGTAATTGGGATTCAGTACTTTATAGGGATCACAGACAGGTGCGCATCCTAAGAATGGTCCCCATCACCCAACGCAATAGTGCTTACCCATAATAAATAAGGTTAGGACACGTGCAGCGATTGTATTTCTCATAAGTGAAGTGTACCTATGATCAAAATTACAGACCTTTCCATTCTTTATAGGTGGGAAAACTCACAAAATCAACAGTGTATCAAATACTTATTTTCCCCACTGCAGCTGTTGTCTAAAAAACTTGTTAGTCCAACAGTTGAATGTCCCAAAATCCCCCATACACATGCAAATAGTTTGTCTGAGCATATGTGTCCTATAATTGGAGAGGGAAGAAATCTTTTGCCAGGTATCCTCTAAAATGGCTTGACCTATTAAATGAAAAAGTATCAAGATTTGAAATTCAACATGAGTCGGGAGGCCGACATATGCACATTTAGATGAAATCCATTAAAGGGGTTTTCTACTACTAGAACAACCTCTTCTTGATCACAATGTTTAGCACAGATAAAATAATAAAGCCTACACCTACCTCTGCAGTCATCTACAACCCAGACTTCCTCTTCATGTTCGATCAGTCTGAAGGCGGGGACAGTGACACCAGTGCTGATTGGGCACCATATGTGGCAACAATGCATAAGAGCCCCAGGGAGAGCAAGTGCCGACACCGTGGGAATGGCCCCTGAATTGGAGGTGAGTATAGGCTTCATTATTTTATCAGGGCTAAGAGAGGAGTATGAGGAGAAACTGTCTAGGTATTGAACAACATCTTTAACCCCAGTGACAGAGTCAATTTGGTACTTATTATTATTATGCATTTATATAGCACCATTTATTCCATGGCGCTTTACATGTGAAAAGGAGAAATATAGACAAGTGTAATAAACATGTGTAAGACAAGGGACACACAAGTACATAAGGAGAGGGGATCCTGCCCACGAGGGCTCACAGTCTACAGGGATGGGTGAGGATACAGTAGGAGAGGGTAGAGCAGGTTGTGCGGTGGTTCAATAGACCGAGGATCATTGCAGGCTGTAGGCTTGTCGGAACAGGTGGGTCTTCAGGTTCTTCTTGAAGTCTTAATGACTAATCCAATTTTTACAACTCTGACCACTGTCACATTATGAGGATACAGCTCTGGAATGATTCAACATATCCCACTGATTCTGTTTTTTTTGTGCCATATTGTACTTCATGTTAGTGGTAAAATGTATTCGACATAACTTGCGTTTATTTATGAAAAAAAATGGAAATTTGGCAAAAATTTTGAAAATGTTGTAATTTTCAAACTTTTAATTTTTGTACACTTAAATCAAAGAGTGGCTTCACACAAAATAGTTAATAAATAACATTTCCCACATGTCTACTTTACACCAGCACAATTTTGGAAACATAATTTTTTTGTTAGGACGTATAAGGCTTAAAAGTTGACCATCGATTTCTCATTTTTCCAACAACATTTGCAAAATCATTTATTTGGGACCACCTTACATTGCAAATGAGTTTGGGGGTCAATATTACAGAAAATATTCAAAAGTGACACCATTCTAAAAACTTCACCTCAAGGTGCGCAAAACCACATTCAAGAAGTTTATCAATCCTTCAGATGCTTCTCGAGTACTAAAGCAATGTGGATGGAAAAGATGAACATTTTACTTTTCTCACAAAAAATTTACTTTGGAACCAATTTTTTTATTTTCACAATGGTATGAGGAGAAAATGGATTACAAAATTTGTTGTGCAATTTCTCCTGAGTACGCCGATACCCCATATGTGGGGAAAAGCCACTGTTTGGGTGCATGTCAAGGCTCAGAAGTGAGGGAGCACCATTTGACTTTTTGAATGCAAAATTGGCTGGAATCAATGGTGGTGTCATGTCGCGTTTGGAGACCCCCTGATGTACCTAAACAATGGAACCCCTAATTTCTAACTCCAAACCTAACCCCAACACACTCCTAATCCCAACACTAACCATAACCCTAACAACAATCCTAACCCCAACACACCCCTAACCCTAATCCCAACCCTAACCGTAATCCCAACCATAGCCACAACCCTAACCCTAGCTCAACCCTAACTTTAGCCTAACCCTAACTTTAGCCCCAACCCTAACCCTAGCCCCAACCCTAACCCTAGCCTAACCCTAAATTTAGCCCAATTCACTTTACCCAACTCTAACCCTAATAGAAAAATGTTAGTAAATGCTTTTTTTGTTTTATTATGTTTACCTAACTAAGGGGGTGATAAAAGGGGGGTATGATTTACAATTTTTTTTATTTTAATAACTGTGATAGGGTCTATCACAGTGATCAAAATGAACCAATAGGAAAAATGTCCTATTGATGCTGGGTGCTGGCCAGCAGATCTCTGCGGGCGCACTGCACATGCACCTGCCATTTTCTCCCAGAAGAAGATGCTGGTGGCTCAGGGGACTTCACAGAGGTCAAAATCATTAATAAGTGGTTCATTTCATAACTGAACTCGACAACTTCTGAAAATATGTAGAACATTGATTGTTTTCTTGCTCCATAGATCGGTTGTAAAGTAAAAAAAAGCTGTGTGAAATGACATCAGTTCTATAGAGTATGACTACAGCATCTTGGAATTGGCCTTGGTCTTTGTATAATACTCTTATTTCATCAATATCATTATGGTATATTCAGTATACAGTTAGGTAGACCAGTCACTTTATATAAACATCATGTACTGTATGTACACTTAGAAAACGTGCTTTGACAGAGGCCTTGTGAGGACATGAAACACACCAGTATGTTGTGGTAACCCTCCATCTGTTAATTTTGACAGATATATAATGTTTTGCATTGTGTCTGTCTTTTAAGTGGGTTTGTTCTATGAGCCAAGAAAACTAAAAGCATTTTCATTCAATTGTTTTTGCAAGTGTTTGTTTAGCTTCTAAGAGTCCTTGAAACTGAACGTTGTGTTGGTCTTCTATTCTTCTGGACAGAGAGAAGACTATTTTTATTATTTACATACTAAAGATAACATTGTGATTATTTGCCCATTTGTGGCCCGTGTGCACAAACTGTTTTTTTTTTTCTTAAACTTCATTTATTTACAATTATTAAAGTGTTGTGGGGGATAATTGTGGTTTAATAATTTAATGAGAAATCAGGAGGTTATAACGTTATGGTCCAGAAAAAAAAAATGTATTCTATCCCATCCAATTGATAAACTGGTGTGGCTCAAGGTGGTCACATTGTAATATATTTTGATTGCCTGGAGTAGGGGTACACAACCTTTTTTAGTCTGAGAGCCACAATGCTATCCTGAACCACTCCAAAGCACACAATAAAACAAATTATTGCCATCTGAGACATTTATGGTAACTCTAAGCTTATGCCATAAGTGTATCACTGGTGCTGATTCCTTTTTCATAACTTCTCCCCAAATCCATACTCTGGGAATCTGCAGCATGTGTGTTTCACAACTTTAATAAAGTACAATGGAGAGAACAGAATTCATAGACAGGCACCGATAGCTAATATGCACTCATTTATTTTAAGTAAAAACGTCCTACACATTTTTACCAATTTATTACTGTAAAATAAAAAATAATAAAGCACCATATTCCTCATCTATCCAATGATAATCCAGTAATAACCATGTCCCACGACGATCCATATGGTTTGAAGAGCAGTAACATCAATGAAGCGACAGCTCTCCATACCAGCAGGAATGCATTGAAAAAGAAGGAAAAAGAACCCGAAAGTCCAAATGTTTGATGAAAAAATATACAGCTTTATATGTCAAATACATTGAAAAAGTATGGGGTGGGGGAAATTACTGATAGTACAACAGATGCAGCTTAACACAACACTCACATATAAATTGTGGACATATACTTGATTATGATCAATAATTACCATAGGAGATTAAAGGCCCCGTCACACACAGCGATCTCGCCAGCGAGATCGCTGATTTTGTGATGCCACAGTGATCTCGCCAGCGACATCGCTGTGTGTGACATGGATCAGCGACCGGCCCCCCTGCCAGGTATTGCTGATCGCGCTACATCGTCCTGGGCCGTTTTTTGATCATTGGTCTCCCGCTGGCCAGCGCGCATCGCTGTGTGTGGCAGCTAGAGGCCAGCAATCAGCGACGCTGGGAGCTGGTTTCCAATGTAAACAGCGGGTATCTAAGAATCCCCATTTCTGCCTTGCGTTGCACAATACCATCAGTGACAAGGTCCACATAACGACTGATACATGGACCAGTAAGCATGGCCAGAGATGATATATCTCTCTAACTGCCCATTGAATAAATGTAGTGATGGCTGGGCCAGAGTTAGAAGGCGTTCTAGCAGATTGGCCAGATTGTCTCTTCCTTCACCACCTCATCATTAACTCACAGTAACAACTACACCACCAACTTGAGCTCAGTCAAGGAAAAAAGGCCAGCAGGCGGTTCTGAAACTGATCTGTTTGGGGGACAGACCTTACACCGTACAGGAGCTGTGGACTGGGATTAAAGAGCAGACAGATGAGCCAGGTCTAGTGGTGTGCGATAATGGGCTAAATCTGGTAGCAGCTTTGGCCTAACCGAGGTGACGCACCTCCCTTGCCTAGTGCATGTTCTTAATTTAGTCATGCAACTTTCTTCCCACCTTACTGTTGCTCGCATATCTGTTTTGCAGTGTCACTTCTCTCTTCCTGCTCACAACCATAAATGTGATATACCAACAAAGTGGAACTCCACCCTGCATATGCTGGAGAGGCTTTGTGAGCAGTAGCAGGCAATTGTAGACTTTCCATTGCAGCATGAATGGGTGAATCGCTTTGCAGAACAACCACACTTCACCATCAATGACTGGACCTTTATGCAGGACGTGTGTGCTGCGTTGCACTGTTTTGAAAATTGCCTCAACATTGACAGTGCTGATGACACCATTTTCAGCATTACAATACCAATTGTCTGTCTGCTGGAAAAAACACTACAGGTAATGATGCATGAGGAAATGGGAGAGCAGAAAGAGGAGCAGGAGTAATAGGGAACATTTACAACATTATCAGGCCTGCCGTCAGCACAAGTGCGCAACTATGGGACAGTATTGGAGAATGGGGAGAATGAGGAGGAACAACATTAATGTTCACAGCAGTGTGGCTGTATGAGCAGCTCATGGGCATCACTGGAGTGTGGATGGAGTGATAGTGAGGACACAAGCGATACACCTCCCACCAAGGAAAGCCTGTATCTACCTCTGGGCAGCCTGGCACACAAGAGCCAAGACAGATTACTGTGTGCCACCTTGTTAAGTCCTGTAAGAAGGACTACATCACATAATAGATTCTGTCAGTGGAGTGGGATCAAATAATGCAACAAAACAAGCAAACTCTTGTACCAAAACAACTGATGGCTTTCCCACCTAACAGCTCAGTGTACCAACAAGGCAGAGACAGAGGAAGAAGTTGCCAACACAGCTCTGGTACTAACACTACCTCAAAGGCAGGGTTAGAGCTTGCCCTTTATGCCTTGGATGTGCTGCCCTACTCTGCAGCAAGTGGGCTGTAAGAGCGTGTCTTTAGCACTGCAGGTGGTGTCATCACAGACAGGCGCATCAGCCTGTCCACAGACATTGTGGGGAAGATAATATTTCTAAAAATGAACCAGAATTGGATCACAAAGGACATAAAAGTACTGATTAAACAATTATACCAGCCACATCAAGCCATGGTTAAACGCTATTTTGCATTTGTTCTATTTTGTTGCATGCCAAATTTTAAACAAACCCCTCAAAAAATGTAAAACAGTGATGGCCTCCTTTGCCTTTTCCACGTACCCCACAGCGTCCACCTCCACCCCTTCGTCCACTTGAACCTCTGCATAACATTTTTTTTATTTCTGTTAGTTTTTGGTGTATTATTTTTTTCTATGTTATTTTAGATTCTGGCGCTTAAACTTTTTATTTTACATTTTTTCAAATAAATGGGTAAAAGAGGGTGGGGAGTTTTATTTTAAATAAAACACTTTATTCTGATTCTGTCTTTATTACAATAAGACTATGGGGGGTGTCATATAGACTCCTCTCCATTACTAACTTGTTGGCTTGATGTCAACTGACATGACAACTATTACTCCACCTGCCACGGCACCAGGACAAGTGGGAAGAGCAGAGGCTAAGCATCAGAATTGATGCATCTTATGGATGTGCCATTTCTGGGGTGGCTGGGAGCGGATGTTCTTAGTTGGAGAGGGTGTCAATATCCATTGCAATTTCCTAGGTTATTAATTTCATCCCGCTGCTGTCTGTTTAGCCTTTGTTGGGTATTAAATATAGGAGAAACCCAACGTCAAACAAACAGCTGTGAGATGGCTGATATTAATAGCCTGGGAACCTTTATGGATATTGCCCTGTTCCCAGAATATTAACATCTGTCAACAGCCATCGATTTTCCCTCAACTGGTTATGAAAATTATAGGGGACCACATACTGTTTTTTATTTAGTTTATTTATTAACAAGTACAGTACGTAAAGTCACCTCTGTTCATAGCAGCTGCTTCTCTTGCTTTGCAAGTACCAGTGCCAGACTGATGAACGACTGCGAGTCCAGCACTCTGCACTCCAGCATTCACCAGTCTGGCACTCAAGTTTCCCTAAAACCCAATGTCTGTGAACTCATTTAATTTTACCAGAGTTCAAAGCCATCAGGTCTCCCGGCAGCTGTGATGCCCATTAACCTCATGGAAAACTTTGAGGGACATTTTAAGGTTACTGGAGCTTCCAGCAGCTGGAACACCTAGAGGCTGTGAACTATGGTTACCTTTGGTATGCATTTTACTGCACTTGTTAATAAATAAAATAAATAAATAAAAATAACAGCGTGGGGTCCTTCATAATTTTCATAACCAGCTGAGGGAAAGATGATGGCTGGGCGTACTGATGTTATTTTTCTGGGAAAGTGCCAATAGCCATAAAGGCTCCCAAGCTGTAATATCAGCTCATATCTGTTTGCTTAGTCTTTAATTGTTATTATAGGCCAGACTCCTCCAAAACAATGATGTGGGGGTCCCCACTATATTCAATAACCAGCAAAGGCTAAACAGACAGCTGTGGATTGATATTAATAACCATGGATATTGGCACCCTTCCAGACTAAAAGCATCAGCTCTCAGCCACCCAAGAAATCGCGCATCCATAATTCTGGCACTTAGCCTTTTTCCCACTTTTCCCACTTGCCCTTGTGCGGTGGCAAGTGGGCTAATAGTTGTGAGCTTGATGTCAGCTTTGTAATGCCATCTGACATGAAGTCCACAGGTTAGTAATGTAGAGGCATCTATAAGACATAGCCAGAATAAAGCTCTTCATTTGAAATAAAAACACTGACACCTTTATTTGAAATAAAACTTCCCACCCTCTTTCACCCATTTATTTTCGAAACTTAAAAATAAAAAAAACATATTCCTCACCTGTCCAACAAAAATATAATCTATATCTATCCCACGATGTGCTCCAACTCTGCTACATCTGGATTTCATGGCTGAGCAGTGGCACTGACGCCAGTGCTCGTGAGAAAGTTGTCATGCTGCCAGCACTGGCATTAATGAGGTCACCGGAGTTCACTGACTATTCACATCACTGCTCGGCACTGCAGCTGAGTTGTCAGCCTCAGCTCAGTGTTCTCCTGGATTCTCAGGTAAACAGTTGCATCAGTCTGGCTATGTCTTTATTACAATCTGATTATAGGGTTAGTAATGAGGGCGTCTTATGTACACTTCTCCATTACTAACCTGTTATTGCAAAGCTGACTTCAACGTCATAACTATTAACCCAGTTGCCTCCGCAACAGGGCAAAATGGAAAGAGCCAGGCAAAGTGCCTTATTTGGCTCATCAAACAGATGCATCTTTTCTGGGGCGGCTGCAGGTTGCTATTTTTGGACTTGGGGTGGCCAATATCCATGGCCCCTTACCAGTCTGAGAAGATCAGACCCCAGCTGTCTGGTTTAGCCTCTGCTAGTTGTCAATAATAGGGGAGACCCTACACTGTTTTTTCAAATTATTTATTTAAATAATTTGAAAAACAAGGTGAGGACCCATCTAGTTTTGATAACCAGCCAAAATATTGCTGACAACTGAGGGCTGCAGCCCACAGCTGTCGGTTTTCCCTGTGCTGGTAGTCAAAAATAGAGGGGACCCTGTGCCATTTATTTATTACACAGGCGCCGGTTGATAAATACTCTCATCATCATATACCTACTCTCGCTGCTGTCAGTGAGAGTAGGCGTACGATAATGGAAGTAGTACTCTCATCATCCGATGCCTGTGACCAGTGGTAATTTTTTACCACTGATCACAGCTGCTGGCTCACATGCTGTTATCTGTATGACAATGTGGGAACTGCAGTGTTCTGACCGGCGGTAACTTGAAAGTTTACTGTTGATCAGAGCCGGTGTTTCTCACGCTGTCACACATATGACAGCATGATAAACACCAGATGTTCAAGCCCCCCATTCATTTGAATGGGGTCCTGGTTTGGGTTTGAGTTCGGGTACCATTGTGGTACGTGAACTGAACATTTTTTAAATGTTCCGCGAAGCCGCGGTACCAGAACATCCATGGGTTCATCTATCTATCTATCTATCTATCTATCTATCTATCTATCTATCTATCTATCTATCTATCTATCTATCTATCTATCTATCAATCCTTGCTTATCACATACAAGCTTTCTTTAGGCTACATATACTGTAAAACCTCTTTTTATATGTTGCTTCATGGAGCTTCTGTATTCAAACTAACACAGCTGGCTCTTATTTTCTTTAGAAGTAAGTGAATGGCTTCCAGGGTTTTATTGAAATTTTGGTCTTGAATTGTGAAAAGTGTAAACTGCTGCTTTCTCTGCTTCTCTCATGTATCTGTAAGTATCTTCTGCAAGAGAAAGAACTGTTTATTTTTCTTACATAGTTCTCCTCATTTAATTTTATAAACCATGTAAATCATATTTATATAAGACCACTTTCCGTCATATGGAATTTCCCTGGCAGAAATTTTCATTTGGATGATAACTGTTTTTTAGACTCGATCTATACATTAGTGTTGAAGTTCAGGAATAATAGAGAATATTGATTATTTCATTAGAGAAAGCAGATCTGCCATTATGAGAAATGTATATTATAGTAACTACAAGAAAATGTGCCTCTTCAGCTTATAATGTTTTTTCTTGTGTGACCAGAAGCTCTACTACTATTTTATGGTGAATGGTGAAATATTTCTGCAAATGTTGGGCAAGGCTTCAAGATGGTCAAATAATATTTATATTTATTTTTTTTTATAAAATATTAACATATAAAAGCAAATTTGATCTGTAAGTGATCACTTTGACTTTTGGTGACAGATAAGCTATAAATTGGAGCAAGCACACAGACATCTCATGAAGTTTTTTTTTATTTTTTCATCACTTTACTTGCTGCATATTAAATTGTATTTTTTATACTTGAATCATTTATTGCTTGTTAAGTCTCTGATAGCTGACTTATAGTAATCATAGATATGTGAGTTAATTTGATGCTATTCTACAGTTGTGGCCAAAAGTATTGACACCCCTGCAATTCTGTCAGATAATACTCAGTTTCTTCCTGAAAATGATTGCAAACACAAATTCTTTGGTATTATTATCTTCACTTAATTTGTGTTAAATGAAAAAACACAAAAAGAATTGTCCTAAAGCCAAATTGGATATAATTCCACACCAAACATAAAAAAGAGGGTGGACAAAAGTATTGGCACTGTTCGAAAAATCATGTGATGCTTCTCTATTTTGTGTAATTAACAGCACCTGTAACTTACCTGTGGCACCTAACAGGTGTTGGCAATAACTAAATCACACTTGCAGCCAGTTGACACGGATTAAAGTTGACTCAACCTCTGTCCTGTGTCCTTGTGTGTACCACATTGAGCATGGAGAAAAGAAAGAACACCAAAGAACTGTCTGAGGACTTGAGAAACCAAATTGTGAGGAAGCATGAGCAATCTCAAGGCTACAAGACCATCTCCAAAGACCTGAATGTTCCTGTGTCTACCGTGCGCAGTGTCATCAAGAAGTTTAAAGCCCATGGCACTGTGGCTAACCTCCCTGGATGTGGACGGAAAATAAAAATAGACAAGAGATTTCAACGCAAGATTGTGCGGATGTTGGATAAAGAACCTCGACTAACATCCAAACAAGTTCAAGCTTCCCTGCAGCCAGAGGGTACAACGGTGTCAACCCATACTATCCGTCGGTGTCTGAATGAAAAGGGACCCAGGAAGACCCCACTTCTTACCCCGAGACATAAAAAAGCCAGGCTGGAGTTTGCCAAAACTTACCTGAAAAAGCTTAAAACGTTTTGGAAGAATGTTCTCTGGTCAGATCAGACAAAAGTAGAGCTTTTTGGGCAAAGGCATCAACATAGAGTTTACAGGAGAAAAAAAGAGGCATTCAAAGAAAAGAACACGGTCACTACAGTCAAACATGGCGGAGGTTCCCTGATGTATTGGGGTTGCTTTGCTGCCTCTGGCACTGGACTGCTTGACTGTGTGCATGGCATTATGAAGTCTGAAGACTACCAACAAATTTTGCAGCATAATGTAGGGCCCAGTGTGAGAAAGCTGGGTCTCCCTCAGAGGTCATGGGTCTTCCAGCAGGACAATGACCCAAAACACACTTCAAAAAGCACTAGAAAATGGTTTGAGAGAAAGTACTGGAGACTTCTAAGGTGGCCAGCAATGAGTCCAGACCTGAATCCCATAGAACACCTGTGGAGAGATCTAAAAATGGCAGTTTGGAGAAGGCACCCTTCAAATATCAGGGACCTGGAGCAGTTTGCTAAAGAAGAATGGTCTAAAATTCCAGCAGAGCATTGTAAGAAACTCATTGATGGTTACCGGAAGCGGTTGGTCGCAGTTAGGCTGAGGGTGCCAATACTTTTGTCTGGCCCATTTTTGGAGTTTTGTGTGAAATGATCAATGTTTTGCTTTTTGCTTCATTCTCTTTTGTGTTTTTCTTTTAAGACAAATTAAATGAAGATAATAATACCAAAGAATTTGTGTTTGCAATCATTTTCAGGAAGAAACTGAGTATTATCTGACAGAATTGCAGGGGTGTCAATACTTTTGGCCACAACTATAGTTCATGTCGAATTTTGGGGAATTTGCTGAACTCTGCAAATTTAATTAATTTGCAATTTACTTCACGCATTTTATTGCATAAACAATCAGGAGGGGTTAGCCTATATCTAACCAAAAGTAGGACATGCAGCAGCCATTTTGTGGTGACTCTAGATAGTGAGAGGCTGTCAGAGTTCACATTTTAAATATAGATATAGTGTGAGAAAGCCATAAAATTGTGAAAAAAACGTTCACGTTTGTGACAGTATGGAAATGAAGAACAGTTACTGCCTGTTTATCCATAGTTACATATATTGAGATCATTTAAACATTACTAAGGCTGTGTTTTCGTTGGATCATTGATGTACCACTATTGATGTACCACGAACAGCAGCAGACCACACTGCTGCAATGTTGCTCATAAGTTGGGGGGGCATGTTAATTTAAATGTCATCTGCATCCTGAGGGTGAAGATACAGTCAAATTGAATTGTGGAACAGGGAGTGGCTTGCTCCCTGTTCCACCATTCAGATAATTGACTGACTCTCAGGGAAGCAGGTGTGATGAGATCACTAGATTGCACATAGTGCATGGAGCCTCAGTACACCATACACAGAGCAAAGTAGCACATTGAGAGAATGAGGCTAGGTGAGTAGTCATACTGTGCAAGGGGGTTGAGGCTACCAATATAATTTGTTTATGGGATGGAGAAGGTCTTTATGTTGGGTGTGATTGCAAGGCACAAAAAGAGAAAAAAAAACATTGTGGTGGACTCTGTCACAATGAAGCCAACGATGATAAGGTGCAAAAAAATAACAAAAAATATTAAAAGACAGCAATATGTTTCAAAAAGACAGCAACACGTTTCAAAATCGATCTTTGCCTTCATTGCAACAGTACTCATAGAATCATAGAATCATAGAATTGTAGAGTTGGAAGGGACCTCAAGGGTCATCGTGTCCAACCCCCTGCTCAATGCAGGATTCACTAAACCATCTCAGACGGATGTCTGTCCAGCCTCTGTTTGAAGACTTCTATTGAAGGAGAACTCACCCCCTCTCATGGCTTCCTGTTCCACTCATCGATCACCCTACTGTCAAAAAGTTTTTTTAATATCTAATCTGTATCTTCTCTTTTTCAGTTTCATTCCATTGCCTCTCGTGTTTCCATGTGCAAATGAGAATAAGGATGATCCCTCTACACTGTGGCATCCCTTCAGATCTTTGTAGACAGCTATTAACTCTCCTTTTAGCCTTCTTTTCTGCAAGCTAAACATTCCCAGATCCTTTAACCATTCCTTGTAGGACATACTTTGCTATCCGCTTATCTTCCTTGTAGCTTTACTCTGAACTTGCTCCAGATTTTCACTGCCTTTTCCAAAATTCAGTGGCCAGAACTGGACACAGTATTCCATATGAGGCCTGACCAAGAAGGAGTAGAGGGAGATAATTACTTCATGTAATCTAGACTTTATGCTTCTCTTTATACATCCTAGAAATGTGTTTGCCTTTTTTTGCTGTGGCTCCACACTGTTGACTTGTGCAGTCAGTGATCTATTAGTATACCCAAGTCTTTTTCACACGTGCTGTTGCTTAATTCTATTCCTCCCATTCTATAGATGTAATTTTCATTTGTCTTGCCTGATGCAGAATCTTGCATTTCTCCCTGTTAAATAGCATTCCATTCATCACTGCCAATTGTTAAATCTTACCTAGATACTTCTGAATCCTTTCTGTCTTCTCTAGCTATGCCTTCTAGCTTTACATCGTCGGCAAATTTGATTAGTTTACCTTCAGTTCCCTTATCTAGATCATTTTTAAAAATGTTGAACAACACTGGGAACAGTACAGAGCCTTGTATTACCCCACTTGAAACACTTTTCCAATTATCACTCTATGAGTACGATCACTGAGCCAGTTATGAATCCACCTAACCGTAGCCTTGTAAATCCCTGTTTCTCAAGATTCTGGCTAGTGGTTCTGCAATTTTCTCTGCTAAGGCCTCTTTCACACATCAGGTTTTCGGCGTCAGGCGCGATCCGGCGCTTTTGACTAAAACCGGATCCGGCGAAATGCAATGCCGGATCCTGTTTCCCCCCCATTGACTTGCATTAGAGCCGGATCGAGCCGGATGCCCATGCGTTTCATCCGATTTTCGCCGGATCCGGCAATGTGACGCGATCCGGCGTCTGGAAAAAACGGCTACTGTAACGTTTTTTGTCTCCGGCGAAAAAGCCGGACACGCCGGATCCGGCGTGTCCGGCTTTTTCATGCAATGAAAGCCTATGAGCGCCGCAATGCGCCGGATCCGGCAACAGCCGGATCCGGCGGCCGGATCCGGTTTCTTTGGTCTGAGCATGCTCAGTAGCTCTGCCCACAGGACATATATAAAAGCAAGACAATGGGACCCTCAGCCACACCCAACATGCCACCCAAGCCAAGAACCAGGAGCAGGAGAAGGCAGCAGACATCTGCAGCAGCAGCACCATCAGCACCACCCCAAATGGAGCAGCATGCTGAACAACGGGAGGGGAGTCCAGCAGCAGATGAGAGACGGTAATTATCAAATCCCCCATTCCTCCAAACTAGGGCTATGGAATATCAAGATATTCATTGGCCCTTTGTTTCTCTTTATTCAACAGCCGCCCAATAGATGCAGCAGCAGCAATGGCAGCAGCAGAAACACCACCCACAGCCATGGAGTCTGGCCATGAGGAAGACAGCACATCTTCTGGGAGCCCTCCCTCGCATCGTCAGAGTTTGACGGTAAGTTTTTATTTCCAAAATCCATCATCTCTGTAATATATGTGTATTCATTGCCTTTTATTTCAAAACAGGAATCACAAGATGAAGAGGAGCTCCCAGAAGAAGAAGGAAGGGGTGGACAGACACTTGGAGTGGGCTCACAATTGGTAAGTTTTTTGCATCAAACGCAGAAACACAACATCACACTACACACAACACATAGAAAACAATGTTCTGCAGACCACACACAGCAAACAAATGCCTACATCCAAAGACATAACATTTTTTGTTTTCTTCTCTAGTCTTCCCAATCTAGTGCTCGGCCAAGAGGTCCTCGCAGTGCCTCCCAGGGTCGTCGGCGACAGCAACGCGGCGGTCACCAGCGTGTAAGTATAAATATTTTTGCTTTGTTTTTTTGCACTTTTTATTTCATTTCTTTTGTGGAGGCTAATTATGTTATTTTTGTCTTTTTCTTTAACAGCCTTCACAGCGTGCTCCCGACTCTGACGGTGAGGATGGAGGGATTGATGTGGACCGCCTCATCGATCTCGTCAGAGAAAGGGAGCCGCTCTGGAATATGGCTGACCGCCGCCACGCTGACCTGATCGTTACCCGACGACTCTGGGAGGAAATCTGTTCGCTCCTTGTGGACCGCTGGGAGGACCTCGAAGCTCGGGCCCAGATTAAAGAGCGTAAGTATATACAGTACCGGTTGCTTGATTTAAACCAGTGTTTCCCGAACTCCAGTCCTCGTGGTCCCCACAGATCATGTGTTCAGGATTTCTATTTACTTTGGAAATCCTGAAAACATGACCCCTGGGGACCATGAGGACTGGAGTTTGGGAAACACTGATGTTGTATACTAACCACTTTGTCCTTTCTCGTTTCAGGGGAGAGAATTGTGAAGCGGTGGCGGTCTGTGAGGGATCGTTTCAAGAAGGAGTTCAATAAAGAGATGCGGGCCCTGAGTGGATCTGGAGGACGCAGGAGCAAGTACAAGTACGCACGAGCCCTGTCGTTCCTCCGGGAGACAATGCTCACCAGAAGGTAAATATTACACACCACATGTGACAAAAAAATGTTTAGATGTAACTTTTTTTTTTTAGCCAGGGCCATACCATGTCACTATTTTAATTGTTTTTTTTTCTCTTTATTCCACAGCACGGTGAGCAGCACTCGGGAGCCTGCACGATTGGACCCTTCTGAGGCGATCCCTGAGGAGACCGGCACCGAGGGACACTTCGACCGCCCCGGTACATCTGCACCTTTCCAGCCTTCCCACACATTCGACCCATCTGTCCCATCCACCAGCACAGGAGCATCGTGGCCGCCTACATTACATGAAGCTGCTGGTGAGGAGATCGCTTTCCCTTTACCCCACCCTTCTGCCCCTGCCACCTCTAGTACACCTGTGGGTACTGGGCGGCAGCGGCAGAGGGGTCAGGAAAAGACTTATGCGCCAGAGTTCTTGCATCTGAATGCATCTTTCCAGAACTGTCTAAAAGTCTTGTCAGAGCAAATCTCCGCAGGCTATCAGCAGATCAACTCCAGCATTCTGGAGGTGAAGACACTTCTGCAAACCATGCATTCAGAAGCAAGATCTTCGCCAAACCACACCTTTTTCAGGTCTGTTGTGGAGCGCATGGAAACGCTCTCTCCTGCCCAGCAGATGCATGTAATGCATTCATACCACGCTGCTCTCCAGCAAGTTACCTCCCAACCTCCTCCTCCCACCACAGTAGTTCCTCCACCTGCACCCCCTCCAGCCACTTTCCATCCTCCCCCTCCTATTACATCTACACCCCCTCCAGCCACTTTCCATCCTCCCCCTCCTATTACATCTACACCCCCTCCAGCCACTTTCCATCCTCCCCCTCCTATTACATACCATCCACCTCCCCAGCACCAGCAACCTCCCCAGCACCAGCAACCTCCCCAGTACCAGCAACCTCCCCAGCACCAGCAACCTCCCCAGTACCAGCAACCTCCCCAGTACCAGCAACCTCCCCAGTACCAGCAACCTCCCCAGTACCTGCAAACTCCCCAGTACCAGCAACCTCCCCAGTACCTGCAAACTCCCTAGTACCAGCAACCTCCCCAGTACCAGACATCTCCCCACTTCCAGCAACCTGCCCCGTACCAGACATCTCCCCACTTCCAGCAACCTGCCCCGTACCAGACATCTCCCCACTTCCAGCAACCTGCCCCGTACCAAACTCCTTCCCCATACAACTTGCAATCAACATCATCTGCTCCTACAGTCCCTGCCCAACCCTCCACTCCACCACCCACCACCTCTTCTGCTTCCCACATGTCCACCCATTCTGTAGTTTTTTCCACACCTTCACCTCTAACTGTTCCTTCCCCACCACGATCCCAGTCCTCTCTCCACACTCCCAGTGTCGAAGTGTCCCGCAGCCCCTCCAGCAGTATTTCCACCACACACTACACAGATTTATAATGTGTGTATTTAAATAAAAATGACCAGTTTTATGGTTTCAAAGCTTTATTAAACAAGTTTATTAAAATTTTAAAAAAGTTTACTAAAAAAAACATTTTTCAATAAAAGTTAAATTATTTTACACTGGTTGTCTGTCATTTCTTTCTGCGGCGAAAAAGGTTAAATACAGGGTATTTAAAAGGTGAAATGGTATTCAAAACTAGGTATATAACTGTGGGTAAATTTTAGCTTTTTGCCACAGTTGTGTTCCTGGTTGTGTTTGAAGCAAAGTATTTCACCTAAAAAGTTGTGTTTATTGTTGGTGATTTCCTAACAATGTACACAACTTTTGTTAAAAGGTGAAATACTTTGCATAAAACACAACCAGGTACACACCTGTGGCCTAAAGCTAAAAATAGAGACCATGACAAGATAGCCAACTTTGGTTGGCAAAGGTATATACTGTTGGTACAGAAGGTACACAAGTTTGGTTAGGGCACAAATCTTTCGCACTCTGTCATCCTGCCAGTGTACTCTGCCTTGAGGTGACATAAAGTATAGTGCAAAATTGTCCCTCATTACTGAAACCGTCACAGAACTTCTAGTGGTAATGTCATGGTAATCTTGCAAGGTGGTTTCTTCAGAGGTGTCCTCAATGGAAATGGGTTCCTTGCAGATAACAAAATTGTGGAGTACCACGCACGCTTTGATCACCTCGTCCACAGTTTATGTCTTGCGGTTGATCGCAGTCAATAGGACCCGCCATTTGGCTGTCAGAATACCAAAGGTATATTCAACCATTCTTCTTGCTCTTGTGAGGCGGTAATTAAAAATGCGTTTTGGTCTTGTCAATCCTCTGCTAGAGTACGGTTTCAAAAGGTGTTCTGACAGCTGGAAGGCTTCATCCCCTACACAGACAAATGGCATAGGTGGACCAGATGTTTGCGGCAGCGGTCTAGGTGGTGGGAACTGGAAGGTGTTTCCATACAGTTTACGCCCCATGGCAGACAGTTTGAAAACTTGAGAGTCATTGGAGCGGCCATAGGCCCCAATATCAACCGCAATAAATTTGTATTCCGCGTCAGCGATGGCCATGAGGACAATTGAAAAATATTTCTTGTAATTGAAATATTCCGATCCCGATCCAGCTGGCTTTACAATGCGGATATGTTTCCCGTCCACAGCACCCAAGCAGTTGGGAAACTGACATATCTGTTGAAACTTGTCAGCAATTTCAATCCACCTCTCTGTTGTGGGCTCTGGTAAAAACTCTTCTGCTAAGGAGTCCCACAGTGCACGGCATGTGTACTTCACAATTCCAGATATGGTGGAAATCCCGAGTCTGTACTGGAAATGCAGTGACGAAAGGGATTCTCCAGTTGCAAGAAATCTGTGGGGAATTAAAAAACAATAAATTAGTTTTAAATCACAGCATTACATACCCAAACTGAGCTATAACACTTGGAGATACAAACTACCACCAACAAGATTGCAGTGAAAGTGTGCTCTGATGCGATCACATCCAATAAATGTGGCTTACCTTAAAGTCACCATCAGACGCTCTGCGGGTGAAACAGAGAAGCGGCAATAGGTGTCCGCTTTTCTTATGAGGTGTGCAATGCGCTCCACCAAGTAATCAAAATTCTCCATTTTCATCCTAACATATCCAAAAAATTTATCCGGGTTTCATCGAAGGTCCATGCAGAGTGTAGAATAGACCCCACGCGTCATTCTCTTGGCTGTGATGGGGTGGATCCACAAACGTCGTCTACGATGCCTGATGCGCTGCTGTCTCGCTCTCTCCTTCTCCAGAACAATCACCCTCAAACGATTCGCCTCCGCTATAAAATCCGCCAAATTCTTCAAAATATTTCCAGTGACAACATCCATCTTCGCCAGTAACTTGCTCTTCTCTCCAACCTGCACTTTCTCCTCGACAACCTGTCAAAGAAGGGCTGTAGGAACACTCTATATATAGTTTTCCAGTAGCCAATCCCATTCGGAAGGCCACAAGGGTCAATTTTAAAAACCGGATTCGGCGTAATCCGTCGAAAAACGGATAGAAAAACGGATGAACCGGATGAGACGGATCCGGTTTTGTCTGTCAAGAAAAAGACGGATCCGGCAGAAAACCGGATCCGTCACATCCGGTTTTACTAAACATTTGCCGGATCCGGCGTTGGATCGCGCCTGACGCCGAAAACCTGATGTGTGAAAGTAGCCTAACTCTTTCAGTACCCTAAGCTGCAATTCATCAGGACCAGGATAGTTACAAATTAGCTAAGTGTTCACTCACCATCTCACTGTTTATGGATAGTGTGGATTCTTTATTTCTTCAATGGCACTGAGAAGATCAGTTGATAATACATTTGCTTTCTTACAGTAGAGAACAAAAATGCAAAATAGAAATTTAAAAGTTTGACCTTTTCAACATCATTTTTGACCACTTCATCCCTTTCATCCTGTAAAAATCCTATAGCATCTTTGACTTTTCTTTTGCTTTTGATATACCCCAAAATCCTTTTTTTTACTTCTTTTGGTCTCTCTTGCAAGCCTTACGTCATTATTGGCTTTAGCTCTTCTAACTCTTGCCTTGCATTCCCTGCAAACCGCATTATATTCTTCTTTAGATATGCCCCATCTTTCCATTTGATATACATTTCTTTTTTCCTTTTTTAAAAAGTGATTAAGTTCTGAGTTCATCCTCCCTGGTCTCTTTAACCCCTTCCTGCATCCGACGTACTATCCCGTCCACGGTACCCGGGCCCGTATGACCGGGGACGGGATAGTACGTCGGCGCGATCAGCGGCGCCCACGTGGTGAGCGCCGCTGATCGCGGCCGGGTGTCAGCTGATTATCACAGCTGACACCCGGCACAATGTGTCAGGGGCGGTCACGGACCGCCCCCGACACGTTAACCCCTTGCACACCGCGATCAAACACAATCGCGGTGTACCGGGGGTTAAAGGGAAGCATCGGCAGGGAGGGGGCTCCCTCCGTGCTTCCCTGAGCCCCCCACGGCAGCGCAATGTGCAGTGCTGCTGCGGGGGACTCCCTTCCTCCAGGCCCCCGAATCCAAGATGGCGATGGGGGCCTTCGGGGGCCTGCGGAAGCTGGCTTCCTCAGTGCCTGCAAAGCGCAGGCATGAGGAAGCCTTCTGCAGTGCCTGTGTCAGATCGCTGATCTGTCACAGTGATCTGTGATGTGACAGATCAGCGATCTGTCACAGGACAGTGATGTCCCACCTGGGACTATTTAATAAAGTAAAATAAAAAAAAAAAAGTGTAAAAATAATTTAAAAAAAAATCGCCAAATAAATTAGAAAAAAAAAAAAAAATATTCCCCCAATAAATCCATTTTTTGGAAATAATAAAAAAAAAAAAACAATAAAAGTACACATATTAGGTATCGCTGCATCCGAAACGACCCGCCCTATAAAACTGTCCCATTAGTTAACCCCTTTAGCAAACCCCTTAAAAAATAAAAATAAAAAACGAAGCAAAAAATAATGATTTATTATCATACCGCCAAACAAAAAGTGTAATAACGCGCGATCAAAAAGACGCATATAAATAACCATGGTACCACTGAAAGCGTCATCTTGTCCCGCAAAAAACGAGCCACCACACAGCATCATCAGCGAAAAAATAAAAAAGTTATAGCTCGCTGAATAAAGCGATGCAAAAATAATTATTTTTTATATAAAATAGTTTTCATTGCATAAAACCGACAAAAACATAAAAAACGACCTAAATGAGGTATCGCTGTAACCGTACACCCGAAGAATAAAACCGCTTTATCAATTTTACCGCACGCGGAACGGTGTAAACGCACCCCCCCCAAAAGAAATTCATGAAACGCTGGTTTTTGTTCATTCTGCGTCCCAAAAATCGGAATAAAAAGCGATCAAAAAATTTAACGTGCCCGAAAATGGTACCAATAAAAACGTCAACTTGTCCCGCAAAAAATAAGACCTCACATGACTCGGTGGGTCAAAATACGGAAAAATTATAGCTCTCAATATGTGGTGATGCAAAAACTATTTTTACAATAAAAAGCGTCTTTTAGCGTGCGACAGCCGTCAAACATAAAAACCGCCATAAATAGTAAATCAAACCCCCCGTTATCACCCCCTTAGTTAGGGAAAAATAATAAAATTAAAAAAATGTATTTATTTCCATTTTTCCATTAGGGTTAGGGCTAGGGTTAGGACTAGGGGTGTGTTGGGGTAGGGTTAGGGTTAGGGTAGGGTTAGGGTTAGGGCTAGGGATAGGGCTAGGGTTAGGGTTAGGGCTAGGGTTAGGGTTAGGGCTAGGGTTAGGGCTAGGGTTAAGGTTAGGGGCGTGTTGGGGTTCGGGTTGGAGTTAGAATTGGGGGTTTCCCCTGTTTGGGCACATCAGGGGCTCTCCAAATGCAACATGGCGTCTGATCTCAATTCCAGCCAATTCTGAGTTGAAAAAGTCAAATGGTGCTCCTTCCCTTCCAAGCTCTGCTATGCGCCCAAACAGTGTTTTACCCCCACATGTAGGGTATCAGCCTACTCAGGACAAATTGCAAAACAATTTTTGGGGTCCAATTTCTCCTGTTACCCTTAGGAAAATAAAAAATTGGGGGCAAAAATATCATTTTTGTGGAAAAAAATGATTTTTTTATTTTCACGTCCGAGTGTTATAAACTTCTGTGAAGCACTTGGGGGTTCAAAGTGCTCACCACACATCTAGATAAGTTCCGTGGGGGGTCTAGTGTCCAAAATGGGGTCACTTGTGGGGAGTTTCAATAGTTTAGGTACATCAGGGGCTCTCCAAACGCACATGACACCCGCAGACCATTCCATCAAAGTCTGCATTCCAAAACGTCACTGCTTCCCTTCCGAGCCCCGACGTGTGTCCATACAGTAGTTTTCTCCCACATATGGGGTGTCAGCGTACTCAGGACAAATTGGACAACAACTTTTGGGGTCCAATTTCTCCTGTTACCCTTGGGAAAATGAAAAAATTGGGGACTAATTGATCATGTTTGTGGAAAATATACGATTTTTTTATTTTCATGCCCTGGCATTATAAACTTCTGTGAAGCCCTTGTGGGTTCAAAGTGCTCACCTCACATCTAGATACGTTCCTTAGTGGGTCTAGTTTTCAAAATGGGGTCATTTGTGGGGGGTTTCCACTGTTTAGGTACATTAGGGGCTCTCCAAAGGCAACATGACACCCGCAGACCATTCCATCAAAGTCTGCATTCCAAAACGTCACTACTTCCCTTCCGAGCCCCGACGTGTGCCCATACAGTAGTTTTCTCCCACATATGGGGTATCAGCATACTCAGGACAAATTGGACAACAACTTTTTGGGTCCAATTTCTCCTGGTACCCTTGGGAAAATAAAAAAATGGTGATTAAAAGATCATGTTTGTGGAAAAAATACGAATTTTTTATTTTCACGCCCGGGTGTTATAAACTTCTGTGAAGCACTGGGGGGGTCAAAGTGCTCACCACACATCTAGATAAGTTCCTTAGGGGGTCTAGTTTCCAAAATGGTGTCATTTGTGGGGGGGTTCCACTGTTTTGGTACATCAGGAGTTTTCCAAACGCGACATGGTGTCCGATCTCAATTCCAGCCCAAAACGTCAAATGGCGCTGCTTCCCTTCCGAGCTCTGCCATGCACCCAAATAGTGGTTTACCCCCACATGTGGGGTATCAGCATACTCAGGACAAATTGCACAATAACTTTTAGGGTCCTGTTACCCTTGGAAAAATAAGAATTGAGGGTGAAAAGATCATTTTTGTGGAAAAAATATGATTTTTTAATTGTATGGCTTTATGTTATAAACTTCTGTGAAGCCCATGGGGGTTCAAAGTTCTCACAACACATCTAGATAAGTTCCTTAGGGGGTCTAGTTTCCAAAATGGTGTCATTTGTGGGGGGTTTCCACTGTTTAGGTACATCAGGGGTTTTCCAAACGCGACATCGTGTCCGATCTCAATTCCAGCCAAAAACGTCAAATGGCGCTGCTTCCCTTCCGAGCTCTGCCATGCGCCCAAATAGTGGTTTACCCCCACATGTGGGGTATCAGCGTACTCAGGACAAATTGCACAATAACTTTTAGGGTCCTGTTACCCTTGGGAAAATAAAAATTGGGGTGAAAAGATCATTTTTGTGGAAAAAATATGATTTTTTAATTGTACCGCTGTATGTTATAAACTTCTGTAAAGCCCTTGTGGGTTCAAAGTTCTCACCACATATCTAGATAAGTTCCTTGGGGGGTCTAGTTTCCAAAATGGGGTCACTTGTAGGGGGTTTCCACTGTTTAGGTACATCAGGGACTCTCCAAACGTGACATGGCGTCCAATCTGAATTCCAGCCAATTTTGCATTGAAAAAGTCAAACGGCGCTCCTTCCATTCTGAGCTCTGCCATGCGCCGAAACAGTCGTTTCCCCCCACATATCAGGTATCAGCGTACTCAGGACAAATTGCACAATAACTTTTGCAGTTCAATTTCTCCTGTTACCCTTGGTAAAATAAAAAAAATTGAACCTGAAGTATTTTTTTTATGAAAAAAAGTTAGATGTTCATTTTTTTTTAAATATTCAAAAAAATTCCTGTGACGCACCTAAAGGGTTAATAAACTTCTTGAATGTGGTTTTGAGCACCTTAAGGGGTGCAGTTTTTAGAATGGTGTCACTTTTGGGTATTTTCTATCATATAGACCCCTCAAAGTGGCTTCAAATGTGATGTGGTCCTAAAAATAAAATGGTGTTGTAAAAATGAGAAATCGCTGGTCAACTTTTAACCCTTATAACTTCCTAACAAAAAAAAATTTTGGTTCCAAAATTGTGCTGATGTAAAGTAAACATGTGGGAAATGTTAGTTATCAAGTTTTTTGTGTGCCGTATCTCTGTGATTTAAGGGCATAAAAATTCAAAGTTGGAAAATCGCGAAATTTTCAAAATTTTCGCCAAATTTCCGTTTTTCTCACAAATAAACGCAAGTTATTTGAATGAAATTTTACCACTAACATGAAGTACAATATGTCACGAGAAAACAATGTCAGAATCACCGGGATCCATGGAAGCGTTCCAGAGTTATGACCTCATAAAGGTACAGTGGTCAGAATTGTAAAAATTGGCCCGGTCATGAACGTGCAAACCACCCTTGGGGGTGAAGGGGTTAAATGCTTCCAATTCTTCCTTCTTTTTGGGATTTCTACCGATTGTGTGGTGAGAATTTCATTTAGTAAAATCTCCTATACTTCTTGGATATTTCTGTCCTTTAGAACATTCAGCCATTGGACATATCCTACCCTCTTTCTCATAACCCCATACTGTGTTGGAAGTACAGTGGTGGCATTATAATGTGCGGAGGGAACTGTGGGGACTTCATACTATACAAGTGATGGACAAGATGGGGGCATCACACTGTGCATGTGGGGATTCTACTAGGGTAATTTTTGTAGGGCTATTCACTAATGGGGGGACATTTTTTAGGGTACCATACTCTATGTTGGCCATGAATTGGGTATCATAGTGAGTGACAGCATTAACGAGGTACAGCAGGAGTATAAGTATTATTTCTATGCTATAAGGCCTGTCTCCCTGTTTTTAAAAGTTTGCAGTTGTGATGAGTGAACATGCTCAGATGACGTGTTATGTGAGCATGCTTGATTGTTATCAGAACATCTGGGAGCGCTCGTATATTATGTTCGAGTCCCTGCAGCAATTCCCACATGTATGTAGTCTAACAGGCAAAAATCATGCAGGCACAGGGACGTGAACATAATATACGAGCACTCCCAGATGCTCAGGTAACAACCGAGCATGCCCAGATAAAATGTTATCCGAGCACGTTCGCTCATTACTAGTTTTAGGTGACTCGGACTACTCTGCCAAATATTTTTTTTTTTTTGGGAGGGGGGAGGGGGGCTCCAAATAAGGGTCCTATTACTTCTATGTAATTCCCAGAGTTGCACTAAGTCATGGGAGACTTCAGAATGTTAGGTACATTTTTTCAGGGCAATTGCAGTACTTCCTATTTGCAGAAAATAAATGCACAGCAAATCTAATTTTGGGGGAAAATTTGGTAAAGATGAATTGGAAATTCAAAAGATTTGTTCATTTTAACCCGTTAAGGTTCAGGGGTATTTACGTTTCTGTGTTTCCACTTTTTGCTCACCTTCATCCCACGGTCATAACTTTTTTATTTTTCCGTCAATATGGCCATGTGAGGGCTTGTTTGTTGTGGGACGAGTTGTACTTTTGAAAAGCAAATTGGGAAAAATCCAAATTTGGTGAAATTGGAAAAAAGTGCAATTCCACAATTGTTTTTTGGATTTTTTTTGCCATGTTCACTAAATGCTAAAGCTGACCTGCCATTATAATTCTCCAGATCATTGCGAGTTCATAGACACCAAACATGTATAGGTTCTTTTTTATTCAAGTGGTGAAAAAAATCCCAAATTTTAAAAAGAAAAAAAAAAAAAGTTGCTATTTTCTAGCGTCTCCATTGTTTTGGATCTGGAACTGGGTGAAGGCTTATTTTTTGCGGGCCAGGCTGACATTTTTATTGCTACCATTTTGGTGCAGATACAATCTTTTGATCGCCCATTATTGCATTTTATTGAAATGTTGCAGTGACCAAAAAAAGTAATTCTGGTGTTTCGATTTTTCTCGCTACCGATTGGATTAATTATTATTGATTAATTAAATTTTTCTCGCTTACCAATTGGATTAATTATTTTTATATATTGATAAATTGGGCGTTTCTGAATGCGGTGATACCAAATATGTGTATATTTGTCTTTTTATTGTTCTATTTTGAATGGGGCGAAAGGGGGATGATTTGAACTTTAATTTTTTTTATTTTTTAATATTTTTAAAAACTTTTTTTACTTTTTACTTGCTTCAATAGTCTCCATGAGAGACAAGAAGCTGCGATCATCTGATCGATTGCGATACATAGAGTAGGGCTGCAGACCTGATCTATGTAGCATATATGCTCACTTGTTATGAGTGCCGACCGCTGGGCGGCACTCATAGCTATCTGGCTATGACAACCACAGGGGTCTCCTGTTGACTTCGAGATTTCATGCAACCCATCTGTGACCTGTGGCCATGTGACACGGGCGCCGATGGGAGGAGGCAATGACGCGCTTCCTGCGCGTGTATGGTAAATGCAAATGATAACAGCCACTGGCAAATCGGGATTCCACCTGCGGCTGTTCCGGGCACATGTCAGCTGATCAGATCATCGTCGGATCCTGCACCAAACAGGGGGAGGTGTCCAATGATGGACTCTGACCATCATTGGACATTAAAGGGTTAATATTATTACTCATTTTGACTATTGTTACCAGAATATCTATAAGGATGATAAAGTTCTGTTTACGCTGCTTTTCTGCAATATGCACAAGGGTTCTGCCTGAATCTCACTAAAAGTAGGATTCAGACAAACCACCAAGTCATGGCAGGGCCATAGAATGTAATGACATGAATAGAGTTCAAATGAACCCCATTTTTTTTCTGAAAGTGTCCATCTGTGCAAAAAGGCACAGAAACATTGTCGGGCTACATTTACAGACAGAATTCCCAAACACTGCAGAAATCTAGTGTGAAACAGCCCTAGGAATCACTGTTCAAAGGCATACTGAGTGCAGCTCCATACCACAAAGCCATAAAGACATTGTGTGCTGCCATATTGTCCTTCAGTATAGTGATGTGCAACTGAGATATTCTCGCTGAAGTATTGTATCATGTCTGTTGGAGGCCACAGGCTCAAAAATGCTACCTCAGACAGACTTGGCACAAGCCTTTTCATCAAGTAGACACTAGAGGAACCCCAACCTTTACCCTTTGACCTCTGTACAGGAATCTGGTCTTACAATAGGGTCCAGTGGATTGCTCCTCCTACGAAAAGGGCTGCCATCCAGAGGAGCGAACAAGAGGCAAGAAATGTTACATGGAATAAATGCCAAGAGGATACATCAGGGCCAAAATAAGAAAACAAGCTGATGGGAAAAATTCAAGCCGAGGTCAGAGAACATAAAAAAAATCTGGAAGACAACATAAGAGCAAGCACAATAGCTTCTTGCCAGATAAGCAGAACTCAATAGCATTGACTGGCAGTGGAAGTCAGACCCAGAAGTTTAAATATCAGGCAGCCTCATCCATAGCTCTAAGAAAGGCGAAATCAGAACAAAGCAATTAACCTCTATATCTCCTTGATCAAATGGCACCAAATTTCTCAGGAACAGCAGGAATTATGCTATCAAGAGTCACCTGTAACAAAGGTATGGTGTTGCATAGTGGCAGAAGCAGAGGGGGAAGGAACCAGCACAGATGTAAAATACGGTATTGCTTGTAGGGTAATGACTAGATCGGTAGATATGATCGGTGCTCCATCAATGAAGCTATGTGATTTTTGGGGGGACTACTGTGAATATTATATTGTAAACACAAACAGGAGGGATTTAGAAGACGTGATCAAAGTATAAAAACGTGTATATGTGAAAATGCTTGCTACATGTACCTAACTCCATTTGGAATGAAGAAACCTTTTGTATGTGTGTAGATAGCAGAAAGAGTTGGGTACAATAATGCTTTAAAGCTCACATTCAGCTGCATAATCAATATGTGTAAATCGTGAATGCTTTACCATGCGGTTAGCTCATCTGCAAACCATCACAGTCTCAAGGTTACATCTATTACTCATTTGTTTCTTAAATAAAACCTCACACCTTTTTAGTCTAAGGGAGATTTTTGAAGGCCAAACATAGGGAATTTTGATGACTAGGATTTTCCATAATATATGATTTAATCCTTATCCTAGGGCTGTGATTTTTAATTTGAGGGCTGGCTTCAATCAAACTCTTACTAAAAAAAGCTTCACAAGAAAAATGTAGCATTTGTGGATAAGTGATCCATTTATGACTTATATTTAATTATATGGTTTGCAATTTAGAGATAAGCAAATCTTTTAAATTCACCACCTCTGATACATTTTTTAAAAAAAATTTGATTTGTGGAGAATCAATTAATTGCAAATTACAAACACTTCAATTGCCCTGAAATGGCAGTGAGTTCTCCCAGTCTTATATAGAGCTTATTTGAAGCTCTTTAACGTAAGCACAGCTTTAGTAATGTTAACCCCTTCCTGACGTGCTTTCTTTCTGCTTACATTGGCGCAATGCGATTGCAATCGCGTTGTGTCGATGGCATGCATGGAGACTCCAGGCCGAAAGATGGCCACGGGGTTACCCAGAGAAGGTGGCCTGTAAGCTCCTGCTCAGAGCAGGAGCTGACATGCCTCCTCCCTGCCTGTGATGCAGATATAAAGCCCTGAAATGCAAAAGCATTGCAGAGTATTAGATCAGCAATCTTGGCAGAGAAAGATGATGTCCCATCCTGGGACAATGTAAAAAATTAAAAAAAAGTTATTACAAATTTTAAAAATATTAAAAAAAATCACAAAATAACATAGTAACATAGTAACATAGTTATTAAGGTTGAAGGGAGACTTTAAGTCCATCTAGTTCAACCCATATCCTATCCTAACTTGCCCTAACATGTTGATCCAGAGGAAGGCAAAAAAAAACCCATGTGGCAAACAGTAAGCTTCACATTGGGGAAAAAAATTCCTTCCCAACTCCACATATGGCAATCAGACTAGCTCCCTGGATCAACGCAATATTAAGGAAACTAGTGTATATACCCTCTAATATTATACTTTTCAAGAAAGGCATCCAGTCCCTTCTTAAATTTTAGTAGGGAATCACTCATTACAACATCATATGGCAGAGAGTTCCATAGTCTCACTGCTCTTACAGTAAAGAATCCGCGTCTGTGATTATGCTTAAACCTTCTTTCCTCCAGACGTAGAGGATGCCCCCTTGTCCCGTCACAGGTCTAAGAGTAAAAAGATGATTAGAAAGGTCTTTGTACTGTCCCCGCATATATTTATACGTTGTAATAAGATCACCCCTAAGCCTTCGATTCTCCAAACTAAATAACCCTAAGTGTAATAACCTGTCTTGGTATTGCAGACCCCCTAGTTCCCTAATAACCTTGGTCGCTCTTCTCTGCACCTGCTCCAGTTCGGCTATGTCTTTCTTATACACCGGAGACCAGAACTGTACACAGTATTCTAAGTGTGGTCGCACTAGTGACTTATAAAATTATGTTCTCCTCATGAGCATCTATGCCTCTTTTAATGCATCCCATTATTTTATTTGTCTTTGCAGCAGCTGCCTGACACTGGCCGCTAAATGTGAGTTTGTCGCCCACCCATACACCCAGGTCTTTTTCAGTGACTGTTTTGCCCAGTGTTTTACAATTAAGCACATAATTATACATCTTGTTCGTTCTTCCCAAGTGCATGACCTTACATTTATCCCCATTAAAGCTCATTTGCCATTTATCAGCCCAAGCTTCTAGTTTACATAAATCCTCCTGTAATATAAAATTGTCCTCCTCTGTATTGATTACCCTGCAGAGTTTAGTGTCATCTGCAAATATTGAAATTCTACTCTCTATGCCCCCTACAAGGTCATTAATAAATATGTTAAAAAGAAGCGGGCCCAAAACTAACCCCTGTGGTACCCCAATGCTAACCGTGACCCAGTCCGAGTGTGCTCCATTAATAACCACCCTTTGTTTCCTATCCCTGAGCCAGCTCTTAACCCACCTACACATATTTTCCCCTATCCCCATTGTTCTCATTTTATGTATCAACCTTTTGTGTGGCACCGTATCAAAAGCTTTTGAATAATCCATGTACACCACGTCCACTGCATTCCCTTGGTCCAGTCCGGAACTTACCTCTTCATAAAAGCTTATCAGATTAGTCTGACAGGAAAGGTCCCTTGTAAACCCATGTTGATATTGGGTCATAAGGTTATTCTTCTCCAGATACTCCAGTATAGTATCTCTTAGAAAACCCTCCAGGATTTTACCCACAGTTGAGGTTAAACTTACTGGCCTATAATTTCCAAGTTCAGTTTTTGTCCCCTTTTTGAATATTGGCACCACAATTGCTATACGCCAGTCCTGTGGTACAGACCCTGTTATTATGGAATCTTTAAAGATTAAAAATAATGGTCTATCTATGACTGTGCTTAATTCCTGCAGTACTCGGGGGTGTATCCCATCCGGGCCCGGGGATTTGTCAATTTTAGTGATTTTTAGACGCCACCGTACTTCCTGCTGGGTTAAGCAGGTGACATTTAACGGAGAATTTTTATCCCTGATCATGTTATCCATCATGGGATTTTCTTGTGTAAATACTGTTGAAAAAAAGTCATTTAGCATATTGGCTTTTTCCTCATCCTCATCCACCATTTCACCCAGACTATTTTTAAGGGGGCCAACACTATCATTTTTTAGTTTCTTACTATTTATGTAGTTAAAGAATATTTTGGGATTATTTTTACTTTCTCTGGCAATGAGTCTCTCTGTCTCAATCTTTGCTGGAACAAAACAAGAAAAAATATTAATCCAATAAAAACAATTATTTATGTAAAAACAAAAACAAACAAATATTTACAGATATTTGATATCATTGAGTTCGAAACGACCTGACCTATAAAACTGTCCCACTAGTCCATAAGAGGAAAAATAAAAAAGTTATAGCTCTCAGAATAAAGCGCCAAAACCTAAAAAGCAATATAAATGTGGTATCAATATAATCATACTGACCCAAAGAAGAAAGCTGACTTATCAATTTTACCATAGTTGGAATGGCATAAAAAAATCAAACAAAACACAATTCCTGAATTGCTTAGTTTTGTTCATTCTGCCTCCCAAAAATCAGAATAGAATGTGATGCAAAATGTCATGTGACCGAAAATGGTACCAATAAAAATATCAAATCATCCCACAAAAAAACCCTCACATGACTTTGTCAACTGAAATATTGAAAATTTGTAGCTCTCAAAATATGGTGATATGCAATAAAAAGCATCTTTTAGTGTGTGATAGGAGCCAAACATAAAAAAAAGATATAAATCTATCAACACTGTAATTGCATCGGCCCGAAGAATAAGGTTGAGTAATCACATATACAGCGTGAGGAATGGCATGAAAAATAAATAAAACCAATTCTTTACCTGCTGTTGATTTTTTCATTCTGCCTCCCAAAGGTCGAAGTAAGGCTCGGCTCACATTTATCCTGCACTCTATGCTGAGCGCTTTTACTGGGGTTTCTGTGTAAATCTTCTACATATGTGATTTATATGGAACCCCCGGCTGAAGATTCCCTATAATGAGTCAGATTCAGTCACTGTGGACACTGTCTGACCTGTGATCCGGTGGTGTCTGTCTTTTTAGGAGTGCATAAAGGCGCGGTTTGCCACAGTTTTGTGCATTTCTGAAAAGACAACACTGAACAGAGGCCAGAGTAACTGTTGCTTCATTACACTGAATGGCTCATTTAGGGATTTCATCTGAATCATGTCACTTGGAGATTTAGATGGAAACCCCACTATAAGTGCTCAGTGTAGAGTGCTGGATAAATGTGATCTGATAGGTGCTACTGCACAAGCACCGCTGGCATAAATTTTGCTAGAGGAAAAAATATATTTGTCTCCACCAAGATGCTACTTAAAGATTTTTTTTTTCATCATCAATGTATATGACTAAATAAAACAATTTAATGCACATTATACAAGCGATCAAGCTGCAGCACAGGTGCTGCCGCTGGCAGCAGCCTGCTAAAGGTAAAATAGAGGGCTGATCACTGAGGGATCAAGCTCCCACAGGCCTACCCCGGAGCACAAGAATCTCACTAACTGAAAACCAAAAATAAAATTTAAACAACAGCCACAAGATGGATTTCATTAACCCATGTAATCAGTATAGCGGCACCAATCTGACACTGTCTGTAGGTTACTCAGCACAATCCTGCTGACAGGTTCCTTTTAAGAGAGTTGTACCTAAAACTCACACATGGTTTGCACACAGAAATAATGTAAAAGTATTTGGACAAGGTGAGCCAAGATCATAATCACAATTATCTACATTAACAGGTGTTTTTGCTGTTTAAACTCTAAAACAGTTCCATGCCTGTTCATAGCTGTCCTTCAACAATGTTAAAAGTTTTTATTACAAACCACACCAGCTGCTATTGATTCCTGAAATGTACAATTTTTTTTAATTAAAAAAAGAAATAATTAAAACTAAACAATAATAATATTAATAATGCTACATGTCTCCAAAGGCACATCTTTATGTCATAAGATAGACACTTCTATGTTTGCATAATCTCAATCATTTAAAAAAAAGATCAATTATCAACTCTAATAAACTACATGCTCCAAAGAGGACAAAAACTCTTTAAGATAATGAAAACATGCATCTTTTATTAAGATCTCTGTAAAATGAAGAAAAACATGCCTAGATGATGTACATGTGGTCAAGGTATGACAACTAGACAAGTCAAAGCTGGGCAAACAGTACTCTTAAAAAGGCAATTCCAAAAGCGCCAATAAAGAAAATAAATGTCAATAAGTTGATTGTAAAAAAAATAATGAAACCAAATTCTTTGTACACCGATGGAAAATCAACGTGTTTAATCTATACAATCAGTAAATCACTGTAATTGTAGAAGTGCTTAAAGTGACATAAAATAAGTTTTAGACTCTTTCGAGTCTTTATTAAGTGGTCACAGCACCAGTTAGGGAAGAGGTTTAGAGTAATGTACTCTCTCAATATTACCAGGTTGAAAGCTCATTGCCGTCCAGGCACTATATAGTGACCATGTTACTCTAAACTTCTTCCCTTACTGGACCCCTTAATAAAGATTGGGAAAATCAAAAATCTTTCTTAGTGTCGCTTGAAGCAGTGAATGTTCTTCTTCCATCCCAGTAATGTACTGATTGTATACATAAAACACATTGATTTTGCCTAATCTAAGAAGTAGTTAGTGAATTTGATTGCATGCATCAAAGGATACACTTTGGTCTACTTGAACCTCCATGTACATATGGCGCCCCTGAGGGTTCAGTCGCCACAGAGGTACTGCACCTCCTCCTGAGGTGTGGTGCCCCACTATCCAGGTAAGGTGGAGACACCTCACCACACTCCAACACCTGCATCCCACACAACATAGTAGTGTAGCAAAGCACCCTTTGGTGGCTCCCTGCTTGGAACACAAAGCGTGCTGGGAGGCGAGTGGAGTTTAGTTTGCACTAAAAGAGCGGGAAGAGGATAGGATTTGGTCAGTTAGTCACAGGAGTCTGACGAGGTCAGTCTGTGAAAGGAGATCCCCTGAGTGGGATGGATGAAGGAAGTGCTGCAGCCGACCTCAGTGATCTGGGTCTGCTGGCACAAGAAAGGAACATTGATAGAAAGCCTGACTCTCCATAAGAAAAGAAGAATTAGTACGGAACGTGAGGAGAAGAAGAGAACCAAGGATCAGGGTTAGAGGAGAACCCTTCCCAAGTTCTAGGCGCAAGGCCGGGGTCCGGTCCCCGAGGTTGTATGGATACTAATGGTCCTGCAGCAGACACCGGAGAAATAGAAGTAGTGACAACTTTATTCCCACACCAGACTTGGGGGCACAACAGCAACGTGTGTGAGCCAGGACTAGGTAGAAGGAGTCCCTGAAGCAGGCTACAGCTGTCTGCTGTACAAAGTAGAATTCTTAGGAACATCTGACAGGAGGAACTCCAGTGTAACTCAGTACTGTGAGTACTTCACTAAAAGGCGCTAGAAGGAGACGTTCAGAAAAGGCACATATGTTGGCGGAGTGTTGGAAAGGAGTACTTCATCTTGCCTGGAAATTGGCTGAGCTCCTGACCCGGAGGACACGGCACGGATGCGGGCACCTGTACCACAACAGACTGTGAGTAAAGCTTTGGAACTACATGCCCTGGTGTCCTCCACTTATTCCTGCATCAACCTTCCCGGCACTGCTACATCCCTCCTGCACCCGACACTACACCATCTAAGTGTCACTTCACCTACTCTGCCCTGGGACTACAGCCCTGCCTGTGGAGGGCTATAACATCATTGCTGCACCACACCATCTGTCCCAGAGGAGCTGTTTGCAGCGTCGACTTAACATCTTCCTTGCCGAACACCACAGGTGGCGTCACGAATCACTTATAAACTTTCACCACAATAAGCACACTGAAGCAACCCCTTTTGTAATGGAGCCCCAGGGCCACGGACCGGATCACTGCTGCCGTGACAACTTCCATTGAGAAGATCGAGTACCCCACAGCCCTGGCGAGTGAGGGCGCTCCTTACAAAACATGGAATGCACTTCAAATTTTCCTATATTCATAAGAAGATCATGACATCAAATATGTAGCCTTGTAATTAGGGAAGGCCTTACTCATAGTGTGATTGTGCCACTACTCCCCAACATGCATTTCACATATTAGTTTCCTCAGGTGTGAGTCGTTCTCCCCCTGTGCAAATATAAGTAGTTCAGCACTTTGATCACATGATTGTAATGCAGCCAATTGTGAAACATGTATTGTCCATAGCTGTTGAGAAAACATGGACTGCACATCCAAAACTTATGTTTAAAAACCTGTGGAACATGAGCCTTTTAGCTCCTTTCACTTGGTGTTGATGAAGTTTAGTGACTATTGTTGTTGTAATGCTGTGCCTGTGGTGTGATGTGATCTGGAGTCATGGGGACAGCATGGGTGCAGTAAGGCATCAGGTTGCTCACTCTGCTGGTGCGTCATCTTTGCGGCAATAGTCATCATGTGGTGATGCATCTTTAAAGTCAGAGAGCTACTGAGAGAGTACCCATGACAGGCTAGTGGGCTTCATATAGTCTCATCAGAATGATACATTTAGAATCTCATGTTGAGTTTTGTACATTTTTGCTTAGCTACAATGGATCAATATATACGTCTTGGATGTGAAGTCCATGTTTTTCCTATAGCTGTGGTACACCTGTATTGGTCCAGGCATACACTTCCTATCAGTCCATATAGCCCAAATTCAGTAGCCCAGTATGTAACAGAAGGCAGTGTGCATGTACGCCTAATATAACGGGCTGGGTGATGGAACCACTGTACCAAATCCCAAGGAAGACCTTGAGGGGCATGACTAGGAGCCTCACCCAATCTGACCACGGACATGCAGCAGCTAATGACACCACAGTCCGTGAAGAGACAAGGGAGGTAATCCAGGTGCTACTCCAGGGCTGACCTTGGGTAGATAGCAGCTGAACCCTAGAAACGGGTAGCTGGGATGACCCAGGCAGGCAGAGAAGATGACAGGAACCATAGGTGCAGACCGGACAGTCTGACAGAGAGGTGAGCACTGGCAGGTGGAGTTGGCTTGGCTGTAGTTGAGGTGAGCATTGTCGGATGCAGCTGATTCGGCTGCCATTGAGGTGAGCACTGGCGGGTGCAGCTGGCTCTGCTGACATTGAGGTGAGCACTGGTGGGTGCAGCTGTCTCTGCTGACATTGAGGTGAGCACTGGCGGGTGCAGCTGGCTCGGCTGCTGTTGAGGTGAACACTGGCGGGTGCAGCTGGCTTGGCTGCCGTTGAGGAAAGCACTGGCGGGTGCAGCAGGCAAGATACTGGTACTGGGTCCTGAGACCTGACAAGTGTGTTAGAAACAAACTCACAACATTGTTCAGGCACCTCCATGTTGGAGGAGGTGGATTAAATATTAACCCCTTCCTGACATCTGACGTACTATCCCGTCCACGGTACCCGTGCCCGTATGACTGTGGACGGGATAGTACGTCTACCGCGATCAGCGGCGCCCACGTGGTGAGCGCCGCTGATCGTGGTCGGGTGTCAGCTGATTATCACAGCAGACACCCGGCACTATGTGTCAGGGGCGGTCACGGACCGCCCCCGACACGTTAACCCCTTGCACACCGCGATCAAACATGATCGCGGTGTACCGGGAGTTAAAGGGAAGCATCGGCAGGGAGGGGGCTCCCTCCGTGCTTCCCTGAGCCCCCCACGGCAGCGCAATGTGCAGCGCTGCTGCGGGGGGCTCCTATCCTCCAGGCCCTCGAATCCAAGATGGCGACGGGGGCCTTCGGGGACCTGAGGAAGCTGGCTTCCTCAGTGCCTGCAAAGCGCAGGCAAGAGGAAGTCTTCTTCAATGCCTGTGACAGATTGCTGATCTGTCACAGTGATCTGTGATGTGACAGATCAGCGATCTGTCACAGGACAGTGATGTCCCACCTGGGACTATGTAATAAAGTAAAAAAAAAATTAAAAAAAAATGTAAAAATAAATTTAAAAAAATCGCCAAATAAATTAGAAAAAAAAAAAAATATTCCCTCAATAAATCCATTTTTTGGAAATAATAATAAAAAAAAACAATAAAAGTACACATATTAGGTATCGCCGCGTCCGTAATGACCCGCCCTATAAAACTGTCCTATTAGTTAACCCTTTTAGCGAACCCCTTAAAAAATAAAAATAAAAAACGAAGCAAAAAATAATGATTTATTATCATACTGCCAAACAAAAAGTGTAATAACGCGCGATCAAAAAGATGCACATAAATATCCATGATACCGCTGAAAACGTCATCTTGTCCCGCAAAAAACGAGCCACCACACAGCATCATCAGCGAAAAAATAAAAAAGTTATAGCTCACAGAATAAAGCGATGCAAAAATAATTATTTTTTATATAAAATAGTTTTCATTGCATAAAACCGACAAAAACATAAAAAAAGACCTAAATGAGGTATCGCTGTAACCGTACTGACCCGAAGAATAAAACCGCTTTATCAATTTTACTGCACGCGGAACGGTGTAAACGCACCCCCCCAAAAGAAATTCATGAAACGCTGGTTTTTGTTCATTCTGCGTCCCAAAAATAGGAATAAAAGCGATCAAAAAATGTCACGTGCCCGAAAATGGTACCAATAAAAACGTCAACTCGTCTCGCAAAAAATAAGACCTCACATGACTCGGTGGGTCAAAATACGGAAAAATTATAGCTCTCAAAATGTGGTGATGCAAAAACTATTTTACAATAAAAAGCGTCTTTTAGCGTGTGACAGCCGCCAAACATAAAAACCGCCATAAATAGTTAGTCAAACCCCCCGTTATCACCCCCTTAGTTAGGGAAAAATAATAAAACTGAAAAAAAAGTATTTATCTCCATTTTCCCGTTAGGGTAAGGCTGTGTGCACACGCTGGGGATTAGGTGCGGATTCATCCGCGCGCATTTTGTAAAATCCGCAGGTGAAACCGCAGGTCTTTTTACCTGCGGATTGCTCTGCGGTTTTGTCCTGCGGTTTTTCATCTCCTCAATAGAGGAGATGGCAAACCGCAGGAGAATCCGCAGAAAGAATTGACATGTCAATTCTTTCTGCGGATTGAAAACCGCAGATAATCCGCACGGAAAATTCCGCACCGTCTGCACTGCGGTTTTTGATTCCCATAGGGAATCATGGTACTGGGGTCCGCAGCAGCCAAAACCGCTGCGGAACCGCAGCAAAATCCGCAGCGTGTGCACACAGCCTTAGGGTTAGGGCTAGGGTTAGGGCTAGGGTTAGGGCTAGGGTTAGGGCTAGGGCTAGGGTTAGGGCTCAGATTAGGGTTAGGGGTGTGTTGGGGTTAGGGTTGGAGTTATAATTGGGGGTTTCCACTGTTTGGGCACATCAGGGGCTCTCCAAATGCAACATGGCGTCTGATCTCAATTCCAGCCAATTCTGAGTTGAAAAAGTCAAATGGTGCTCCTTCCCTTCCAAGCTCTGCCATGCGCCCAAACAGTGTTTTACCCCCACATGTAGGGTATCAGCCTACTCAGGACAAATTGCAAAACAATTTTTGGGGTCCAATTTCTCCTGTTACCCTTAGGAAAATAAAAAATTGGGGGCAAAAATATCATTTTTGTGGAAAAAAATGATTTTTTTATTTTCACTTCCGAGTGTTATAAACTTCTGTGAAGCACTTGGGGGTTCAAAGTGCTCACCACACATCTAGATAAGTTCCGTGGGGGGTCTAGTGTCCAAAATCGGGTCACTTGTGGGGAGTTTCAATAGTTTAGGTACATCAGGGGCTCTCCAAACGCACATGACACCCGCAGACCATTCCATCAAAGTCTGCATTCCAAAACGTCACTGCTTCCCTTCCGAGCCCCGACGTGTGTCCATACAGTAGTTTTCTCCCACATATGGGGTGTCAGCGTACTCAGGCCAAATTGGACAACAACTTTTGGGGTCCAATTTCTCCTGTTACCCTTGGGAAAATGAAAAAATTGGGGACTAATTGATCATGTTTCTGGAAAAAATACGATTTTTTTATTTTCATGCCCTGGCATTATAAACTTCTGTGAAGCCCTTGGGGGTTCAAAGTGCTCACCTCACATCTAGATAAGTTCCTTAGTGGGTCTAGTTTTCAAAATGGGGTTATTTGTGGGGGGTTTCCACTGTTTAGGTACATTAGGGGCTCTCCAAAGGCAACATGACACCCGCAGACCATTCCATCAAAGTCTGCATTCCAAAACGTCACTACTTCCCTTCGAAGCCCCGACGTGTGCCCATACAGTAGTTTTCTCCCACATATGGGGTATCAGCATACTCAGGACAAATTGGACAACAACTTTCGGGGTCCAATTTCTCCTGGTACCCTTGGGAAAATAAAAAAATGGTGATTAAAAGATCATGTTTGTGGAAAAAATACAAATTTTATATTTTCACGCCCGGGCGTTATAAACTTCTGTGAAGCACTGGGGGGTTCAAAGTGCTCACCACACATCTAGATAAGTTCCTTGGGGGGTCTAGTTTACAAAATGGTGTCATTTGTGGGGGGTTTCCACTGTTTAGGTACATTAGGGGCTCTCCAAAGGCAACATGACACCCGCAGACCATTCCATCAAAGTCTGCATTCCAAAACGTCACTACTTCCCTTCCGAGCCCCGACGTGTGCCCATACAGTAGTTTTCTCCCACATATGGGGTATCAGCATACTCAGGACAAATTGGACAACAACTTTTGAGGTCCAATTTCTCCTGGTACCCTTGGGAAAATAAAAAAATGGTGACTAAAAGATCATGTTTGTGGAAAAAATACAAATTATTTATTTTCACGCCCGGGCATTATAAACTTCTGTGAAGCACTGGGGGGTTCAAAGTTCTCACCACACATCTAGATAAGTTCCTTAGGGGGTCTAGTTTCCAAAATGGTGTCATTTGAGGGGGATTTCCACTGTTTTGGTACATCAGGGGTTTTCCAAACGCGACATGGTGTCCGATCTCAATTCCAGCCAAAAACGTCAAATGCGCTGCTTCCCTTCCGAGCTCTGCCATGCGCCCAAATAGTGGTTTACCCCCACATGTGGGGTATTACCGTACTCAGGACAAATTGCACAATAACTTTTAGGGTCCTGTTACCCTTGGAAAAATAAGAATTGAGGGTGAAAAGATCATTTTTGTGGAAAAAATATGATTTTTTAATTGTATGGCTTTATGTTATAAACTTCTGTGAAGCCCATGGGGGTTCAAAGTTCTCACCACACATCTAGATAAGTTCCTTAGGGGGTCTAGTTTCCAAAATGGTGTCATTTGTGGGGGGTTTCCACTGTTTTGGTACATCAGGGGTTTTCCAAACGCGACATGGTGTCCGATCTCAATTCCAGCCAAAAACGTCAAATGGCACTGCTTCCCTTCCGAGCTCTGCCATGCGCCCAAATAGTGGTTTACCCCCACATGTGGGGTATCAGCGTACTCAGGACAAATTGCACAATACCTTTTAGGGTCCTGTTACCCTTGGGAAAATAAAAATTGGGGTGAAAAGATAATTTTTGTGGAAAAAATATGATTTTTTAATTGTACCGCTGTACGTTATAAACTTCTGTAAAGCCCTTGTGGGTTCAAAGTTCTCACCACATATCTAGATAAGTTCCTTGGGGGGTCTAGTTTCCAAAATGGGGTCACTTGTAGGGGGTTTCCACTGTTTAGGTACATCGGGGACTCTCCAAACGTGACATGGCGTCCGATCTGAATTCCAGCCAATTTTGCATTGAAAAAGTCAAACGGCGCTCCTTCCATTCTGAGCTCTGCCATGCGCCAAAACAGTCGTTCCCCCCCACAAATCAGGTATCAGCGTACTCAGGACAAATTGCACAATAACTTTTGCAGTCCAGTTTCTCCTGTTACCCTTGGTAAAATAAAAAAAATTGAACCTGAAGTATTTTTTTGTGAAAAAAAGTTAGATGTTCATTTCTTTTTAAATATTCAAAAAAATTCCTGTGACGCACCTAATGGGTTAATAAACTTCTTGAATGTGGTTTTGAGCACCTTAAGGGGTTCAGTTTTTAGAATGGTGTCACTTTTGGGTATTTTCTATCATATAGACCCCTCAAAGTGGCTTCAAATGTGATGTGGTCCTAAAAATAAAATGGTGTTGTAAAAATGAGAAATCGCTGGTCAACTTTTAACCCTTATAACTTCCTAACAAAAAAAAATTTTGGTTCCAAAATTGTGCTGATGTAAAGTAAACATGTGGGAAATGTTACTTATCAAGTGTTTTGTGTGCTGTATCTCTGTGATTTAAGGGCATAAAAATTCAAAGTTGGAAAATTGCGAAATTTTCAAAATTTTTGCCAAATTTCCATTTTTTTCACAAATAAATGCAAGTTATTTGAATGAAATTTTACCACTAACATGAAGTACAATATGTCACGAGAAAACAATGTCAGAATCACCGGGATCAATGGAAGCGTTCCAGAGTTATGACCTCATAAAGGTACAGTGGTCAGAATTGTAAAAATTGGCCTGGTCATGAACGTGCAAACCACCCTTGGGGGTGAAGGGGTTAAGAGACCTTCAGCTATTGGTTGAGGACACTTTAGAGGAATGCGCATGGCTCCTTTAAGAAAGAGGAAGTGTGCGAGCACGCGCTCTAAGCATAGTGCCTGGAGACCTGCTAGGAGTGCACGCACCCTGGGCAGCAGCAGACCCAGAAGGAGCAGGACGAGAGCCTCGGTGGTGAGTACGCTGGTATCTCTGCAGGGAGAGAGGAACTGCAGGCAGAGATGCGAGTGCTACACCGATAAAAGTACCATAATTTTCTGCATTTTGATCATGTAATCAGAGTGCAGACTATTGCACAGAGAGAGGGCTTCCACGTACTTCACAAGAGTATATAGATAGGGGATGTCATCATGAGACAAGTCTTTTATAAGAATTGTACACATCATTGTGTACCAGCTAGTGGATGGCTAAAATATAACTTTAAGATATTTTCTTTTCTTCTTTTAGCCTCCACATATGGAAATCTATTATGCACATTATTTGCTTATTTTTCATACAAGAATAACTGAGCTCTCAATCACTTTACATCAAACGGTTTTACTTCCATAAATACAAGCCTCTCCAAAGCATACTGTGTCAAGAGCACGTGGAGAACTGACATTTTCCGAAACTTTAAACACTGTTTTTATTTGAATTTCATGGTTGTTACCTAAACATAGAACTTCTTTTAAATTCTCTCCTCTTTCCCAAAGGCTTTGATCAGAGCAAATTAAAGGAAATTTCTAAGAGCAGGAAAACATTATTAATTTTACATTTTTAGGGAGGTTTCCACTTAAATTACTTTTTTTGTGTTTTTAATATCCAGAAAGTGTCTGCTGTTTGTTTAAATATATCATATTACGTGATCTTAAGAGCTAAATGATTTAAACATGTTCATGTCGACAAAGTAATTGAATTTTTTGTGTGGATTTTGTGCACATGAGTGTGCATATGCAGAGAGGATTACCTATAAAGTCCATGCTGAAAATATTGAATCCACTTTATTCAATGTTACCAAATACAATGAATAAAGAAGTGTAAACCCTTTCCCGCTGTGGCCAGTTTTAACTTTTTTGCTTACTTTTTTTCAATCATCCCCTCCTCCCAAGAGCCATAACTTTTTTTTGTTGTTGTTGATACAGCTGTTTGAGTGCTAGTTTTTTTGCTGGACGAGTTATCATTTTTAATGGCACCATTGAGTTGATCATATAACATAGTGTAAATGTCAAAAAAAAATCTTTATGGGTACGTTGGTGAAAAATAAAGTCAATTTGTTTTTTTTTTGCTTTAACACCATTCTTTTTGCAGGAATTGACATTTAATTTTGCTGTTTGGCAAAAAGGAATTGTTAACTTTTTTCTGTGGTCAAGCATGATTATGACATTGCTACATTTACAGTATGTTTTTTTTACTGTTTTACTGCATTTAAAATATTAAAAACTTAAAAAAAATAACAGTTTAGCTTGTGTTGCCATATTCTGGGACCCATAGCTTAATTTTATTTTTAAAGGAGCCTGCTCCATACACTTTCACTCTGATGTATGTCACATGTCAATAATAAGGGGTTAAAGAAGTACTAAACTGATCAATAAATATATTTCTTCTGCATGTTTTGTATATACTGTATATTGCTATACTTAAAAGCATGTTCAGCATCTGATTGCCAACTGTTTACTCACTAGTCTTCTACTACTTAAACTGACAGGAACCCCATTATAAGATGCATCAATATGCTATGGAAAAAGCAAAAAACACATAGCATTCCAAAAGAAATACATATTCTATATTTTATGTAAATATATACATTTTCTTACATGTATTGATCAAATTGTGTGAGCCTATTTGGAGGATGTAACATTTAATACGTTAACCGCCTCTATAGCCCTAGATATCACTGAATGTTTTAACTTAGAGCAGAGCATAGCTGGGTCGTCAGGGGCAAGTAGGATCAGCTATCTTCTGTTCTCATTTTAAACCACCTTGGAATAGGACAAGGTAGGAAAGAAAATCATGGTGCTATCAGTTGACAGCCATTCCATGTTCTGTAATTGGAGGAATAATCATATCAATTTATAGTAAAGAGAGAAATTTCATTAGACTGTAGTTACAGACATATTAAAGGCATCTGTCAGTAATGTACATGGATCACAGAGGGAACAGAGCAAATGACCACTCTCAGAGTCTGCTTGTCACCAACATAATTCTAGTGTTTACTTTCCATTTTGATCACTAAATTTCTACTTTTTCCTTATTTGTGAATATTGCATACCCAATATTGACCTTATTGTCTGTGGTACATTTGCCTTTGGCGATTTTTCTTAAGCTAGGGTCACAAAAAAGTTTTCTTTCCATCTGAGAAAAATGGTCAGATCATGCTATTCAAATTCTGATTAGAGTCTGGTCAGAGTTTGATCAGAGTGGCATCTGATTTTTTCGGAGGTGGTGTCAAAAAAAAATTCTCCATCTTATCCATTCAAACAGTTTGAGTCTTGAGTGCCGTCCAAATTCTTTTCACGGGCCCATAGATATGAACGGGCATGTGCCATCCAATTCTTGGAGGCAAATCATGTATGCTGATCTTTTTTCCTCGGTCCACTGAATCCTAGGAAAATTGCATGGCCCAATAGAATAACATGGGTACAAGTGCTATCCATCAAAACCAGAGATCTCACTAATTTGATTCATATAGTTGTGTGCACAAGCCCTTAAAGTATTTTTATAGAATAAGAAAAATATTTTCACTTGTTTTCAGTAACAGTGCCACAAACATCCACAGGCCTCAATGGCGGATCTTAATAGGGGCGGATGGGGCGGTCGCCCCGGGCCCAAGGTTTTTTGGGGCCCAGGGGCAGGGGCGGGCTGGGCCGGGTGGCAGAGAGGCAAATGCCACCCGGACCGCTCCCCCAGCACCTGTACAGGGCCGGCCGTGCCCTGTGCTGTGACGCCGCCGGCACCAGACAGCCGCCCGCATCACATTCTATGAGGGGCCGGGAGCTGTGCACGGCCGTCACCTTGACGGCTGCTCAGCTCTGGCTCCCTCCGGCTGTACTTCCGGGTCAGATGTCGGGCGTGCGCGATGACGTCATCGTGCATGCGCCGACATGTCCCAGAGGATGCTGAAAGCAGAGGCGCTGCTGGGGAGCGAGCCGGCTGTGAGGTAAGTATGGGGAACTTTTTTATTTTTTTTATTTATAAAATGAATTAAATGGGGGAGGGGGTGAATGGGGGCTGTACACAATGAAGGGGGGTGACTGGGGCCTGTATATCATGACGGGGGGGTGACTGGGGGCTGTATATGATGAAGGGGGTGAGTGGGGGCTGTATATGATGAAGGGGTGAGTGGGGGCTGTATATGATGAAGAGGGGGTGACTGGGGGCTGTATATGATGAAGGGGGGTGACTGGGGGCTGTATATGATGAAGGGGGGGTGACTGGGGGCTGTATATGATGAAGGGGGGTGACTGGGGGCTGTATATGATGAAGGGGGGTGACTGGGGGCTGTATATGATGAAGGGGGGTGACTGGGGGCTGTATATGATGAAGGGGGGTGACTGGGGGCTGTATATGATGAAGGGGGGTGAGTGGGGGCTGTATATGATGAAGGGGGTGACTGGGGGCTGTATATGATGAAGGGGGGGTGACTGGGGGCTGTATATGATGAAGGGGGGTGACTGGGGGCTGTATATGATGAAGGGGGGGTGACTGGGGCCTGTATATGATGATGGGGGGTGACTGGGGGCTGTATATGATGACGGGGGGTGACTGGGGGCTGTATATGATGACGGGGGTGACTGGGGGCTGTATATGATGACGGGGGGGTGACTGGGGCCTGTATATGATGAAGGGGTGAGTGGGGGCTGTATATGATGAAGAGGGGGTGACTGGGGGCTGTATATGATGAAGGGGGGTGACTGGGGGCTGTATATGATGAAGGGGGGGTGACTGGGGGCTGTATATGATGAAGGGGGGTGACTGGGGGCTGTATATGATGAAGGGGGGTGACTGGGGGCTGTATATGATGAAGGGGGGTGACTGGGGGCTGTATATGATGAAGGGGGGTGACTGGGGGCTGTATATGATGAAGGGGGGTGAGTGGGGGCTGTATATGATGAAGGGGGTGACTGGGGGCTGTATATGATGAAGGGGGGGTGACTGGGGGCTGTATATGATGAAGGGGGGTGACTGGGGGCTGTATATGATGAAGGGGGGGTGACTGGGGCCTGTATATGATGATGGGGGGGTGACTGGGGGCTGTATATGATGACGGGGGGTGACTGGGGGCTGTATATGATGACGGGGGTGACTGGGGGCTGTATATGATGACGGGGGGGTGACTGGGGCCTGTATATGATGAAGGGGGGTGACTGGGGGCTGTATATGATGACAGGGGGGTGACTGGGGGCTGTATATGATGATGGGGGGGTGACTGGGGGCTGTATATGATGAAGGGGGGTGACTGGGGTTGTACAGGATGAAGGGGGTGAGTGGGGGCTTCACAGGATGAAGGGTGGATGAGTGGGGGCTTCACATGATGAAGGGGGGTGAGTGGGGCTGCATATGATGAAGGGGGGTGAGTGGGGCTGCACATGATGAAGTGGGGGGTGAGTGGGGCTGCACATGATGAAGTGATAAGTGGGGCTGCACATGATGAAGTGGGGGATAAGTGGGGCTGCACATGATGAAGTGGGGGATAAGGGGGACTGCACATGATGAATTAAGGGGTAAGTGGGACTGCACATGATGAATTAAGGGGTAAGTGGGACTGCACATGATGAATTAAGGGGTAAGTGGGACTGCACATGATGAATTGGGGGTAAGGGGAACTGCACATGATGAATTAAGGGGTAAGTGGGACTGAACATGATGAATTGGGGGTAAGAGGGACTGAACATGATGAATTGGGGGTAAGGGGGACTGCACATGATGAATTGGGGGTAAGGGGCACTGCACATGAAGTGGGGGTAAGGGGGACTGCACATGATGTGGGGGTAAAATTAACTGCACATGATGATGGGGGAGTGGGGCTGCACATGAAGTTGGGGGGGAAGGGGACTGCACATGATGAAATGGAAGGGGGGATAAGGGGCTGCAAATGATGAAGCGGCACTGCAGATGAAGTGAGTGGGTGATAGGGGACTGCAATGGATGAAGTAAGGGGACTTCAAATTAAAGTGGGGACATTAAAGTGGATCCCCTATGGCCAGGATCACGTTGGGCGATTTTGTGCGTATTGGCCGTAGGCCTACAGCTTATGTGCAAAGTCTTTTTAGGCCATGTCCACACGTGGTGGAATGGTGGCGGGTTTTCCGTATGGACCCGCAGCAAACCAAGTGCTGCGGTCCATACAGCTGTCAATTCCCGCATGGGGACCGCAGCGCTCAGGTGGGAAGGGGGGTACAGGGGCCCAGGTTTTATGAACAGCCCCGGGCCCATAGTCCACTTAATCCGCCACTGGCCTTATTTGGTATTGCAGCTCATTTCCATTAAAACTAGAGGCACTGAGCTGTAAAACCTCACATAACCTGTGTACAGAAGCAGAACTGTGTTTAGAAGAAAGTAACCATATTTTTAACTCATTTCAATAATTTTCTTAAGTTGTTGTATTAAGCATGTTTAGCTCCAAGAATAAAAAGGTGTATTACCAGATTCAAAGCAGTTTTACACTTAACCCTGGGTCAGGTGCATCACAGCTCGCCTGACAGGCACAAGTTATAAAACCGTCTATAATATCTAACTATCTCAATTTCTGGGCTCTAAAAGTAATCAGTGAGCTTCATAGCAATGTGTTAAAAGAGAGTACACAAAATGAAATAAACAAAAAACATTTAATAACCATAAGCGTAATAAAACAAAAAGTAACCAAATTTCACAACTACCGCCAAATATCCTCCAATTTTTAAATAATCACTAAACATTAAAATTAGGAAAAAATGTAATTGTAAGGCACTTAGATGCTACTGGAGTCATATTCACTCAGATTCAGATGTTTAAAGTTCAGCAGAAGAAACACACTGGCAGAAAGAAAAGATTGGAAGATCATATTATCATATCAGAGATTATTGTTCAGGCGCATTGTGCCTGAGAGGCCATTTCTAAGAAAATCCTCTTATTTGTAAGAAAACCCTACTTGTTTCCACAAACGTTGCATTACTCATTCATAACATGAGGAAAATAAACAGTTGTGATGAAAGACCCCAGAAAATACAAACCTTTAAAAGTGAGAACCTTAAGGCACAATGAGCCCGAGAGCCCATGGAGGTCATACCTGCTCTCTGCAAGGACTGCGGTAAAACTGAGTGGTAGGGTTTCAAGCAGCACCTAAAGATAGGAAAGTAATTTAAGGGGGATCCTTTGCTGCCTTGGAGGGGAAGGGGAAGCAAAAATGTGTGAGCTGTGCCTGTCAGGCTATTGCGCCTGATGTAGGGCTAAAGAGGACCTATCACCAATTTTTTTATGTTCCACTGGACAGACCATGTAATAGCAGCTGCAGAGCAGAATGAAAAGTTTTAGTCTTTTTTCAATTTCGCATCTCTGTTCCAGAGATATTAGTGATCAAATATTTAGCTCCTAATAAGTTCACTTTAGTTAAGTCCAAGCGGGTGTTATTTCTTAGTTAGATGCACTTCTACCAGTAGTATGATGCTGACCAATCAGGCAGCAACAAACAAGTGCAGAAGTATCTGTGCTGATGTCATTAGGGTCATGTGACCTGAGTCAACAGATCCTGCTAGCCAGAATGTGCAGCCTAAACAAGCACTTAAGATATATTACACAGCACAGAAATGTGCAAATATTAATGAGGTGGTGAAAAGAAGATGCGGCAAGGACCTCAGGGGTAACTGTGAGGAGCTGAGGGGCTGGATAGGTGAAAGTGAGTATTAAGATTTTTTTCTCTGACATTTATTATGCTCTGGGAGACCCTTGAGCGTAATAAGGGACATTAACCCCTTCACGTTGCAGCCCATTTTCGCTTTTGAGTTTTTGTTTTTTGCTCCCCTGCTTCCCAGAGCCATAACTTTTTTTTTTCGTCAATATGGCAATATGAGGGCTTGTTTTTTGTGGGACAGGTTGTACTTTTGAACGACACCATTGGATTTACCATATTGTGTACTTGGAAACGGACTAACAAGTATAATGTGAACAACGGTTACCTTTAACCGACTAACTGAAAAAAACCCTATTAAATATAACTTTTATTAAGTACAAAAATAACAATATAAAATTGCACAGATGTCCCCTATTATAAAACCTAGTAAAAAACGGGCTATTGTATTGCTGGAAAGAGATAAGGTATAACAGTCAAACCAAATCTAACCAGCTGAATCTGCCAATCCAATCATGTGGTCAGAAAAACCTGAATCATAGCAGTTAAAAACTGCACAATACTATTATAGCCCAAAAACCTCAAAAAATGGAAAAAAAGGGGGAAATGGACATAGAGAAGATGTATAAAAATTGATAATACGTGCTACCATCTGATAACAATTTCACTCAGCTGATGTGAAGAAAAGAGTGACCTGGCCCTATACAAAATGACTATCTGAACACCTACCTAGGTGCAGAGGTTGGCACCCTAAGAAATACAAGAATGGCGCCCCCGCTCATGCGATGGCTATCCCTAATCTCCTATATCATCCTATAAGACGACAGATTAGAAGCAGAGGGCCAGATGGCCTGTATCCATTTGCTTAGAATATCTTCATGAATGCAGTAAAGTAGATTTATACAATCATATATGCATGTGAGGAAAGGTAGAAATTCCAGACAGTCTGAATAGATGCATAACACTCAAACACAGTAGAACCAGTTACATATAATTTGTAGCAAATTATGCCCTTTCCCAAAACCACTATGTAATGTATATGAAGTATATATAAAAATTGTCACATCAAGAACCCAGATAAAAAACTGCCTATTAAGGGCCTGTCACACTAAGCAATATCGCTAGCAATATCGCTATAACGTCACTGGTTTTTGTGACGTTATAGCGATATTGCTAGCGATATCGCTATGTGTGATACTTACCTCCGACCGCTCCCCCGCTGGTTATCGGTGATCGCGCGAGAACATCCTGGACTGTTTCTCGTTGTCAGCTTCCTGCTGGGGCTTCCTGCTGTGACGACGAGCGACGCGTGGACACGGGTGGGAGGATGTCAGGATCGCCTCATCTGACAGGTAAGTAGTGACCCCCGACCCCTGCTATGTCGCTGGTGAGATCTGCCTGTGCGGCAGCTCACTAGTGACCACTTAGCGATGTACCAGCGATCCTGACAGCGTCATATCGCTGGTTGGGATCGCTGGTACATCGCTAAGTGTGACAGTACCTTTAGACGCAATGATGAATCAATGGTAGGTAAACAGGAACGGCTTATCTAATAACAAATTGTCAGAAATAATGAAAGCAAACAAAGACACCACTGAATGTACCAGATTTTCAATCCAATAACAAATTGAAATCCAGCAATAACAACCACAGGCGTCTGTTGCAGACCCCAGGTTGTCATGCCAACCCATCGGCGACCTGCGTTAAAAACAGCTGACATGTGTTGGGAAAGATGTGGGCTCATCTTCAGAGCCCACATGAAAGTGAGAGCATGAGATGCGCTGTACATGTACGGTGCATGTCATGAAGGGGTTAAAATTGCGGAAAATAGCTTTTGCGCAGATGAAATTTCCTGGGAAAATCCACATGAACAGGTGAATTTGAATTTTGACGGATCCGCTCAACAATAATGAAATACGTTGCAGATAAGAGGTGATCGGTGCCGATGATGTTATGATGCCACACACCTGCTGAGATATGTACATGACATGCCGGTATTGGACACGTGTTTTATCCACTAGTATAGGACATGTGCATGGTACGTGCTAATCATTCACATGTCCTCAAATGCAGAATGAACAGCGTGTGATTACCCCTATATCCATACAGACTAACAACTTAAAAACATATCAATGCAGTAAACTTCAAATATATGTAACTCAATAATTCTGGATAAGAGTAAGACTTTAGTAGAAATGACGGTTTTTAAGCACTGCAACATTCCACATTTCTTAAAAGCACATCTACAGTAGTGCAGAACTAGTACTAAATGATTAAGTCAAAGCCTTTGTGTCTGGACAGATATCCTTCTACTAGCTGAGATTTTTGCCTTTGATCCTGTTTAGTCCATTTGTCACAACAGAGAAAGGCTCACATCCTCTCATTTCATATTTCATGCACTTTTTCTGGACAGAGGAATGTTGATCCCTAATTAACTAGTCAGATAACGATACCATATAATCCATGTTACCTCTGAGCACTGAAGATGTATTATTGTTTTTCACATTCCCAACTTAAACAGACACCCTTTCATCCATCTGTGTCTTTTAAGCCAAGAAGGAGTGCATTACAATGTGTGTCTAGTTCATATATCTCACTCAACATTAAGTTCAATTGTTATCTCATCTTAGACAGGAGCAAAAGAAAATGTCTAACAATTCAGATCAAATTTGGAAGATTTACTGTGTTTTACAGTGGTCATTTGGCCTGCAAGCATATTTTTGAAGTCTTAAAAAATAGTAGCTGTATGTTCTATAAAATTCTACCCATGTCCAATATGAAGCCTGGCTGTATATACATAAACACGTGTCTAGCGTTGGCTACACAAAATTGTTGGCCAACAGCTATTTTTTCTGACTCCAACATAAATATGCACATTCGACTCCACTGAATGTTCTTGCTTATTTCAGTAGGAAAAGTGGATTATGGTTCTGGCAGCTGGTTTTCTTGGATATGAAATCTAACATGTACCTTCAGGGGAGAGTCAGTAAGCCCTCAGCTAAAATTGGATGGTTTGTCCAACTGTTATCCTATGTGTATGGCAATCTTAATTAATATGCGATATAACGCGAGAATTAGCATTTTACAAGCTTTGGAAGCAGTGTGTTTGTTGGCTCTTTTTTTAGTGTTCTTGTAAGGAATAGTATAACTGGCACATTCATTTCTTGAGATACAGTGCAACTATCAATCGTAATTAGTAACAGTGTCTCACTGTAGATTGCTGGTACTCCCCACAACTGGATCTCTACATATAAGTAGCAAGTCATCAATGCAATTTCACCAGAATTCTAGCATAAACTGTTTTGAAAATTCTCAAAATTTCGCGCAACACTGAGCTTCTGAGTTATGCACAAGTTTTGAAAATTTTGGCGGTTTCACGCCTGTATCTTCCAAAATGGGCACAGCTAGGGCAACACGGAGGTGTGCCAGGCACGTGATGGCACATCTTATCTAATTCATGACTAGCTGTAGCATTTCCTATGCCAGAAAGCTTATTCCAGATAGGGTCTTTACTAAGATTTGTGATGAGGCATGCACATAGGTGCATGCCACTAATCAGACTCTCCCTACTTATTAAGAGGCACGCGTCTCTTAACGAATCAGGAGCTTCTAACTCCAACATGTTCCCTCATCAAGTATAGGGAGACCTAACCATTAGAGGAGCACAACAACTTCTGTTTTGCCTGTTTTGGTGCTCCCAAAAAGCCATCACATTGAATTATGTCCTGCTGATTTCCTGCTGCACCAGTAACAGTGCCAGGTACCTTCTCAATATCACAAAGTCCCTTTGCAATTGAACATCTTTGCTGACTTGGCACAGTAATTCAACCATCAAAATGTGGGTCAAGAAGCTGTCTCTGCCCTCTTTATGAATTTCTGCACTCATCTTCAGTTTCTTGTCTCCAGTCTGCCTTGGTAAAGTCTTCATCTTTGCTGCTCCACATACTGTGTCAAATGCCATCTACAAGCTGGAGAAGCTCCACAACTGTTTTGCCTTCACCGCTTCTGGTCCTCCATAAAGACGGAAGACCTGTTACCCAGTAAAGAAGTCAATTCCCCAATCTACTCTATCATCTTCCTGTACTAAAAGGTTGAATGGAGCCAGAAGTCATTTCAAGTCTTTAAAAATCTTTCACAGCTTTTATGTATAAGAGACTAGTTGCCCAAAACACAAACTGTATGTATACACTTCCCTTACAAAACATAAATATATATGTTTAGAAGACCATGGAAAATGAAGATTAAAAATCCTAAATTTTTATCATTGCCAGAAACATGAAGAACATTCTCATGGTAATGCAAATTATTCACAAACTATCATTTTTTAATCCACAGAGTTTCTACAATGAACAAAAGCAAAGTCTTGCTAGAAGCAATCATGTTTTTACTACTATAAATAATAAATGACTTTTCAGATGTATTTGGTTGCAGCATAGAATCTTGTAGTAAATTTTCCTAGAATATTTTAATATTAAAATCAGCTGAATTAAACAAGTGGCCAGCTAAAATATTGCTTGGAATAGAACATTGCACAGTCGTAATGAAAATAAAAGAGAAGACTAAGAATTACAATGGGTGTGTTTAGCACTGAGATACTTTAGAAAATTATACTCCTTGCTTGGTAGACGTGGTAGGATTGAAATAACTATGTAATTCCATTCCTGAGATTAAATCCTGTTTTATGATCACTTTCTCAAAATTTTACAGCTATTAAGGCTCATGCACAATGCAGACTGCGCTTGTACTGGAGTGCATAGAGGCCATACAGCTGTTTATCTTAGTAAGGAGCCGCATGACCTCAGTGCACCTCTGTAGAGGCTGTAAGGTGCATTATATACTCAGATATCTCCAACTATGAAGCACGTAACAGAACCAACCGTTTCCTGCATTGCACATGGGCATAGATTACTGAACACTCTATTAAACAATTTTCAGGATTCAGGTTACATTCAGGATTCACAACAAACTTAGAGGGTTATACTCAACTTGTGTCACACAGCTTTCTAGTCTACAGGGTGGGCCATTTATATGGATACACCTAAATAAATGTATCCATATAAATGGCCCACCCTGTACATACTTCGTTGGTGCTAGAGAGCAGATACTCCTCCTTGAGTGACAGTTCTGGTTCAGTAGCTTTATCCTACTGCTGAGGTTATGTTACTGTGATATATTAACTTCCAGCTCAAGTGAAAACTGATGATGGTTGAGACCAAGGACTTGTGATTTTGCAGGACTGATAATGGTCAGGAGCTGAGAGGGAGGTGGAGGGGAACAGATAACTGCTATTTAGAAATCAATTGGCTGGAAAGAGGTGGCTGGTAGCTCAAAAGATAACTTCTCATGCAATGTAGTTAATGGGCATACTCCGCTAGGCTCTAGTGTTTGATCTCCATGGCAACAAGTTGTACACTATGTCTGATAAAAGCTCTCATAGCAAGAGAATGGCAGCAGATAGAAAAAACAAGACAATTGGAAACTTACTTATTTTCATGCTGTTTAACTAAGTAAAACAGTTTAATAACTCGAGAATATACATTTAAGTGGCCGATAATGAACATTACAAGCAAAACTTAACCACGTACCAAGAAGAAAGAGGGTTGGTAGCAGAAATAATTCAGAATTTGCAGTGCAATACATAGGTTGCCATCCTTTTACGACCAGCTGGAAACACCTTAGCAGATATTTAGGAAGAACTGTGCAGTTCTATAACAGGAATTGTTGGCTTAATACATTTACAGGTTGACCACATAAATTAATCTGAGCACTTTTGACTTAGGGACCCATTTCACTTAGCGACGCACCAGCGATCCCGACAACGATTCGACCTGGTAGGGATCACTGATGTGTCGCTAAATGATCGCTAGTAAGCTGCCAAACAGGTAGATCTCTTCTGCAACGCAGCAACCATCCAGCGATCAAACACAGCGATACGCGCTGGCCAGCGGGACACCGACTACGAAAAAATGGCCCAGGACATTCCTGCACGATCAGCGATATCCAGCAGGGTGCCAGTCGCTGCTGTGTGTCACATGTAGCGAGATCGCAGGTGAGATCGCTGTTGCATCACAAAATTGGTGACGCATTAGCGATCTCGCTATGGAGACGGGGGCTTTAGTGTGACTCCAGCAGGAGTTCACACCTCAAACTTTTTATATGCTCATACAGCGTTTTTAAAGACAGCAACACCTTTACATGGTCAGTCTGTTCCTCCTTGCTGTGAAATCAGCTTTTGAATTGATATGCAAATGAAGCTGAAGGACTAAGTTGGTCTGAAGCCACTATCAGTCTAGCTCCATTCTCTGCCCAGTGGCATCTCCTCCTGGATGACTGACAGCTTCTTTGCCTGAAGTAAATAAATATAGAAGTTGTAAGTTAAGCAGGAAGAGGCGGCGCTGGATAGGGGATAGAGCTGGAGTGACAAAGGCATCAGATCTACAACAGCATTTGTATATCAATTCAAACGCTGATTTCTTAGTAATGGAAATTGGCAGTCAGGCCACTGAGATGTTGCCAATCAGTAGATAGAAATATGCTCTCTGTGCTTTCACCTAGCCTTTACTGTGATATGAGTCTGCCAACAGCCACCACAGAAGCATGGCGGAACACAACAGATTGGTAATATTTAAAGGGACAGCTCCACCTTCTTTAGTCAGAAAAATATTTACACAGTATGATGTATTTCATTGTTTAGATGTCCCACATGGACCCACTTGCTAGTACTTCGTAATCATTACTCTTCTAAAATAACATTCTACAACCTTTATATATTCATTATTTGCTTTTCTCATTTGTTTGAACAATTGTCAGAAAAAAAATGTGCTACAGCTAAGTCATTTTTAATTGTTTGTTTTATTCTAATTTTTGTCTCTTGCTATAATATATGCAATATTTATGCTCATTAAGTATAGAACATCTGGATGGTCTGATTTAATAGATCAATATCTTGCATTTGCACTGAGTACTTATTTATTAATCTCATTATAAATTATCACGTTATCCCTGGGCAGCATGGAGGACCTGTGGTTATCTCTATTGTTGTACAGTACAGGGGTTCTGGGTTCAAATCTAGCAAAGGATAACATCAAGTTTGCATGTTCTGCTATTGTTTGCATGGATTTTGTTCCACTTTTTGAGCTATGCTGATAATGGATTTTGAGAACCACATGAGACAGTGAATGATGCCAATGCTTGTAAAGTGCTATGTCATATGTTAGTACTATGTGAGCAAGATAAATAAAGTACTAAAACAGCAAGTTGTTTATGGTTTGCATTTATGAACCTTTGATTTACTAACCATAGAAAAAAACAGTATAAAAATTGATTCAAATTTAAAAAGACAAACAAGATCAATTTTCAGAAATCACATAAAGACATAAATAAAATATTTAAAAATACTTATATTTTTGAGGTAGAGGACACTTTAAGTTTGTGATGAAACACAACCTGCATGATTGGAAATGGCATTATAGGGTAAGTAATAAAAAAGTTGTTTATTTCTGGTAAATGGGTTCACTTTTATCGCCTGCATGACATCCGCCGTACATATACGGCGGATGTCAGGAATGGTTGTATGGAGCTCATTCATGTAGAAAGCCTGCCCCTTACCTGGCAGGTGATGGCTGTGTATTACCGTGATTTCTGCATATAGCACAAGCGACTGGGCGATAACATCTTCAAGACCCCTAAGGGGGCTTGCGAGAACAGTAAAAATAAAAAAAAAGTTTGAAAAAATATGAAAAAAAACCCCTAAAAGTTCAAATCACCTCACTTTTCCAACATTGAAAATAAAGATATTATTTAAAAAAAATGCACATATGTGGCATCATTGGATTTAGAAAAGTCCGATCTATCAAAATATAAAAACAAAGAACCCGATCACTTTTTTTTTCAGCACTAAAATAATAAAAATCCTGGACATGTTTGGTATTACCATAATTATATTTATGAGGAGAATCATATTGCATGGTCATTTTTACCATAAAATGTACACTGTAAAAACAATTTCCAAAAAACAATGTCAGAATTGTGTTTTTTTCACAATTTCACCGCACTTGGAATTTTTTTCCCGTTTTCGAGTACACTACGTGGAAATATGAATGCCATCATTCAAAAGTACAACTCGTCCCACAAAAAAGCAAGCTGTCATATGTCTATGTGGGCAGGAAAATAAAAAACCTATGGCTCTGGGAAGAAGAAGAGGAAAAAACGGAAATGCAAAAAGTTGAAATGTGATTTTCTGGATTTTATTTTTGATATTCTATCTCTCAATCTTAAAATTATAGACTGTTCATGTCTTTGTCAGTGGGAAAACTCACAAAATCAGCAAGGGATGAAATACTTTTTTTCCCCACTTGCTAGCTAGCCTACACACAGTAAGGCAACATAGGTAACCCATCTGTAACAGGGTCAAATGTCAGCAAGCCAATGGTAAGGGTGTGTGCACACATTGCGGATTCTGCTGCGGATCCGCAGCGGTTTTGACCCTGCGGATCCACAGCAGTTTCTGCTGCGGTGTACAGTACCATAATATCCTATGTGAAATGGAAACCACAGTGCAAACGGTGCGGATTTTTCCTTCGGATTTGCTGCGGTTTCTAATCCGCAGAAAGAATTGACATGTGATTGACATGTGACATGTGATTGACATGTCAATTCTTTCTGCGGATTCTGCTGTGGTTTACCATCTCTTCCATTGTAGAGGTGATAAACCGCAGGGCAAAACCGCAGGCTAATCCGCAGATAGACCGCAGGTCTTTTGACCTCCATCACAAAAATAGCCCAAAAGCAATCATAAATCCATACATGGATAATGCACCGCAGAATCCTATTATCACTTTTGTGGTAACAACATAATAGAAAGTTGACCCCACACAATGGTGTATAATTCTTTAAAATTTATATACTTTTTTAAACATAAAGACACAAACAGTACATAGGAGAAGTGCTGGAACTTAATTAAAGAGAGACTTCAAGTCCATGGAAAATACACTAAAGACCAATAGCGGGGTGAAAAAGACTTAACAAATGATGTCTTGAAATTATAACCCTGCAATGGTTAACAGCTGGAATGTACACTTGATAGTCACACCATTATTGCAAAAAGATTATATTGCTGCAAAGAAAGCAGCTGTATCCAAAAAGTTAGCCTTAAAATACCCCCAAAAATAAACCTCTATTCAATCGAAAATGGTATAGGTAAATATAGTGGAGGCTGGACAATTCCATACCTATATGTGCCAGTGGAGATGCCTGGACGTCCCTCTGCCCCGATGCGCATTTCGCACTGCTTCTTCAGGAGGCGTGTCAGGGCAGGGGGAGATCCGGCTATATATATACACCAGTACCATGTGTGTACAATAATTAAAATTAGGCAAGCCTGCGTTCACTATATCCGCCATGATAGATAACTGGTGGCGTGTGCGCAGTATGGAATCATTGGCGACACATGCGCACTACTATAGTCACTAGGCACTACTGCGCCTGTGCAGAATGGAAGCCAAAGGTCCTACTCGTATCCCAATATTGAGGTATTTATGGCGCATGCGCTGTACCACGTGAGACATATAATCCAATGGAAACTATACTTTGTGGTCACATGATTCGGCGTCAACAGGTCCTAAATGGAATTGAGCATACCGGAATCATGTACTGACCACTATGCATTCTCCAGTGTCTCCGTGTACAACGCATGCGTACTACCACAAATGGGTGAATATGAATGTCTTAAAAGATTATCTCCACTATTGCCCACTAAAAATTTCAAAATGTCATATTAATACATATATGGCTAATATAAAGTGACAGTGCAATAATAATCTAAACAATCATATTAATGATTGTATAACATAATGTAAAGTGACAGTGCGATTAAGGTGCAAACAGAGCAAATATATAACAAATAATAATACCCAATATTTATCTGATGTACTACCCTAAGATTGTAAATAATACAATTAAAAAACAGTATCAATCAGCAAAATCACCACTGTAGATAGAAATACAAACAATATACATAGTATTTATGTGCTGTACTACAATACACTTATAACTGCACTATTGACATCACATGATAATGTCACTCCATAATATCGGTATTAAAAGGTAAACACAACAATGTCACTCTGAAATATCACTACCAGAGTGGTACGCACAGGGCAACATCGTAAAAAGTGGCAAAGTCATTTTATAATCATAAATAGTAATTTTTTAGACATGCATCCATTCCTTGGTACGAGACAACCGAACTCCAACTCCGTCATAAAAGTCCTCTTCATAATTCCATCTGAAGGGAAGATGTATCCCATTCTGCGATACGGACAGGAATAGAATCAGGATTGCTAAAAATAAAAATACCATTAAAACACACTATAAACTGATGAACAAAAAATTAAAAACAAATTGAAACCCCCTACCCTCAACATACCACTCCCAAGACTGTCATAGATATGCGCTAAAGTCATTTTGACCTGCAGATTTACCTGCGGATTTTGCAAAATCCGTGCGGATCAATCCGCAGCAGAATACGCAGCGTGTGCACACACCCTAACAGATAAAGGCATATGCCCTTCATTTCCGTATAAAGGCTGTGGTCTCATTTTCAATCATTTTAGACTTACTTATACAGAGTCAAAAGTGAAAAAACAGGACAAACGTGAAGAGTAAGAAAATTAATATAAGGTAAATTTGTGTGTGTGTAACAGATTGCATAGAACAAGAGATCAACTAGATAAATCAAGACAGGTCAGACCCTTCATATAAATGGATTGTGCCTTCAGCAAGAGTATTTCCATCTAGGGGAAGTTTGGCTTGATGATCACTGTTGTCAGGGCCGGAATGGCCATCTGGAAATTCTGGCAAATGCCAGAAGGGCCTGTCTGGTTGTGGGCTGCCTTGTCTGCTACATTTTCAGCAGAATCAGTGTTCTCAAGACACCCATACTGTTAAGAGTTGTGATGGAGCACAAAGTCATTGACTCCGTCACTTACTCCAGCAGGCCACAGGTAGCATTAGAAATTTTGGTCTTTTTAGTAAATCTTGCTTTCCTCCATCCACAGCAATATCTAATATATAAAGCTAAAGTGTATGTATGTATGTATGTATGTTTGTGTGTATGTATGTGTGTGTGTATGTGTGTATGTATGTGTGTATGTCCGAGATTGGCATCCGCACCGTCGCAGCTACAGCCACAAAATTTGGCACAGTCACACGTTTGGACCACGAGAGTGTCCTAAGCTATGTTGTGAGGTGAAATTTTAACCCCGCGCGTTCCAATTCACCAAACAATTTTGCCCCTATCTACATAATGGGGAAAAAGTGTGTGTATCAAGCTCTGCCCCTCATTATGATGTCATAATGGTTGACTATGGGATGGAGGATGTGTGATGGGTATATGGGCACTGGACTATGGGATGGAGGATATGTATGATGGGTATATGGGCACGGGACTATGGGATGGAGGATGTATGATGGGTATATGGGCACTGGACTATGGGATGGAGGATATGTATGACGTGTATTTGGGCACGGGACTATGGGATGGCGGATATGTATGATGGGTATTTGGGCACGGGACTATGGGATGGAGGATATGTATGATGGGTATATGGGCACGGGACTATGGGATGGAGGATGTGTGATGGGTATATGGGCATGGGACTATGGGATGGAGGATGTGTGATGGGTATATGAGCTGTCGACTATGGGATCGTAGATATGTATGATGGGTATATGGGCACTCGACTATGGGATGGAGGATATGTATGATGGGTATATGGGCACAGGCCTATGGGATCGTGGATATGTATGATGGGTATATGGGCACGGGACTATGGGATGGAGGATATGTATGATGGGTATATGGGCATGGGACTATGGGATTGAAGATGTGTGATGGGTATATGGGCATGGGACTATGGGATGGAGGATGTGTGATGGGTATATGGGCTGTCGACTATGATATCGTAGATATGTATGATGGGTATATGGGCACTCGACTATGGGATGGAGGATATGTATGATGGGTATATGGGCACAGGCCTATGGGATCGTGGATATGTATGATGGGTATATGGGCACGGGACTATGGGATGGAGGATAATTATAATTTGCTATAACTAACCACAGTTAGTTACTATGCCCGGGCAGCGCCGGGCTCTTCAGCTATTAGTAATATATCACATCTGGTGCTTGGGGACGGGGACAGCATGGGCCTGTGTGATTTCAAATGCCAGGGCTGAATTTCAGTGTCCGTCCATAAATGACTGTTGTAAAGCTAAGTTTATACTGCAGTGGTACCAAAGAAATCATACATAAATATCAAAGTCGATAAAACCATGAGCAAACTACAGAAAGAGTACTCATTTTGCTCTTGGATGATGCTGATCTGGTCAGGCCACCTTTTATCATGTCTGCAGGTAATAATAGTAGGACACAGAAGAAAGCATACATTTTTCCTGACCCTGATTCTTGGCTGCAAGCTCACTGTATTCACTATAGGAGCAGAAAAATGGAAAAAGTGCTTTGTTTCTTTTCTACAGTATGTCTCCTGACCAGTGACAAGAGTAAGGCAGCTTTTGTAAAGTGCTTCATAAAAAGGGATTTCAGAATGAGTGTTCTCATTCTAATAACGTTGCCTGGCCTGCGCTAGGTTTTACAAGCTGTGAAAAATATCAACAACCTGTGATATTGACAAACTTTAAATTAATGTATGCTATTATGAGACTGAATATAATAATGCTGCTCTCCACAAGGGCAGAAAAAGATTTCACATCGGAATCTAATTTCAATAAAAATAGTTTTTTTTGTAGCTTTTGTGACCTTATTTGTAAATGTAAGCAATAATTTGTTCTTATAATGTATTAAAATTTTATACTGTGCATAGGAAAAAGATATTAGGAAGATCTCTAGACCTATTTTTCAAACATAGTGACAATTATATTGTCTGATCAAACAGAAAAAATATTTACCTGGTGTCTTCCGTTTGAAAAATGTATTTTGATAAGAAAACCCAGCAACAATTATTCAATTCTCCTGCAGTGCCATCAAACAAAAAATTAATGTGCTGTTAGTGTAATGCATAGTCATGATAGAAGTAAAGGACCCCATAGACCTATAGGGAAGAGGGTCATGTGGCACATCAAACTTATTAAGAATTGCACAAGAAAAACAATGGTGTGCTTGGATTTAGCGTAACTTTATTCTTTCATGAGTTATTTACAAGCTTATGACCACTTATAAAATGTGTTCAAAGTTCTGCCCATTGTGTTGGATTGTCAATGGAACCCTCTTCTCCCACTCTTGACACACTGATACCAACACCGCAGAAGAAATGCTAGTCTAAGGGGGTTAGATTCCTTGTAGGAATGCTCAGACATGACACCCATAATGTGGTGGTGCACAATCTTGCTGGAAAAACTCAGGGAACGTGCCATCTTCAGTGCATAAAGAGTGCAACACATCATCATGCAGCAATTTCAGATATCCAGTGGCATTGGGGTTTCCATTGATGAAGAATGGCCCTACCATCTTTGTACTCCATATACCACATCATACCGTCAATTATGGGTGTCAGGTCCGAGCATTCCTACATGAACAGTTTCCTGGAAAATGGATTGGTCATCGTGGGCCAGTTGAATGGCAACAAGGTCTACTGATCTGACCCCATTAGACTTTTATCTTTGGGGTCATCTGAAGGCAATTGTCTATGCTGTGAAGATACGAGATGTGCAGCATCTGAAACAATGGATACTGGAAGCCTGTGCTGGCATTTCTTCTGCTGTGCTGCTATCAGTGTGGCAAGAGTGGGAGAAGAGAGTTGCATTGACAATGCAAAACGATGGGCAGCACTTTGAACACATTTTATAAGTGGTCATAAACTTGTAAATAACTCATGAAAGAATAAAGTTACATTAAAACCAAGCACACCATTGTTTTTCTTGTGAAATTTTGAATAAGTTTGGTGTGTCACATGACCCTCTTCCCATTGAAAAAAATAAAGTTGGATCCAAAATGGCAGACTTCAAAATGGCCGCCATGGTCACCACCCATCTTGAAAAGTTTCCCCCCTCCAATATACTAATGTTCCACAAACAGGAAGTTGATATCACCAACCATTCCCATTTTATTTAGGTGTATCCATATAAATGACCCACCTTGTATTTGCGCATGTAGCTCTTTTTAAAGACAAGTCCAGCAATACATGGCCAGTCTGCTCTTCTATTACTGAGAAATCAGCATTTTAATTGATAGGTATAAGAGTTTTGTAGATCTGAAGCCTCTGTCACACCAGCTCTAATCCCCATCCAGTGCCACCTTATTTTGCTTGACTGACAACCTCTATACTCTGCATCTTCAGGTAGAGGAGTCGTTCGGCAAGCAGGAAGAGGCGGCACTGGGTGTGGAATAGAGCTAGAGTGACATAAGCTTCAGATCTATAGCCTCATTTGCATATAACTTCAAACACTGATTTCTCAGTAATGGAGGAACGGACTGGCTATGTAAAGGTATTGCTGGACTTGTCTTTGAAAATTTTACATGCACATATAAATAACTTGGGATGTGATGTATTCCCTTTAAAGCTGAAGTTGACCAAACATGCTTATTTATATTTATTAACACAGTCTGTCCAAATTATGGGAGCAAATAGCCATCAAAATATGTAAGAGCAGTGAGACTATGGAACTCTCTGCCATATGATGTTGTAATGAGTGATTCCCTAATAAAATTTAAGAAGGGACTGGATGCCTTTCTTGAAAACTATAATATTACAGGGTATACACACTAGTTTCCTTAATATTGCGTTGATCCAGGGAGCTAGTCTGATTGCCGTATATGGAGTCGGGAAGGAATTTTTTTCCCCAATGTGAAGCTTACTGTTTGCCACATGGGGTTTTTTTGCCTTCCTCTGGATCAACATGTTAGGGCAAGTTAGGATAGGATATGGATTGAACTAGATGGACTTAAAGTCTCCCTTCAACCTTAATAACTATGTTACTATGTTATTATGTTACCAATCCATAGAGAATCAATCCTATAAAAAATGAGGCCTAGTTGCTAACTTTAAATAAATGTAATTTTTAATGAAATGTATATTAAAAATCAGACTTACAGTTCAAGCAAGGAAACAATTAGGAGCAAGTTACACTAAACAGATTTACAGCTATGATTTAGTATATATCACAGAGACGGTGCAGCATTAGGACAATGAATCTAAATGAGATTAAGGTATCCAGGTCAGAGCAATATTATAATGAGCAAATGAAGTATTTCATTACTTATAGAAGAATCCATGGTTAGAAAAACTATAAAGTGCAAGTGCTCATAGATATTAGGGTGGTTTTCAAATAGATGTAAGGAGGAAGATCGGGTTGTGGGTACCTGTACCGAGCTGGGTCCGGGGAAGGACCAGTGGACTGGACAAACCCCAGAGGTGACTCTTGGTCTTCCTTTCCTGGGTCGGTCCTTATGTGAGCCAGTTTCTTTGTAGCGCTTGATGGTTTTTGCCACTACACTTGGGGACACTTTCAAAGTTTTCCCAATTTTTCGGACTGACTGACCTTCATTTCTTAAACTAATGATGGCCACTCGTTTTTCTTTACTTAGCTGCTTTTTTCGTGCCATAATACAAATTCTAACAGTCTATTCAGTAGGACTATCAGTTGTGTATCCACCAGACTTCTGCACAACGCAACTGATGGTCCCAACCCAATTTATAAGGCAAGAAATCCAACTTATTAAACCTGACAGGGCACACCTGTGAAGTGAAAACCATTTCCGGTGACTACTTCTTGAAGTTCATCAAGAGAATGCCAAGAGTGTGCAAAGCAAAAGGTGGCTACTTTGAAGAACCTAGAATATAAGACATATTTTCAGTTGTTACACACTTTTTTGTTAATTAATTAATTCCACATGTATTAATTCATAGTTTTGATGCCTTCAGAGTGAATCTACAATTTTCATAGTCATGAAAATAAAGAAAACTCTTTGAATGAGGTGTGTCCAAACTTTTGGTCTGTACTGTATATATACGGTAATTAAAAAATTCAATTTTTTAAGTTAGCAACAAAGCTAATTTTTTCCTAGGATTGATTATCTGGGGATTGTGTATAACGCTTATTTATATGTGGGCAATCACAAGAGATAGCTATTGGCTGAGCAAGCAAAAGTTTTACTGACCTCTTGTATATTGTATAATATTGGTGCATGCATTGCTTACCCTTAGGTGTTTAATACTATATGTCCTGTTATTGCAAGTTTAACAAAAAATTCTGGAAAACCTTTAATATGTAAAAGTAAGGGGCATCTAACTACTTACACTGTCACCAAAATGTGCTTATGTGACTATTACTGATATATCTGAATGTTTGAGTACCAGTTGTTATTTATATACTGATTTACTATGGAAAACTCTGATTTATTCAAAAGAAATCTTCACCTTGGTAATGCGGATGTGCTGTAGCATCTCGTGTCAGCGGTGCACCCTCCGTGACATACAGATACAGCACACATGGTGTTAAACATGTTTCTTTCATTAGAAGGGGTCCGGCATGCATTGCTGTATTAAACTTTAAGACTGCTGTGATATACTTCTATTCCCTGCAGCTGTTCTCCTGCATTTTATGAGGGGATTTAGGAATAGGCAGGCTCAAGCAGTTGGTCTAGACAGTGTTGATTTTGTTCTGATGAAATATGAGCGCTCATCTTTCAGCCTCTCCTTTTCTATTTGTGAAAGCTACCAGCATGGTTCATTTTGGGGCAAATGTTTTCTAGTCAGGCACAGTTCTGCAGGACTCAAGATTTGTAGATTACTTTATGATTTTAATTTCCTTTGAAGTGGTTTCACAGTGAAAACTTTTCATGCCTTTTCTTCATGTTTGCTAGTTCGGAGACTAGAAGAAAATCAAGGTTTACAATAGCGTTAATGCCTTTCTTTAGAGGTAATCAGCAGTATATCAGCAGCACACGTCTTATATCTGGAATCCGTAATGTCTGTTTAAAGAAAAAAGCCATCTTATATATACTGGTGAGCAAAGAAGGAATAAAACTGATTGACTGACAAAATGTTCAACCGCTTTGTTATCTTTTTTGTGTATCCTCCAAAGAAATATTAAAATAAATGTAGAATCATTGTATGATCAGACAGACAGGACATTTCTATGATAGAAAACGACAGCTACTTTCACTGTATAAAAAAAGATTAAAACTAAAATGTAATCTATTCTGATTGGGAATGTGAAACATGAAATGTCTTTAATGAGAAGAAAATCCAAATAAAAGAAATATCAGTACCAGGAACATTGATTCTACCGAACAACTCTAAACCATTGAAAATCTTTTGTAGTTAAAGAGAACTTTTCATGTGAAAAAAATTCTATTAACACCTGCAGATGTGGGGTTAATCTGCAGGTTAACAGCGTTCTGAAACTGCTCAGTTCCCGCACTGAAAGCACCGCTGCCAAGAGAAAATAACTTTATTCCTCCCTGCAGCCTCTGGATTTTAGTCATAGAGGTACAGCTTCACTCACTACTTAATACATATTGAGCAATGGCTATAACCACGCCCGACACTGACAGCTGGTTCATCCTGATGCACTCCGGAGTCGGCTGTCAGTCAGTGCCGGGGCATGGTTACAGCCACCACTCACTATGCACTGAGCAGTTTCTGAAACCACTTCTCTGTGACTGAAAGCCTGAGGCACTCATGAGTAAAAAAGTTAATTTCCTACCAGTAGCCGGGCTTTCAGCGCAGGCACCAAGCAGCTTCGGAATGCTATTAATCTGCAGATTAACCTAATATCTGTAGGCTAATAATGTTTTTTCACATAACAGATTTCCTTTAAAATGGGGTTCCCTGTTCAGAATCCTCATGTCTTGTCCAGTGAGTCTCTCTCTGGAGGACATGTCCTACGTTGCATTACTGTTATGATAGCGAAGCAACTGTCTTGAGAAAATAGGTAACTCATGAAAAACTGCAACTGACCCTGCTGGTTCCAGAACAGCCTAGAGATCTTGACCCCGAAGTTCCTGGTAGTAACTACATAAGCTGAGATAGCCCTTACCACACAGACTTGACAATCTCAACTCAGACCTACGCTGCCTTAAAGGCTGTTGAGTGCTTCACATTCCTTCTAAAGAACTGGAAGACAGAGCAGAGTGCAAATCACATACAGAAGGGAAAGTGTGCCAAAATGCAAGAAGAGATCCCAGAGTGAGTAAAATAAATCACAAAGTATAAAATAAAGGAATAAATACATAATGTTTGAGAATATGTTGCCTTTTTTCTAAAAAGTAACAGATGACATGTACAGAGTAAAGACTATTAACAGCAGAGAGATAAACCCTAGCTAGTCTTTCACTTACTGGCTTAAGCTACTGCAGTATGGCTGGACATCCAAAACAGACTATCACCAGCAGGAAATACCAGCAGGGAGAAAGCATATAAAGGAGCACCCAAAAGGTGGCAGGGCAGACACATGAGTAAATGAAAACACCTGTTACCCTAAGAAGATTGAAGCAAGTTTAAGGAGATGGACTTATTGCTCTGCTCCCTCTTGTTGACATTAGTGCTGTATGTAATGTGATGTGTAATCTGAATAATGTCCTGCATCTTGTTTACAGATTGTGTCATATGAAGTTTAATATGTTTTTCTATGTAATGTACAGTATGTATTAATGTAAGCAATGTACAGTACAAGATGTGATAGTATAAGATAAGCATTACAAGTCTAATATGCTTATTGTACAGAGATGTTTTACATTGTTAGTATGAAACTGTAGTCTACTCAGCCACAGGAAGCCAGCAGAAACAGGAAGAGCTGTGATACTGTTAGTTTTCGGGAACAGCCCACAGTGGGAGTGGCTATTATCAGGGAAGGCAGACTATTTACTGAATGGAGTGATTGGGAAGTTGGAGAGCAATGAGTGTGCAGTGCTGCCAAAGGTTGATCCACAGCTAGAAGGAGACAGCAACATCTGACAGAAGAGACAGTGTGGCCTTGCACCTTAAACGGGTCCTTGGATAGGATGACATGACATGAGAAACCTTTAGCTTTATAAACACCAATGGTAAGGACCTAAAGAGAACTGAGACTGTGGGACAAGTGACAGTCTCGATTGGTAGATCCAGGAAGTCCATATTGATTGGACGTGGAGCCGCTGAGCAGGTGTAGAGAAATTTGCTGAATTGTGCTGTGGCAACAATATAGGCTGTGACAAAGTAGGGTGAAACAGTGTACTATATTGTCACTGGAGTAAACTACAGTGGAAGGAAACAATGTTTGTGAAAAGGCTTCTTGCTGTGAAGAAACATGCTTAAGATTACTTGTACATCACGCTTATTAAGTTTAGTAAAGTTCCCATGTTTGCACAGAGGTCTCCTTCACTGATCTGTGGAAGTAGTGGCCCTGGCCAGCCAATACCATCAGCTAAAGGTGGACTGCACGGGCACAGGGCCCTCACAACACCATCATCAACACCTAACCAGGTCCTACACAATTTTCCTGCAAAGTGCCAGAGCGTGATGGACAGCAGCTCAGTCATGTTTGCTGCAGTACTTTACACAAGGATAACAGAAACTAAACATTCAGAGAAAAGGTGTATCTGTTGTAGCTCAGCAGACAGAGAAGCCATCCATAAAGCACAGGTTCAAGGGTTAGAACCAAGATGCATGACAATTACACAGATAATTAATCTGAACAAGTACTGAGCAATGCTTAGTTTCTTCAGCAGTGGTGCTACAAAAAAAACCAAAACAATGACTACTAGTAGAGATGAGCGGATCTTATGAGACTCAAATTTACTGGCTTTGCCAAAATTTCCCCAGAAATGTTATTTGTGGTGAAAATGTATGAGAAACTAAGAACCATAAAATCTTACATTCTACAAGAGATAGAGAGAGAGGACCATGCCGACTGTAAGAGCTTAAGGTACTGTAACACTTAGCGATGCACCAGCGATCCCGACCAGCGATACGACGCGGTCAGGATCGCTGGTGCATCGCTAAGTGGTCGCTAGTGAGCTGCCACACAGGCAGATCTCACCAGCGACATAGCAGCGGTCGGGGGTCGTTACTTACCTGTCAGACGAGGCGATCCTGACGTCTTCCTGCCCGCGTCCACGCGTCTCTCGTCGGTGCCACAGGAAGCCCAGCAGGAAGCTGACGACGAGAAACAGTCCAGGACATTCTCGCGCGATCAGCGATAACCAGCGGGGGAGCGGTCGGAGGTAAGTATCAGACATAGTGATATTGCTAGCAATATCGCTATAACGTCACAAAAACCAGTGACGTTATAGCGATATTGCTAGTGATATCGCTTAGTGTGACAGGCCCTTAACTCTATAGGAGAAACTTCCTCACTGACTCTGGAGCAGGAAAAAAACTCATGTGACATTTTGATAGGCTAAATGCCAAGAACACTCAAAATGCTGGGCAAATGATGCTGAAGTGAAAACCAAGTGGCAAGGAAGGATTGGACTGGACACTAGACTGAACTGAATTGCTCATCTCAATTATTTTAATAACAGGAGCAAAAAGGATGAGACGACGAGGAAGGTGAGGAACCCATTAAACATGCTGATTTGTTCATACAGACAGAACCTATTTTTGACAAAGTTATGACCTTTTGCTAAAAACATAAAGTGGGACCCCAAATGTTAACATATTGCACCATCACACAAATCTTTTCACTACATTTGAACGTGCCAATTTCAGGTTGTGTAACAAGCATTGATCTACAATATTCAAGTTGTTTGTCGCTTGTTTATTGGCCTTCTTACATAGACTGTCGAAGAATGATGGCAGTAGAATGATCACTAAATAGGTAATTTGGTCTCCAAACAGAATCATGTTGCCGGCAGGACATCTTCTATTTATATGGGCTAATGTGTTGCTGATAACGATGATTTTTGTTCCAGGATAAACAATACAATCACCCTATGAATCTAAAGCTCATCTACAATTCCAGTATTTTTAAATGTGGATGCTACACACACATACTGTATGTTCACACAAATAAACACTGTATATTACACACAAACTACATGTTACAAACACACTATATGTAACACATACATTGCATAGTTCACACACACACACACACACGATGCTACATAAACTACATACTGCATACAACACATACTACATATCACAAACTGCAAGTTACACACACTGCATGTTATATACTCACTGAATGTTATACTCACACATTGTAGAAGACATACCATGCTCTCTCCTCCTCTTTAGTTGCTCCATACTTTTGCAGGGTGAAGGACCTTTAGTCATATGACCATATATCTTTGTACATGTCTGTATTAGGGATTAGCGAATGTGCTCCGGTGGAATTAGGATATCACTCAAGTATCTGGGTGTTCAAATTTTTTTCTGGATACAACTAGTCATCTATAGAGTATAACGTGCTTTCTGCAAAAAATTGCTGGTATAGTAAAACTCTAAAACAGTGTCTACAATTTTTTTCTGTCTTCAAATCCCTAGTCTTGTTCAGGCACTAACTAAACAGAACAAACCATGGCTATTCACACAAGGTTGAGCAAACCCCAGCTCGGTCAAACAAAACAGCTATTGTCCATAGCAATCACTGATACTTTCAACCTGTGCAGACTCTTCTCAGAGAGGGATTCTGGCCTGTCTCTCTCCAGCTCCAGGGCACATCCAGTCTGGTCAGATTCCCTAAACTCACTGACTAAGGAGAACAGCTAGCCTAGTCATATTCAGGCTAGCTAGGCGATCTAATCAGAACATGTAGCGCTAGAATTTAAACTTAGCCTACCTAGCTTTGCTACACTATATACATGTCTTTGAATAGCTATAAAAATGTAAGGGATGTCTAAAGCCATGATATGCATGCCTTTTATTTATGTTATGTATATTTAATGTTGATTAATGTCCATCGTATAATTCTCTGTATGCTTTGCTATTATCGTATTTATGTAGGGCAAGCGTAGTTCCCTAGTTGGCCCGCTAGATGGGGCTATAGTTATGCTCAAAGTGTAAATAGTTAATGTAGGAGGGGCTAACTGTGGTTAATCCAGGGAGCATCTGGCATTTTAGTCAGTTGGGCTAGGTAGCCCTGAAAGGGCAGTAAGCCCCATAACGTTTAAGGACACGAGCCCAGCCGTTCAGGGCCTGAGGGTCACAGATGACAGCAGTGCAGCAGTGGTAGCAGTGGAGTATAAGTGGTACTGCAGTTGCTACAGAAAGGCTAAACTGTACGGGCAGGTTACTCAGGATGTGGTAGCTTATCGTGTGATCAGGTGCCCTCAGGACTGGGGCAAAACGGTCATGAGGACCCCCAAACGGAGTAAGCCTGCACAGAGTATACACTGAGGAATCGAAGAGGATGTTCCGTCCCCGAAGCGAGCATAGAGACAGGAACAGAAATGCAGGGAAAGTGAGGGAATTGTGCAATGTGGAATCTGAGGTAACCGCTGTAAGGAAAATGGATGTGCTGTGTAGAAAATTGAGTAAAGCTGTTATTGTTGACTAGACTGGACTGTGTCTCCGTTTGTACCACAACACCTGGAAAAAATATACAGCAACATTGAGAAAGCCCTGATGATGAGAAGAATGAGGCAACAGGTATACTAACAGAGAACTGTGATGTGTATGTGAGGGAAGGCTAGGACTCGCCTGGGCCGTTTACCTCAGTCACGACTACTGTCCTGGCTGAACCTTACATACACATCTGTGTATATACATGTGTGTATATAGCTATATGCATATCTGTGCACATGCTTTTATGTAATTGTATACATGTCGGTGTATACCGACTATGGTCGGATCGGGTTTCATGAAACAAAATTTGTTTCAGATGAAACTGGTCCGACTAGGGCAAAAAAAGTCGGAGTTTCGTCCGAAACCCAACCCCAATGCAAGTCAATGGGAAATAAAAGTCGGCATTGAGCGGATGACAATCATCCACTCAATGCCGACTTTTATTCCCCATTGACTTGCATTGGGGTCGGGTTTCGGACGAAGCTCCGACTTTTTTTGCCCTAGTCGGACCAGTTTCATCTGAAGCAAATTTTGTTTCATGAAACCCGATCTGACCAAAGTGGCTCAACTCTACTGTACATTTGACATAAGCATTGGGATGTTAACTGGTGAATGTAGTAAACTCAGATGGCAAAGTGTATTTAATATGTGTGAGTGTGTGTGTGGGGGAGGGCACAATTTGCCTTCTCTGTGTAGGAAACTAAATAGTTTGTCCCATTTCTGCATGTCATCAAAGGTCCTTCTACACTTCCGGCTTCAGATACCTGATAATGCAGGACTGACATTACCAGTGCATTATCTGGCTTGGAAAGACTGGGAATCCTTTTGGGGAAGGGGTCCCTAAGTAATTGTCCAGTTTTCCCACTTTAACATCAGCCTTGCATACAGACTAGTAATTAGAAGACTGACTGTCCAAACTGCACATATTTGACACAAACTTCCTCGGTTTTGATACTCCAGACTAACATGTCTGAATGAAAATTTACTGAACTTAGAAGAAAAAACTTCTTCACACATTTACAATACATATGGATTCTGAAGCAATGTAAATGTCTCATTTTGGCATTTTTGGAGTTACACTTTGCCAAACAGGCTTACATTTGGAAAACATCAGAAATGCTCCCTTTAGGACTAAAACTAATACATTAATCCCAGTTTCCCCTATAAATTTAAAGATGAGAGATAAAATCTTACTGTCTGCTGAAGGCAATGTTTTCAGATTTTATTAATCTACTATTTATACATAAAATCTAAACCCTGTGAGCACATGTGAGTTATGAAATTCCCTAAGAATGTGAGTTTTGCTGGTTTCCTGGGATTGTTTTTAGACAAACAGGAAATATTTATGTTTAAGATAATAGATACAGTGCGGGACTTGGGTGTCAAGGGGCTAACATACATTGACTCTGGGGGCTTATGGTTTGGCTACAGACAAAAAATGATATTAGCCTCATTCACAAATTTTGCTGAGCTTCTGTATAATAATACATGGAGTAATTTGATAAATGAATGATAACATTCTGTTTTTTTCTGTACAATCAACTATATTGTGCCATTTTGTTGTCAGGGGCTCACTTCTGCACATGGGCCCACTGGGGGATTCACCTGTTCCCTTGTGTGCCAATCCAAGCCTGAATCGGTGTATACATTATTCAACAAATATTTACTTATGCAAATATGAGTCATGGCTTCTTTTTAACCCCTTACCAACAAATGACGTACAGTTACGCTATATATCGGCTTCATAACTTTTTGATGTGGGCTCAGAGACTGAGCCCACATCTTTGCCAGCGGATGATGGCCTTGTTATTCAGCCATCAGCTGCCTCTATCTTTCACAAGTAGCTCTGCTCACGGCTGAAAATCTGTTAAATGCCACAAATATCTGTGACACTGGTATTTACAGCGCGTGTCGCGGGGGTACGCTATTCTAATCGCCCATCAGAGCTCTTGACACAGCACTAGGTTGCCAAGACAACAAGAGGTTTGCTGAAGGTCCCTGTGCCTGTCATGGTGGTACTCCTGTGACACTCAGCACGTGGTTGGTGTTTATATGAGACCATGATTTTTGTGATATATACCGCAATACAACAGCATTAATGTAAATGCGATCAGACGATCGCAGGTTCAAACCCCCTCCAAAATACAGAGACTGCAAAATACAGTGTAAAGTAAATTAAAATACAGGAAAAAGTAAACAAATGTTTAACCCCTTTCTGACATGTGCAGTAATGATACTTACATGTTGGATTCCCCCTGTGTGGTGTGTGCTCCGGCGCTGAGCCCGCACCTTTCCGGGCACATGACAACTTATTATATATATGAGATTCACTTTTTGTATTGAAAAACTGAAATAAATTAACTTTTTGATAATATTCTAGTTTTGTGAGAAGCACCTGTATGTTAAAACCAATGGTGACATTCAAAAGTATAACTTGTCCTGCAAAAAAAAACAAGCTCTCACAAGGCCATATTGACCTAAACATAAAAAAGTTATGGCTCTTGGAAGATGGGGGGCAAAAAATGAAAAAAGCAAAAAGGGAAAATGGCCCAGGGGTTAAGGGGTTAAAAAAATTTGGACAAAAAAATACAAAAGTACTTGTTACTTCCCTTTTTACGCATTAAGAAATAAAAAAATTATGCAAATACACATATGTGGTATCTTCATGTCCGTAAGAGCCTGATCTGTCAAAATTTGTAATTAATTAACCTGATTGGAAAACAGGATAGCAAGAAAAAACTAGATGTGTATTTCCTGAAGGAAGTACAGATAGTGGTTTGAAATGGTGCCCGGGCTGCCCCTTTAAGAGAGACTTGCCTGCTGCCCCTGCAAGACTTTCAACTCAGGATCCGTTTTAACTGTGGGTGCCTCTCAGGGGCCACTTTGGCCTCAGGGTCTGATTTTGTGGGTGGGGCCCCTCAGGGTCCGATTTTGTGGCCAGAACCCCTCAGGGTCCGATTTTGTGGGTGGGGCCCCTCAGGGTCTGATTTTGTGGCAGAGGCCTCTCAGGGTCCGATTTGGTGGCCGAGGCCCCTCAGGGTCCGATTTTGTGGGTGGGGCCCCTCAGGGTCCGATTTGGTGGGTGGGGCCACTCAGGGTCCGATTTGGTGGATGGGCCCCTCAGGGTCTGATTTGGTGGCCGGGGCCCCTCAGGGTCCGATTTTGTGCGTGGGGCCCCCTGGGTCTGATTTGATGGGCGGGGCCACTCCGGGTCCAATTTGGTGGGGGGCCCCTCAGAGTCCGATTTGGTGGGTGGGGCCCCTCAGGGTCCGATTTGGTGGGTGGGGCCCCTCAGGGTCTGATTTGGTGGGTGGGGCTCCTCAGGGTCTGATTTGGTGGGCGGGGCCACTCTCGGTCCGATTTAGTGGGCGGTGCCCCTCAGGGTCCGATTTTGTGGGTGGGGCCCCCTGGGTCTGATTTAATGGGCGGGGCCCCTCAGGGTCCGATTTGGTGGGTGGGGCCTCTCAGGGTCCGATTTGGTGGGTGGGGCTCCTCAGGGTCCGATTTGGTGGCCAGGGCCCCTCAGGGTCCGATTTTGTGGGTGGGGCCCCCTGGGTCTGATTTGATGGGCGGGGCCACTTCGGGTGCAATTTGGTGGGGGGCCCCTCAGGGTCTGATTTGGTGGGTGGGGCCCCTCAGGGTCCAATTTGGTGGGTGGGGCCCCTCAGGGTCCGATTTGGTGGGTGGGGCTCCTCAGGGTCTGATTTGGTGGGCGGGGCCACTCTTGGTCCGATTTAGTGGGCGGTGCCCCTCAGGGTCCGATTTGGTGGGCGGAGCCCCTCAGGGATGGATTTGGTGAGCAGGGCCCCCCAGGGACCGATTTGGTAGGTGGGGCCCCTCAGGGTCCGATTTGGTGGGCGGGGCCTGTCAGGGTCCGACTTTGTGGTTGGGGCCCCTCAGGGTCCGATTTGATGGGCGGAGTCCCTAAGGGTCCTATTTGGTGGGTGGGGCCCCTCAGGGTCCTATTTGGTGGGTGGGGCCCCTCAGGGTCTGATTTGGTGGGCAAGGCCCGTCAGGGTCCAATTTGGTGGGCGGGACCCCTCAAGGTCCAATTTGGTGGTTGGGGCCTTTCAGAATCCGATTTGGTGGGCGGGGCCCCTCAGGGTCCAATTTGGTGAGCGGGGCCCCTCAGAGTTCAATTTGGTGAGCAGGGCCCCTCAGGGTCCGATTTGGTGAGCGGGGCCCCTCAGGGTCCGATTTGGTGGGCGGGATCTCTCAGAGTCCAATTTGGTGGGCGGGGCCCCTCAGGGTCCGATTTGGTGACCGGGGCCCCTCAGAGTTCAATTTGGTGAGCGGGGCCGCTCAGGGTCCGATTTGGTGAGCGGGGCCCCTCAGGGTCTGATTTGGTGAGCGTGATCTCTCAGAGTCCGATTTGGTGGGCGGGGCCCCTCAGGGTTCCGATTTGGTGAGCGGGGCCCCTCAGGATCTGATTTGGTGAGCGTGATCTCTCAGAGTCCGATTTGGTGGGCGGGGCCCCTCAGGGTCCAATTTGGTGGGCGGGGCCTCTCAGGGTCCGATTTGGTGGGCGGGGGCGCACATTGGCGCATATTCTCTCTCAGGGGCATGCGTCATGTGATGAAGCTAGATTTGCATTTGTGCTGTGGGTTTCGCTTTAAGAGCTGATATTATGTGGAAGAAGCTCTGTCCTGGGGGTGTCATGTGACGTTCGTAGGTGTTGGCATAGTATCTAGGTGTGCCTGCGCATATCAATGAGCTTTACTGCCATTTCAATCGCCTCAGGGCACGTTTTAAGTTTCCCATTCAAATGCATTGAGACAGTGCATTCCAATGACGGGAAAAAAAATTTCAAACGCAAATTGTGCAAAAACTACAAATCCGATTGACACGAAAAATACTTAGCACACCTCTCGTTGACGCTGGCTTCGAAACGACACCTCAACGGAGTCTGTGCGTGTAGCGGTTCGGGCCAAATTAATTGCGGAAATCAACTTAATAATAATAATAAGAAGAACTAGATGTGTATTTCCTGAAGGAAGTACAGATAGTGGTTTGAAATGGTGCCCGGGCTGCCCCTTTAAGAGAGACTTGCCTGCTGCCCCTGCAAGACTTTCAACTCAGGATACGATTTAACTGTGGGTGCCTCTCAGGGGCCACTTTGGCCTCATGGTCTGATTTTGTGGGTGGGGCCCCTCAGGGCCTGATTTTGTGGGTGGGGCCCCTCAGGGTCCGATTTTTTGGGTGGGGCCCCTCAGGGTCCGATTTTGTGCCGGGGCCACTCAGGGTCCGATTTGGTGGCCGGGGCCCCTCAGGGTCAGATTTGGTGGCCGGGGCCCCTCAGGGTCAGATTTGGTGGCCGGGGCCCCTCAGGGTCTGATTTGGTGGGTGGGGCCCCTCAAGGTCCGATTTTGTGGCTGGGGCCCCTCAGGGTCCGATTTTGTGGCCGGGGCCAATCAGGATCCGATTTTTGTGGCCGGAACCCCTCAGGGTCCAATTTTGCAGGTGGGGCCCCTCAGGGTCCGATTTTGTGGCCGGGGCCCGTCAGGGTCCGATTTTGTGGGTGGGACCTCTCAGGGTCCGATTTGGTGGGCGGGGCCCCTCAGGGTCCAATTTGGTGGGCAGGGCCCCTCAGGGTCCAATTTTGTGGGTTGGGCCCCTCAGGGTCCGATTTTGTGGCCGGGGCCCCTCAGGGTCCGATTTTGTGTCAGGGGCCCCTCAGGGTCCGATTTTGTGGTTGGGTCCCCTCAGGGTCCGATTTTGTGGTTGGGGCCCCTCAGGGTCCAATTTTGTGGCCGCGGCCCCTCAGGGTCTGATTTTGTGGCCGCGGCCCCTCAGGGTCCGATTTTGTGGCAGGGGCCCCTCTGGGTCCGATTTTGTGGGTGGGGCCCCTCTGGGTCGAATTTGGTGGGCGGGACCACTATGGGTCCAATTTGGTGGGCGGGGCTTCTCAGGGTCCGATTTTGTGGTTGGGTCCCCTCAGGGTCCGATTTTGTGGTTGGGGCCCCTCAGGGTCTGATTTTGTGGCCGGGGCCCATCAGGGTCCAATTTTGTGACTGGGGCCCATCAGGGTCCGATTTTGTGGCCGCGGCCCCTCAGGGTCTGATTTTGTGGCAGGGGCCCCTCTGGGTCTGATTTTGTGGGCGGAGCCCCTCTGGGTCCAATTTGGTGGGCGGGACCACTCTGGGTCCAATTTGGTGGGTGGGACCACTCTGGGTCCGATTTGGTGGGCGGGGCCTCTCAGGGTCCGATTTGGTGGGCGGGGCCACACAGGGTCCGATTTGGTGGGCGGGGCCACTCTGGGTAAGATTTGGAGGCCGGGGTCGCTCAGCCTCCAATTTGGAGGCCGGGGTCGTTGAGCTTCCGATTTGGAGGCCGAGGTCAAAAAGCCTCTGATTTGGAGGCCGGGGTCGATGAGCCTCCGATTTGGAGGCCGGGGTGGCTCAGCCTCCGATTTGGAGGCCGGGGTGGCTCAGCCTCCGATTTGGAGGCCGGGGTGGATCAGCCTCCGATTTGGAGGCCGGGGTGGCTCAGCCTCCGATTTGGAGGCCGGGGTGGATCAGCCTCCGATTTGGAGGCCGGGGTGGCTCAGCCTCCGATTTGGAGGCCGGGGTGGCTCAGCCTCCGATTTGGAGGCCGGGGTGGCTCAGCCTCCGATTTGGAGGCCGGGGTGGCTCAGCCTCCTATTTGGAGGCCGGGGTGGCTCAGCATCTTATTTGGAGGCCGGGGTGACTCAGCATCTTATTTGGAGGCCGGGGTGGCTCAGCCTCCGATTTGGAGGCCGGGGTGGATCAGCCTCCGATTTGGAGGCCGGGGTGGCTCAGCCTCCGATTTGGAGGCCGGGGTGGCTCAGCCTCCGATTTGGAGGCCGGGGTGGCTCAGCCTCCGATTTGGAGGCCGGGGTGGCTCAGCCTCCGATTTGGAGGCCGGGGTGGATCAGCCTCCGATTTGGAGGCCGGGGTCGATCAGCCTCCGATTTGGAGGCCGGGGTCGATCAGCCTCCGATTTGGAGGCCGGGGTCGATCAGCCTCCGATTTGGAGGCCGGGGTCGATCAGCCTCCGATTTGGAGGCCGGGGTCGATCAGCCTCCGATTTGGAGGCCGGGGTGGCTCAGCCTCCGATTTGGAGGCCGGGGTGGCTCAGCCTCCGATTTGGAGGCCGGGGTGGCTCAGCCTCCGATTTGGAGGCCGGGGTGGCTCAGCCTCCGATTTGGAGGCCGGGGTGGATCAACCTCCGATTTGGAGGCCGGGGTGGCTCAGCCTCCGATTTGGAGGCCGGGGTCGATCAGCCTCCGATTTGGAGGCCGGGGTGGCTCAGCCTCCTATTTGGAGGCCGGGGTGGCTCAGCCTCTGATTTGGAGGCCTGGGTCGATCAGCCTCCGATTTGGAGGCCGGGGTGGATCAGGCTCCGATTTGGAGGCCGGGGTGGATCAGGCTCCGATTTGGAGGCCGGGGTGGATCAGGCTCCGATTTGGAGGCCGGGGTGGATCAGCCTCCGATTTGGAGGCCGGGGTGGCTCATTGTCCGATTTGGAGGCCGGGGTGGCTCAGCCTCCGATTTGGAGGCCGGGGTGGCTCAGTCTCCGATTTGGTGTGTCGGCCCTTTAAGACTCATTTGGGTGCGCTGGCACTTTAACAATCACTTTGGCGCGTTGGCCCTTTAAGAGCTAGTTTGGCTGACTGGGCTTCTTTTAAATCCACTTTGGCGCACACATTCTCTCTCAGGGGCATGTGTCATGTGATGAAGCTAGATTTGCATTTGTGCTGTGGGTTTGCTTTAAGAGCTGATATTATGTGGCAGAGGCTCTGTGCTGGGGTTCAAGTGAAGTTCGTAGGCGTTGGCATAGTAACAGGGTCTGCCTGCGCATATCAATGAGCTCAACTGTCATTTCAATCGCCTCAGGGCACGTTTTGCCATTTCCTATTGAAAAGCATTGGAGACAGTGCATTCCAATGACGGGAAAAAAAAATTTCAAAAGCAAATTGCGCAAAAACTACAAATCCGATCGACACGAAAAATACTTAGCACACCTCTCATGGACGCTGGCTTCGAAACGACACCTCAACGTAGTCTGTGCGTGTAGCGGTTCGGGCCGCATTAATTGCGGAAATCAACTTAATAATAATAAGAAGAAGAATAAGTTAGCAGCGTTCGGATTACAATATAGTGGTTTTTTCAAACCACTATAATAAGTTAGCAGCGTTCGGATTACAATAAAAAATCAAAACATCAAAATTACGTTTTTTCAGCCACCTTAACATCACAAAAAAAGCAATAAGAAACCATCAAAACATTGTTTCTACCCCATATGGTATGAATAAAAATGTTTACTCAGACTGCTTTTTTAAGCACAATAAGAGAAAAAAGATTGGATCTACCTGTGGCAAAACATTTTTGTATGATGAACCACAACACCAGGGATATGAAATTACTGGTATTGAAAGGTAACTTCACATCTCAGAGAGAGAGAAGAGTCTGTGAGTATAAATTTATGACGACCTTTGACACTCTCAATGCTGGAATGAACGTGTCGCATGGATTTATGTCTTTTTACATCAATTAAGGAATTTGCTCCTAAGACCTTGTGGAGGCATCACAACACATTAGGAGACCCCAATCAGAGGACAATAAAACATCCGGACTCCTTATCTATGAACTGGTCCAATATTTATGTTTCTCCCACTACCATAATCATAATTCTGCTGCACGTCACTTGTCTTCTCTATTGCGTTATTTCTGTGCTGTATTGTCCATAAATATGTGACTCTTCAGATTTTGTATTAGTCTATGCCTGATGAAGAGACCTGAGTAGTCTCGAAAGCTTGCAATGTGTTACCATCTTTTCAGTTAGCCATTAAAAGGTATCAACCACTGAGGACTCTCAATTCTGAATATTTTGCTTTTTTAATATAATTTTTATAAATATCCAAAAAAATGTTACCACTTAAAGAAAAAAAAGGAGCATTTTGATATCACCGTAATCATCTTACCCTGGATAATCTTATTGATCTTCAGGTATTGTCTACCTGGGATTTGTCTACTTGGTCAAAAACTGTAAACCCATTTTCAAGCCTGATGCTTAAATCATACTGTATTCACATGTTCTCCCATTTCCTATACTGTTTTAACATAAGTGACTGAGCAATCTGAATGCCTGGATTATTATGACTTGCAAAAAGACAGCTGCTGATCTGAGAACACACAGATGTTACCACTTCCCTTCTCCCTAATACAGTAAGGGGGACAGATGCTGAATGTAGCTGCACTCTGAACTAAAATATTGAAATACTATGCCTAGAGTATATAGATTACATTCAGGAATGTGTATTATATAGCCAGGTACATTATATTGTTTTGTTAGGCAATGTTCCGCAACTGAAGGTTAAAACGAAGCCTCCAAAATCAGATGTGAACATAACCTTAGTTGCACAGTAAGGGCCTAGTCACAAGACTGATGCTATGTGGGAGCTTTCAGAGTGTAGGTCAAACAGCAGTGAACACTGACACTTGAAAGTCATTTGGCCAGCTCATATACTCCATTTCCCTGAGTAGAGAAAATCACAGCATGTACTACTTTAATCTAATTTTGGGGGATTGTCTCCACTTTTCAAAGACAATGGGTCCATGAAAAATGGAGAACATTAAAACACAAACCTGATTAAACTTGGAAGGAAGTTTGTCCATTTTGTCACTGATAAAACACAGATGAGTTTTCCATTGTTTTTTTGAAAATAGCTTTTACTCACTTGTCCTGGCTCCAGCACCGGGTATGGCATCCTCTCTCTATTCCATAGCTATCTAATGTGCACTTCTGACGCCATGCTGCCAGACATTGTATGATGGGATGCCAACGGGGTTCTCAGGTATTTGGCACTTATGTCGCTACTGTGTACAGAATCTCTGCTCTTAAAAAAGAACTTTCTGATTAACCCACTTTTTTTATATTGCTTGATAACTCTCCAAAAATGCTGGCCATCTTTGTCTTGGACTTTGTGACAAGCCCAGCTCTACAGCAACGCTGGGCAACTTTGCTACACTTCTGGTCTGCTTTGCCTGCTTTGCTAAGTCCACTCTACAATGTTATCATCCTACTCATTTGCCCTAGTTGCTGTGATGTCATCTCTGTTACACCATTTTCCCTATCTTCAATCAGCTACATCTGATGCTGTAACTTCAACTTAGCTACTTCGGTTCCTGTGGATCCAGTTCTGCTCCACCAGCTGCCACTCTGCTACATCAGTCTCTGTTGTTCCATCTGGATTACTTTGCTGCACCAATGCTATCTTTTTACCCTGCATAACAAGTGCTCTTCTGGACCAAACAGATTGAAATACCACCTTTCCTGGTGAGACATAACAACAAAGTTTTATTACCATGTACAGAAAGAACTAAAATTAGAAATCAGCCCTATAGTTTAGGCAAAATGTTCTATTGTATACCAGAAAGTTCATGCAAATGATACAAAATGTACCTTATCCAGATACATTGTTCTACCCACATACTGTACTGTATGTCAGAGTAATATGTAAATCAAAACTTTGAAATTGATGAGGGGTTAAAATTAACCCCTGTTCTATTCATTAAGGGCATGTCAAGAGTTAATCTGAAAAATATCTCTTTCTGATGATAGACTGTAGCATGACCAGAGCTAGTGGAATGTTTAAGCCATTTCCCTGGCCCTACAATAAAGCTTACAGGCATTTTTGGAATGTTTACATTGCTAAAAGTGTTTAAAGAGGATAACATGTCTCGCTGATATGTATTCCAATATTGTATGGAAAGTAAGCCTCTGCTGCTGAGCACGAATTCAGCTCCTGGATCTTATGCAATTCTTTTGTGCATAGCCAAGGTTTAGTATAAAAACATACTTGGGATTGAGAGAATAAGGAACATATAGAATATATGTGGTACGGTAAGTAAGTCAAGATGCAAATGGGGAACTACTGCAAAGGTTGGAAGTATTTATAAGAAGATAAGCAGCGTATGGTTTCACTTAATATAATTCAATTTAATACATTTACTTTTAAAATAAACATTTTGTGACATTGTTTGAAAAGGAATATAAACTTTTACTTTTTAACTAAACTTGTGCTCAAACTTTTGATATTTTAAAAGCTTGTCTGATATAGAAAGTTCCTAGTGAAACATTTTTTTTTTAAACACAGAGAATCCAGTTCACTGCAATTGTGCTAGACATATAGATTCAAGTGCATAGTCAGCAAAATCTAAAATCTATCTGTAAATCAATGTTTTTGTCTGTTTTTATTTCCCCTTCTTTTGTATGTTTTCAGACTTTTCATTCTTTTAAATGCTGTTATAGGACATTAGTGTTGATGGCCTATCTTTCAAATAAAGCATTGATATAACGCTAATGGGGTCCCTGTTGCAGATTTTAGCTTTCAGCAAAATCAAATTGGCAACACAGATAATGTGGGAGAATTCATTGTTTTCCTTGGGGATATGCTGTAGCCATAACATTCATCATCACAACAAAATGAAGAATGACATGGATGAACCAATGCAATCAAGACAGAGAGGTCGTACAATCCAGTATAGATAAAAACAGTTCACACAACATCATCTGAAATTCCTCCTACTTCAGAAAAGATTAGCTGACTAAAGGAGCAACAGATTTCCAACAAATGCCATGTCCTCATCATTATTTACCAGGCAATGGACTGTCGGGCATCTCTCTCTTTAGTTGAGTCCTTAGTAAATGGAACTAAGCTACAATGCCTGTATCAGACATTATTACATGAATGACATTGTGCTTGGAAAATAATAAAGAGGACATGATGCCAACTACAGTGCCATAGCCCCTTCCAATTAACTATTTGTTGTTGGTGGCAAGATTCGACCATCTCTGACCAATTTGCTGCTGGAGGATGGTATTCAAGAAACATTAACATCACTTCTAATTACAAAAGTTACAATGGTGAGTGCAATGTATTGTATAAACTACAGCATCCTATCAACACTATATGTACATGACTACCATGAAAAAAAGTCACTTTGAAAACATCCATACAAATCAGACAAAACTGCATATATCAGGAAAACACAATTTGATCAAGAATTTCACAATAAAAGGTTTTAGTAGAAAGCAAAATACTAAAATGTTTTATAGAGCTCCCAAAAATAACCTAAATCTATAGGTTAATTATTAATTGTGTATTATTTCAAATTTTGCACAGCAATGCGTGTCTTGTATTCGATTAATTAGGGAGTGCTGAAATAATGTCAGTAAGAGGCTTATATAGAAGAAAAATCTGTTAAACACATGCTCACCGCGCCTTTTCTACATGGCACAACATAGAAAATAATATATTCTTGAGCACTGCATACTTTTTCGCAAAGTTTGTTGATTATAATATAAAGAAAATGAATCTGGTCTTTGAGTTGAGGACTAATTTCAATCCATAATATGAATTTAAATCAATAAAATATAGGTTGGATCTTGGGGTCTTGGATTGCTGTCCACTTGTCCAACCAGTTCCAACCAAAGAAAGTTGCTTAACTCCATGGTGCCAGGGTACAGTTGTCTTCTTATAATATCAGATACAATCCAAGTATTAATAACTGTGGTTTTAGTCACTCCATAAACAAACTGCTGAAATATTATAGTATAATATACTCCTACTGAACAATATTATCTAAAGAAGCATGACTGGAGGGAATTCAATGCATGCAGCCCTTCCTCGGTGGCAGCTGTGAGGATGGGCATGTGTTGAACTTCCATTGGTAGCATCTTACAATGTTTCATCACTTCTGGCTAACTATGTCCTATTTATTAATATCCGCAAACCACCGTAAAGATTATTATAAAATCACTTCCGTTCCAATGCCTCTGTAGGAATTCAGGGATTGTTTGCAATTTCACAGCACTTATTTATAGCATTGATGATCTTGAACTGTACAGCAGGTGTTTAGAGATTAAGTCTATCTCTGTGTAGCATGCAAGTGAAAGTCACTAGTAAAATGACTACTGGTTACTGAGTTATCAGGAATGTAAGCGATACCCACTTGAAAATATATTACATTGTGATGAATCCAATGGAGGTGGGAAAATCCTGATATTCAAATTATCATTTTTGGGGTCCAGCGAAAGCTGAAGTCTTATCCTATACAATGAGTATGGGTCAGATATCAAAATTATGGAGGCATCCTTCTCTATGCGTACATTAATTAATTATCAAGTAGCTGAAAGTTTCTGGAAGAGCAAACTTTTACTTTGTACTTCCTTGTTAGCAAATAGGTGCTACATGAAAGGGGAAGATAATTGTCTGTAAGACAGACTAGACGTCTCCACTTAACCAGGGACCTCACATGGCAGTAATGGCAGTAATAGAAATGCCATATCTATAAAAATCTGATGTCCAAACCATCCATGTGCAAACAATCCAAGGATATGTCTGTGTTGGGGGAACCAAATTGCTTCTGTGGATACATGTGTAATGGTGTTTCTGTATAGAGAACCATAGAAATGCAATATCACCCAGAATTATTGACATGTCATAGTTATATTGGGTATATCGAGGATTGTGAAAATATACTCAGAAACATATTGTGAAAATATACTCAGAAACATGGCAGTCATATTACATCACTAGGAAATTCCTATGGGAAAATTTGGCATAAAATTGCATTATGTCCATTATAGCCATCCTTCTCTCACGTAACCAAATGGAGAGGTGAAGGGACTGGATGAAAACCTATATAATATCTATCCTAGAGACACCCATGGTTAAACTCAGGAGAGACAACTTGAATTATAGATCTGTCCCAATTTCCATGGGGCTCTCCTCCTCCAGAAGGTCTCACAGACTCGATGTGAGATGTTTATGTACTTAACCTTTTTATTTCAGTATTGTTTTTGCCATGTGTGCATATTTTTTATGATTCCATCTTTTCATCATTCTTGTAAACACACTACTATTTTTGTATATTAAGTTTAAAATTCAATATGTTTGTTCCTTGCTGCTCTAAATGTACCTACAACCCTGAGGTTGGGAAGTATTGTCTGGGTGTATTACCCAGTGTATGCCTAAGAGCGAGAAGTGTGCCTGGCAGGTGCTTAGGAATGCTGGATGTGTGTGTACTAGTGAGTTACCAAGGGCAGGTGCCTCACTGACCTAACAAAACGGTGAGTGGTGACAGCAAGATGTATGGATGTGTAATCTTGCTTTGGGGTGTGCCTGGCTCATTGCCACTTTAATGTACCAAGTGAATGGATGAATTCATGTGGTCCATGTATGTATCCAATCCATATGGGGGCCGAAGTAGGGGCATGGCCTATGAATGGTGCCAGATAAATAAACAACGCCAGCACCTTGACTCTGCTGCACACAGCATTGACTCTAGCCAGAGGGAATATTGCAGTCCCCAAACCCTGGATCCCCTGATGAATCCTTATGTCATAGAATCATAGAATCATAGAATCGTAGAGTTGGAAGGGACCTCCTGGGCCATCTGGTCCAACCCCCTGCTCAAAGCAGGATTCGCTAAATCATCCCAGTCAGATGTCTGTCCAGCCTCTGTTTGAAGACTTCCATTGAAGGAGAACTCACCACTTCTCGTGGCAGCCTGTTCCACTCATTGATCACTCTAACTGTCAAAAAGTTTTTTCTAATATCTAATCTGTGTCTCCTCCCATTCAGTTTCATCCCATTGCTTCTAGTCTTTCCTTGTGCAAATGAGAATAAAGTTGATCCTTCTACAATGTGACAGCCCTTTAGATATTTGTAGACAGCAATTAAGTCTCCTCTCAGTCTTCTCTTTTGCAAACTAAACATTCCCAAATCCTGCAACCTTTCCTCATAAGACAGGGTTTGCAGACCGGTCACCATTCTGGTCGCTCTGTCTCCTAAGGGGTAAACGCATCTGGAACAGGGGGAGCTAAATGGAGGATAAGTACCACAACTATGTGGAACCTTTTTTCATGGCTATTGATTACTGTTTATGTAACCACTTGCTTGTTCGTTCTTGGGAGAAGGAGGGGAAGAGAGTGGACTGCTGATTAATGGCCACCTGACATCCAGCTATGCATCTATCCCCTGATTGCTATATGGCCAGTAGAAAGAATAACATAGGGAACAATATTGTTAATTGTCTCTAAGTACCATGTTTATTGGGAATATGCTTCTTTTGTGCAACCATTGCTCTATGAAATATCTATATTATAGGTGTACTTGATTATTATGGGCATTGTGCAATAGATTTACAATTGATAGATTACTGGTCAGACTGCAGCCTAGAAGGACCTAGCTACCAGTAATGAGATTATACACTTTGGTCTACTCCAAGTTTTATGTTTTGGGTCGGTAACATGATTATACATCCTGGCTGTATACCTCCCTGAACTTAAAATAATAATTACGAGATATTTATCTGTTGTGTCAGACCTCTTTGGCCTGTATATTTGGTGTACTTTCTCTTATAGTTTTTGTATGTGTGTGTTTGTGTATAAATAGTGTGTAGCATGTGCACTAGGGTCATTAGGGACACCGACGTTGAGTGGGGGCGCCATCACGTCTACAACCAGGGTGCTTACCTCTGCTGATAGATAGGGTAATTGCTCGGGCTCATTTAGGGAGAAATTATCCCTTGGATAAGTTATTATACTATCTTTGGCCCCTAATTCTTGCACCTTTTTAAGGCTACTTTCACACATCAGGCTTTCGGCGTCAGGCGCGATCCGGCGCCGTGCCGGAACGCCGGATCCGGCAAATGTTTTGTAAAACCGGATGTGACGGATCCGGTTTTTTGCCGGATCCATCTTGTTCTTGACAGACAAAACCGGATCCGTCTCATCCGGTTCATCCGTTTTTCTATCCGTTTTTCGACGGATTACGCCGGATCCGGTTTTTAAAATTGACCCTTGTGGCCTTCTGAACGGGATTGGCTACTGAAAAACTATATATAGCGTGTTCCTACAGCCCTTCTTTGACAGGTTGTAGAGGAGAAAGTGCAGGTTGGAGAGAAGAGCAAGTTTACTGGCGAAGATGGATGTTGTGATTGGAAATATTTTGAAGAATTTGGCGGATTTTATAGCGGAGGCGAATCGTTTGAGAGTGATTGTTCTGGAGAAGGAGAGAGCGAGACAGCAGCGCATCAGGCATCGTAGACGACGTTTGTGGATCCACCCCATCACAGCCAAGAGAATGACGCGTGGGGTCTATTCTACACTCTGCATGGACCTTCGACGAAACCCGGATAAATTTTTTGGATATGTTCGGATGAAAATGGAGAATTTTGATTACTTGGTGGAGCGCATTGCACACCTCATAAGAAAAGCGGACACCTATTGCCGCTTCTCTGTTTCACCCGCAGAGCGTCTGATGGTGACTTTAAGGTAAGCCACATTTATTGGATGTGCTCGCATCAGAGCACACTTTCACTGCAATCTTGTTGGTGGTAGTTTGTATCTCCAAGTGTTATAGCTGAGTTTTGGTATGTAATGCTGTGATTTAAAACTAATTGATTGTTTTTTAATTCCCCACAGATTTCTTGCAACTGGAGAATCCCTTTCGTCACTGCATTTCCAGTACAGACTCGGGATTTCCACCATATCTGGAATAGTGAAGTACACATGCCGTGCACTGTGGGACTCCCTAGCTGAAGAGTTTTTACCAGAGCCCACAACAGAGAGGTGGATTGAAATTGCTGACAAGTTTCAACAGATATGTCAGTTTCCCAACTGCTTGGGCGCTGTGGACGGGAAACATATCCGCATTGTAAAGCCAGCCGGATCGGGATCGGAATATTTCAATTACAAGAAATATTTTTCAATTGTCCTCATGGCCATCGCTGACGCGGAATACAAATTTATTGCTGTTGATATTGGGGCCTATGGCCGCTCCAATGACTCTCAAGTTTTCAAACTGTCTGCCATGGGGCGTAAACTGTATGGAAACACCTTCCAGTTCCCACCACCTAGACCGCTGCCGCAAACATCTGGTCCACCTATGCCATTTGTCTGTGTAGGGGATGAAGCCTTCCAGCTGTCAGAACACCTTTTGAAACCGTACTCTAGCAGAGGATTGACAAGAACAAAACGCATTTTTAATTACCGCCTCACAAGAGCAAGAAGAATGGTTGAATGTACCTTTGGTATTCTGACAGCCAAATGGCGGGACCTATTGACTGCGATCAACCTCAAGACAGAAACTGTGGACGAGGTGATCAAAGCTTGCGTGGTACGCCACAATTTTGTTATCTGCAAGGAACCCATTTCCATTGAGGACACCTCTGAAGAAACCACCTTGCAAGATTACTATGACATTACCACTAGAAGTTCTGTGACGGTTTCAGTAATGAGGGACAACTTTGCACTATACTTTATGTCACCTCAAGGCATAGTACACTGGCAGGATGACAGAGTGTGAAAGATTTGTGCCCTTAACCAAACTTGTGTACCTTCTGTACCAACAGTATATACCTTTGCCAACCAAAGTTGGCTATCTTGTCATGGTCTCTATTTTTAGCTTTAGGCCACAGGTGTGTACCTGGTTGTGTTTTATGCAAAGTATTTCACCTTTTAACAAAAGTTGTGTACATTGTTAGGAAATCACCAACAATAAACACAACTTTTTAGGTGAAATACTTTGCTTCAAACACAACCAGGAACACAACTGTGGCAAAAAGCTAAAATTTACCCACAGTTATATACCTGGTTTTGAATACCTTTTTACCTTTTAAATACCCTGTATTTAACCTTTTTTTTATAAAATATTTCGCCGCAGAAAGAAATGACAGACAACCAGTGTAAACAATAATTTAACTTTTATTTAAAATATTTTTTTTTTGTAAACTGTTTTTAAAGTTAAAAAAACTTTTTTAATAAAGGTTTGAAACCAACTGGGCATTTTTATTACAAAACACATCATAAATCTGTGTAGTGTGGGGTGGAAATACTGCTGGAGGGGCTGCGGGACACTTCGACAATGGGAGTGTGGAGAGAGGACTGGGATCGTGGTGGGGAAGGAACAGTTAGAGGTGATGGTGTGGAAAAAGCTACAGAATGGGTGGACATGTGGGAGGCAGAAGAGGTGGTGGGCGGTGGAGTGGAGGGTTGGGCAGGGACTGTAGGAGCAGATGATGTTGATGGCAAGTTGTATGGGGAAGGAGTTTGGTACGGGGAAGGAGTTTGGTACGGGGCAGGTTGCTGGAAGTGGGGAGATGTCTGGTACTGGGGAGGTTGCTGGTACTGGGGAGGTTGCTGGTACTGGGGAGGTGGATGGTATGTAATAGGAGGGGGAGGATGGAAAGTGGCTGGAGGGGGTGCAGATGTAATAGGAGGGGGAGGATGGAAAGTGGCTGGAGGGGGTGCAGGTGGATGAACTACTGTGGTGGGAGGAGGAGGTTGGGAGGTATCGTGCTGGAGAGCACCGTGGCATGAATGCATTACATGCATCTGCTGGGTAGGAGATAGCGTTGCCATGCGCTCCACAACAGACCTGAAAAAGGTGTGGTTTGGCGAAGATCTTGCTTCTGAATCCATGGTTTGCAGAAGTGTTTTCACCTCCAGAATGCTGGAGTTGATCTGCTGAAAGCCTGCGGAGATTTGCTCTGACAAGACTTTTAGACAGTTCTGGAAAGATGCATTCAGATGCAAGAACTCTGGTGCATAACTCTTTTCCTGACCCCTCTGCCGCTACCGCCCAGTACCCGCAGGTGTACTAGAGGTGGCAGGGGCAGAAGGGTGGGGTAAAGGGAAAGCGATCTCCTCACCAGCAGCTTCATGTAATGTAGGCGGCCACGATGCTCCTGTGCTGGTGGATGGGACAGATGGGTCGAATGTGTGGGAAGGCTGGGAAGGTGCAGATGTACCGGGGCGGTCGAAGTGTCCCTCGGTGCCGGTCTCCTCAGGGATCGCCTCAGAAGGGTCCAATCGTGCAGGCTCCCGAGTGCTGCTCACCGTGCTGTGGAATAAAGAGAAAAAAAAACAATTAAAATAGTGACATGGTATGGCCCTGGCTGAAAAAAAAAAGTTACATCTAAACATTTTTTTGTCACATGTGGTGTGTAGTATTTACCTTCTGGTGAGCATTGTATCCCGGAGGAACGACAGGGCTCGTGCGTACTTGTACTTGCTCCTGCGTCCTCCAGATCCACTCGGGGCCCGCATCTCTTTATTGAACTCCTTCTTGAAACGATCCCTCACAGACCGCCAGCGCTTCACAATTCTCTCCCCTGAAACGAGAAAGGACAAAGTGGTTAGTATACAACATCAGTGTTTCACAAACTCCAGTCCTCATGGTCCCCAGGGGTCATGTTTTCAGGATTTCCAACGTAAATAGAAATCCTGAACACATGATCCGTGGGGACCACGAGGACTGGAGTTCGGGAAACACTGGTTTAAATCAAGCAAACGGTACTGTATATACTTACGCTCTTTAATCTGGGCCCGAGCATCGAGGTTCTCCCAGCGGTCCACAAGGAGCGAACAGATTTCCTCCCAGAGTCGTCGGGTAACGATAAGGTCAGCGTGGCGGCGGTCAGATATATTCCAGAGCGGCTCCCTTTCTCTGACGAGATCGATGAGGTGGTCCACATCGATTCCTCCATCCTCACCGTCAGAGTCGGGAGCACGCTGTGAAGGCTGTTAATGAAAAAGACAAAAATAACATAATTAGCCTCCACAAAAATAATGAAATAAAAAGTGCAAAAAAACAAAGCAAAAATATTTATACTTACACTCTGGTGACCGCCGCGTTGCTGTCGCCGACGACCCTGGGAGGCACTGCGAGGACCTCTTGGCCGAGCACCAGATTGTGAAGACTAGAGAAGAAAACAAAAAATGTTATGTCTTTGGATGTAGCCATTTGTTTGCTGTGTGTGGTCTGCAGAACATTGTTTTCTATGTGTTGTGTGTAGTGTGATGTTGTGTTTCTGCGTTTGATGCAAAAAACTTACCAATTGTGAGCCCACTCCAAGTGTCTGTCCACCCCTTCCTTCTTCTTCTGGGAGCTCCTCTTCATCTTGTGATTCCTGTTTTGAAATAAAAGGCAATGAATAGACATATATTACAGAGATGATGGATTTTGGAAATAAAAACTTACCGTCAAACACTGACGATGCGAGGGAGGGCTCCCAGAAGAAGATGTGCTGTCTTCCTGCTGGCCAGACTCCATGGCTGTGGGTGGTGTTCCTGCTGCTGCCATTGCTGCTGCTGCATCTCTTGGGCGGCTGTTGAATAAAGAGAAACAAAGGGCCAATGAATATCTTGATATTCCATAGCCCTAGTTTGGAGGAATGGGGGATTTGATAATTACCGTCTCTCATCTGCTGCTGGACTCCCCTCCCGTTGTTCAGCATGCTGCTCCATTTGGGGTGGTGCTGATGGTGCTGCTGCAGATGTCTCCTGCCTTCTCCTGCTCCTGGTTCTTGGCTTGGGTGGTATGTTGGGTGTGGCTGAGGGTCCCACTGTCTTGCTTTTATATATGTCTTGTGGGCAGAGCTACTGAGCATGCTCAGACCAAAAAAAACGGATCCGGCCACCGGATCCGGCTGTCGCCGGATTAGGCGCATTGCGGCGCTCATAGGCTTTCATTGTGTGAAAAAGCCGGACACGCCGGATCCGGCGTGTCCAGCTTTTTCGCCGGAGACAAAAAACGTTACAGTAGCCATTTTTTCCAGACGCCGGATCGCGACACATTGCCGGATCCGGCGAAAACCGGATGAAACGCATGGCCATCCGGCTCGATCCGGCTCTAATGCAAGTCAATGGGGGGGAAACCGGATCCGGCATTGCATTTCGGCGGATCCGGTTTTTGTCAAAAGCGCCGGATCGCGCCTGACGGCGAAAACCTGATGTGTGAAAGAGGCCTAAGTATTTTCTGATCTTTTAAATATGTTAATAAAAATTAATTTTTAGAGGCCTATTTTGTTTTGGTGTTCAATAAATATTGGGACAGGTTTTTGTCTATAGGAAACAACCTGCAACCCACAGTCCAGCTACTGTACACACAGAAACTGTAATGCAGTCAAAGATTCAATATCAAGGCTTGGGTATGTGTCTTAAAAGCCCTTAAATAGGCCCAGGCAGTTCATCACATGGAAGCACACCAGTCCCTCTACTTATCAACTTGTTGCACCGACCCCGTGGCCCATGTGCCACCTTGACTTTGGGCTTATAAGAGCCACCTCACCCAGAGAGCCCCTTTAACTTCCCCTTGAACATAACGTTTCCTAAATCCAACATGAATCAATGTTTAGGATTCCTTTAAGCTACTAATAACGGATATAGTGACATAGTTTTGGTATTGTTTATCATTTCTCGGTTGTACGAAATGGTCTCCATGGATATTTTTCACTTTTGACTGCTCTTTTTGAGGATTCCAATCTTTGAATATCATACAAATGTATTTTATGTTATATTTGTTTTATAGATGCATTTTTACTTGATTCCAATTTTTTTTACAATCAAATGAGAAACATTGTTCGCGATTGCCCACCTCCAACATTAAACTGGAATTCACTTGATTACAAATCTTTGTCTGAAAAAGGACAAAAGCCAATCTCTATATAATGTTTTCAGCTGCTCATAGCCATTGACAGCGATGATGCGTAACAGGTTAGAATTGTCGGATATGTTTTCTCTCTTCCTGAATAAAGTTGATTAGTAGATAAACACAAAGATGTTCTTCCACTTGTAATATAGACAGCGAGAGCTGCAGAAAGCAATTCTTTATAATCTAACTCTTGACCCTTTGTGTCACATCTATTTTGTTACCAAAACATATGATTTAGAAATTGAACATTGTTGTGTCTGTATTAAAGGCAATAATAGCAATCATTACGAAACTAGGAAATAGCTTCGACATTCATTTCAAGACTAGAACGCAAAATTACAATGTTTAGAATGTTTATGCTAAAGTCATTGCAAAATCTGATTTAATTATACAGCAATAAAACATTGTGGATTGTTGACTGGTCTACCGTTGCTTGGATTAGCACTATCCTATGGTTTTGATCATATTTATAGTTTGATGATAGGAGTGTTTAAGTTATCCCATAAGTACACTACATTCTGTCCAATAAATGACCCACTTTTTCTCACAGTTTTTTTAGCTAATGAATAAAAGCACCATTAACCCAAGAGTTAAGAAAGATGCCATAAAACATTGTACTGCAATTTCTTTATCTATTGACTTACAGCTAAGATGTGAACAAAATGCCAGTAAAAAACATAACATTATACCTAAATAGGCTACATGTGAAACCATCATCAATCAGTATGTGAATGGTGGCCAAAGATATTTAGGCAGTCACGACTAAGGAAATATTAGGCAAGACGTTTTTAAAAATCATCTGTTGATCACTACAATTCGACAACATCTTCAGATTAAGGGATGAGACGGACGGCTGAAGATTCTCTCATCGGAGAGAATCGGGCCGATTATGCAAATCACACTGCGGTCAAATTCTGGTCAGAGTGTGAGTGTCATCTGATTCTCTCAAATGAAAAGATGGAGGAAAAAACAATTTCTCCAACTTTTCCATTCCGTCAGTCCGTGCAAATTGGATTGTATTCAGATGTCTCACAAATAAAGTTACACTCTGTAGTGGTATAATATGTAAACATGAAATATATGAATTTTTAATTGCATTACTGCTCTAGAAAATAGGAAAAAATGACGATACCTAACACATGTATACAAATATCAAAAGACTGACCATTACTTCCAAACAGAAAACTGGTGTGAACAGGTACAAACTAAGAGTAGCCGTCTTCGTATCTAACTAACAAATAAAGTTGTATGTAAACATGAAATATAAGAAATTTGAATTGCATTACTGCTCTAGAATAGAAGGATCCTAACTAACCTATTTTCTAGTGCAGTAAATGAACTCACATACAATCATTACTTTTCTGTATGATGTCATAGGAGCAATGATATATATTTGCAATCAAATTTATTCAATCCCCATTGCAAATTAGGTTTCTTAGCAAACTTTGCAATTTTTCTGCTCCTTACAAAAAAGAACAAATTTAAATAGCTCAATGCAATGAATGTAACAAGAGCTTTCTCCAAATTCAATAAAAAAAATTGCATTTTTAATGACTACTATGGGCACAAAACTATTAATCCCCTCCCTTCTTGACAAATGTATTTAGCACTTGGTACACTTTGGCTATTATAGCCTGCTGTAAACATGATGCACAACCATACCCCAGCTTCAGTCAGCGTTCCTGAAGACTTAAGGGCATGTCACAATAAGCGATATCGCTAGCAATATCGCTATAACATCACTGGTTTTTGTGACGTTATAGCGATATTGCTAGCGATATCGCTATGTGTGATACTTACCTCCGACCGGCTCCCCCCGCTGATTATCGCTGATCACACGAGAACGTCCTGGACCGTTTCTCGTCATCAGCTTCCTGCTGGGCTTCCTGCTGTGGCGACAAGTGACGCGTGGACGCGAGTTTAGGATGTCTTCATCGCCTCGTCTGACAGGTAAGTAGAGACCCCTGACCCCTGACCCCTACTATGTCGCTGGTGAGATCTGCCTGTGTGGCAGCTCACTAGCGACCTCTTAGCGATGCACCAGCGATCCTGACCGCGTCATATCGCAGGTCGGGATCGCTGGTGCATCGCTATGTGTGACAGTACCTTTACTTGTTCTGCAAATCCATCTTGATATTTTTGAGCAGACTGTGAAAGGCCACAGTTTCTTCTGAATATAAGCCTTTGTTGACTTTGAGGTATGCTTGATATCATTATCCAATGATGCCCAAACGTCATCTTCTTCATAGAAGACAAAACATTTTGTTTTAGGATTCCATAATTCTTGATTGAATGCAGCTGGCACTCCACATGATGCAAGTTTCTAGTGCCTCAGGAAAGAAACAATATATTCCCATGCCATCACTGAGCCACAGCCATGTTTCATTGTAGGCAGTGTTCTTTCAGAATATCCTTCCTCCTCTAGGCATACCACATATATAAGCCTGGAAATTGCTGTTTTTGTCACATAGCTCCACAGAACAGAATCCCCAAACTTCTATGATTTATTTATATGTATTTGATCATATTAAAGTCAACTTTTCTTATGCTTATGGGTCATCATAAACTTCTGTGCCTGGTGCCACCCATTCTTGCTACAGTTATTTTTCAGTCAATCATGGGTTTATAACTACTTGTCCCCTTGGGAATCTGGTGACAGTCAGTGTAGCTTCCTTGCTCTGCCACATCATGTACTTGAAAAGTTTGCTTGCAACTGTATCTCCAAGAAAATTCAATGCCTGTGCTGTCTATTCTTAACCTATTCCTTATTTGTGCAAGAAAGTCATCTCTTCTCTTAATTTTTAGAACATTCTCTTGACAACCCAGCAATATTTGTAAACTGGAAGCTATTGTCCATGCAAAAGGGATGAAATTCATCAGGAACACTGCCAGAAGCTGCTGTCTAGCTATGCATCATCTGTCCAGCAGGTCATAACAGTCAAAGGGGGCTTTACTGATCACTAAAGACACTTGTCATGTAGGGGTTGAATAATTCGGAGGCAGCAGTAGTGATTACAAGTTGCATTATGTGTTGAATTTGGAGAACACACTTTATGAGTTCTTTTGTTTGATTGATTTATTGCACACAGCAGATAGCTAGCTTTTCAGAAATTGCAAAAAAACCAACTATGTAATGGAGGCTCAATAATATTGATTGAAATCTGCAAGTATACTGCTGGAAGTATTCATCTTATCTCTTATAACATATTATCACAGCATTAATCTTAATTTGATACAGTGCTTATCTTTTCTGTGGACTGAAGTAAAGGCCCTGTCACACTGATTTTGTGACACATCAGCGATCTCACCAGCGAGATCGCTGTGTGTGATGGGGATCAGCGACCGGCCCCCCTGCCGGTTATCGCTGATCGTGCTCGAGCGGCCTGGGCCATTTTTCGATCGCTGGTCTCACACTGCCCAGCACGCATCGCTGTGTGTGACAGTGAGAGACCAGCGATCAGTGACGCTGGACGCTGGTTGCTAATGTAAACGTCGGGTATCCAGGAGCCGCGGCTCATGGATACCCGCTGTTTACCTTGGAAACTGGCGTACACGCTGGTTTCCAAGGTAAACGTCGGGTATCCAGGAGTTGCGTGGCTCCTAGATACCCGATGTTTACCTTGGAAACCAGCATGTACGCCGGTTTCCAAGGTAAACAGCGGATATCCAGGAGTCGCGCGGCTCCTGGATGCCCGACGTTTACATTAGAAACCAGCGTCCAGCGTCGCTGGTCCTGATCGCTGGGGCTGTCTATGTGACAGTTCACCAGCGATCAGCCTAATGATGTCCCAGCGATCCCATCATGTTGGATCGTTGGTGGGATCACTGGGACTTCGTTTAGTGTGACGGGGCCTTTAGGATTTATTTCACATCCCCGAAAAAGTGAGATGACTTTTAGAAGGAAGAACTTCAATGCCGTTTGCTACTTCTTAGAAACTTTCTAAGTAATTTGAAATCAGCATATCCCAACTAGGACCCCGCAGTCCCCTATTGTATCCATTTGGGAATTCATTGGAAAAGCCATTCTGTTTCTTTAGTATGGACATTCATTTATGAGTCTTAACCAACAAGCAGAACTTGGCATGGAAAAGGTTCTTGGCACGTGGTAGACATTTGGCAGCAATGACATTTTTTTCAAGGGTAAAGGGATTGTAAAAAGGTTAAGAATCATTAAATTAAATGCATAGAACTTCCAAGAACATATTGTTTGTCATTGTCAGGCCAGATTCATACAAGGCAGTTTGATGCCATTTTTGACATGTTTCTTATTCTAGCCAAAAGTGAAGAACAGATCTTAAAGGGAGGGAAACTGTAATAGAAAGGTGTCCACCGACCTAAGGGGCTAAAGAAATGTTACTACTACAAACGTTATAAATTTAAATAAAATATTTTAATACCAAAATCTAAAGCTATACCAAATACTTAGTAAGTTCAAATCTTTGAAATGACTTGTGTGTAGATTAAGCTAACCATTTATATTTCTATATGTGTTATTCATTACATCACAGTACATCTGCTCAAAAAGTATTTGGCATCATTTGCATTGAAAATATATTAAAAAAATCATTAATTTTGGGTCAGTCTAGTTACACATTCATTTTAAAATAATTGAGCATACACCTACAAAAACATTCAGGGGGAGAGTACAGTGTAATTTAATGATTATCAGCCAAGTATGCATTTAAAGGAGGAAATCCACTATAGTTTAAGAAAGTGGGGCACTTGTAGAGCATCATATACACTGGCCAAATATAGTATTCATTTTTACAAGTTGAAAAAAGTTTAAATCCATAGTGACTAGCTCCCTATGGGATTGTATGGGAAATTTCCATGGGTGTAGGTTCAATCAAAAACTGAAACAATATTCCAAACTTAAATAAAGTCATAAGATTACTTTAGAAATGATTCTACAATTGTATCACAAGATCTTTTAAAGTCCACAGCAGCCAAATTACATTGGAGTGTCCAAAACAACAGTATTTTAATCTTATTATTGCTATTAATATTTGCTAACATGTGTTTCCAGTTGACACAAAAGAAAGATGAATACCAGTTGTGTGTGCTACAGGTCTTATAATGAAAGTGCATTGTTTGTCCAGAAATCTTGATTTTAAATGTTTCCCTGCTATCATACTTACTTCATCATAGAATTACAGTATCCTGCATTCATTCGTGTGAGGGATGAGCTGTGTATCTAATCCTATCCTGTGTGATACTGTCTGCTGAGCCGTGTATCTAATCCTATCCAGTGTGATACTGTCTGCTGAGCAGTGTATCTAATCCTATCCTGTGTGATACTGACTGCTGAACCGTGTGTCTAATCCTATCCTCTGTGATACAGTTTGCTGATCCATGTATCTAATCCTATCCTGTGTGATACTGACTGCTGAGCCATGCACCTAATCCAATCCTGTGTGATACTGACTACTGAGCCATGTATCTAATCCTATCCTGTGTTACTGTCTGCTGAGCTGTGTATCTAATCCTATCCTGTGTGATACTGTCTGCTGAGCCATGTATCTAATCCTATCCTGTGTGATACAGTCTATTGAGCCATGTATCTATTCCTATCCAGTGTGATACTGTCTGCTGATCCTATCCTGTGTTACTGACTGCTGAACTGTGTATCTAATCCCATCCTGTGTGAAACTGTCTGCTGAGCTGTGTATCTAATCCTATCATGTGTGTGTCTGGGCTGTGTATCTAATCCTATCCTGTGTGATACAGTCTGCTAAGCCTTGTTTCTAATCCTATCCTGTGTGATACTGGGCTCCCACTGCTGTCTGTGTCAGAGGGTGGTCTGTGTCGGCATGATAATAAATATATTTCCAGCTTTATAGAAGGATGATAACACCATAGAAATGATAAGAATAATAGGCCACAGTTACCACAACTGTCTACAAAGAAAACTGTTGCTCATAGCAACCAATCACAGCTCAGCTTCTTTTAAACAGCTCTGGTGAAATGAAAAATCCTTAGTAATTGGTTGGCATGTGGAGTGGGTGTGGCTGATACACACACACATACACACACATATATACACTCATTTTATACTCACTATATATAGATTAAGTGTTAATGGCTTACTGAAAAGATGATAACAAATTGCAAACTTTCATGACTACTCAGGTCCCTTCATCACGCATGGAATCTTCAGTGTAGACAATGTAGAAGGAAACTTTGCAACTGCATTAAGACTCAAATACCACCACAATTCTGTACTGTACACTTATCCACACTATGAGAACTCATTTACTGCTTGTCACCTGTGCTATGGATAGTAAAAAAATATGGCAATACATGTACTGCACTGGACATGCACCATGACTTATATTTATAAATTTTTACTCATTGCATGGTGGAATGTGTTTAGAACAATAAAACATAACAATTATCAATGTAAATCAAAATGAATATCCCATGGAGGTCTGGATTTGGACTGATAGTCAAAATCAAAGTGGAAAATCAAATTACAGACTGATCCAACTTCAGTGGAAATGCCTCATAACAAGGAAAAGATGCTCAGTAATGTGTGTAACCTCCACGTGTATGTATGACCTCCCTACAACGCCTGGGCATGCTCCTGATGAGGCAGCAGATGGTCTCCAGAGGGATCTACTCCCAGACCTGGACTAACGCATCCGCCAACTTCTGGACAGTCTGTGGTGCCATATGACGTTGGTGGATGGATTGAGACATGATGTGCCAGATGTAATCAATTGGATTCAGGTGTGGGGAAAGGACGGGCCAGTCCATAGCTTCAATGCCTTAATCTTGCAGGAACTGATGACACACTCCAGTCACATGAGGTCTGGCAATGTCCTGCATTAGGAGGAACTCAGGGCCAACCGCACCAGCATATGGTCTCACAAGGGGTCTGAGGATCTCATCTCGGTACCTAAAGGCAGTCAGGCTACCTCTGGCGAGCACATGGAGGGCTATGCAGCCCTTCAAAGAAATGCCACCCCACACCATTGCTGACCGACTACCAAACTGGTCATGCTGAAGGATGTTGCAGACAGCAGATAGCTCTCCACGGCATCTCCAGACTCTGTCATGTCTGTCACTAGTGTTGAGCGATACCTTCCGATATCGGGAAATATCAGATCAGATTGGATCGGACCGATACCCCAAAAATATCGGGTATCGACAATTCCGATACCGTAAACCCATGCAAGTCAATGGGGCACAAATATTGGAATGAAAATAAACCCTTTCTTTCCTTGCACATCCAGTTCAGGAGGGGGGAAGAGTGTGGGTGGTGCGTGGGCGGACACTGTGCGTGTCTGTGTGTGCGGGCGGGGTCTGTATGGGCCTCTTGGGGGTCTGTGCGGGTCTGCCGGGGGTCTGTGCGGGCCTGCCAGGAGTCTGTGCGGGCTGCCGGCGGTTTGTGCGGGCCTGCCGGGGGTCTGTGCGGCCTGCCGGGGGTCTGTGCGGGCCTGCCGGGGGTCTGTGTGGGCTGCCAGGGGTCTGTGCGGGCCTGCTGGGGGTCTGTGCGGGCTGCCTGGGGTCTGTGCGGGCTGCCGGGGGTCTGTACGGGCCTGCCGGGGGTCTGTGCGGGCTGCCGGGGGTCTGTGCGGGCCTGCCGGGGGTTGTGTGTGTGTGCAGGCATCGTCCGATGGGACTGCAAGTCCCATCCGGCTATGCCTGCTACAATGACAGTGATTGACACATTAGCCAATGATGGGACAGTAGTAGTCCAAACGTCCAGGTAATGTGTTGAATGTAAAAAAAACATACATACTACCTATATACTACATATATACTAAATACATACTACATATATACAACATTCATACAACATACATACATACTACATACTGCATACATACTTCATATATACTACATTCATACAACATACATACATACTACATACATACTACATATATACTACATTCATACAGCATACATACATACATACTACATACATACTACATATTGTGATAAAACACTCCGGGATCGCCTTTGCTGGGGTCAAAGGTCACGTGTGTTCAGCATGAAACTCAGGTGCACAGCCGGGTTCCGGGTATAACTGACACTGGGTCAGGTTTATTAAAGGTGAAAGCAATGCATAAAGGAAAAAAAGCATAAAACAAATCATTGCCTGTCCAGCACTAACTAAACAAGGTACAACCTAACTACCAACTGGCGGGCTTCTCCCGTCCAGCCAAACCACTGTTACCGTGGGCACTGCTTTCATTCACGTGTGTCTCTCACACAGACAGGCTCTCTGTGTCCCCAGGCTGAAACACTCACACAACCACCTGGCATCCTTTTATATCCGCCTCCCATAATTCATTAGTAACCAGGTGAGATACTGACCAGACTAGGCCACATAGGAAAGGTATCTGGGCGAGATATACCTGCCCTCATCCACTATCCCCACATGATTCTCACAATATATACTACATTCATACAACATACATACATACTACATACTACATGCATACTTCATATATACTACATTCATAGAACATACATACATATTACATACATACTACATATATACTACATTCATACAACATACATACATACATACATACTACATACATATTACATATATACTACATTCATACAACATACATACATACTACATACATACTACATATATACTACATTCATACAACATACATACATACATAGTACATACTACATACATACTACATACATACAACATACATAAAACATGCTACAGACATACTACATACATACTACATATATACTACATTCATACAACATACATACATACTACATATATACTACATTCATACAACATACATACATACATAGTACATACTACATACATACTACATACATAAAACATGCTACAGACATACAACATACATACTACATACATACTACATATATACTACATTCATGCAACATACATACATACATAGCACATACTACATACATACTACATACATACAACATACATAAAACATGCTACAGACATACAACATACATGCTACATACATACTACATATATACTACATTCATGCAACATACATACATAGTACATACTACATACATACAACATACATTAAACATGCTACAGACATACAACATACATACTAAATACATACTACATACAATACATTCATACATTCATATAATACATACATATAGACATACAGTACATATAACATAGAGTACATACTCACCATCACTTGTCACTTTGATCCCCAAAGCCAGTGTCATCTGTAAAAAATATTAAAATAACAAACAACCGATATATTCCCTGATCTGCAGAAATCCACGAGTGTCCCACGATGATCTCCCGTGGAGAACAGCAGCATCAGCTGATGCGACCGCACTCTAGGGGCCCCAGGAATACAATGACGGGAGGTAGGCATCCTTCCGCACTGTATTCCTCCGCCACTGTAAAAAAAATAGTCGCTGGTCTCACTTTTGGCATTGCTGTGTGAAAAAGTTCCCACACAGCTTTTGTCATAAAGTGAGACCAGTGAACTATAGTAACCTCTCAGTGATGCAATGCAGGAGATCGTCGTGTGACACTCGCGGATTTCTGTGGAATCAGGGAGTATATTGGTTGTTTGTTATTTTAATATTTTTTACAGTGAGATGTCACTGGCTTCGGGGATCAAAGTGACAAGTGATGGTGAGTATGCACTCTATGTTATATGTACTGTATGTCTATATGTATTGATTGTATGAATGTATTGTATGTAGTATGTATGTAGTATGCATGTTGTATGTAGTATGTATGTTGTATGAATGTAGTATATATGTAGTATGTATGTAGTATGTATGTATGTTGTATGAATGTAGTATATATGTAGTATGTATGTAGTATGTATGTATGTTGTATGAATATTGTATATATGTAGTATGTATGTATTATGTAGTATGTATGTATGCTGTATGAATGTAGTATATATGTAGTATGCATGTAGTATGTATGTATGTTGCATGAATGTAGTATATATGTAGTATGTATGTAGTATGTATGTATGCTGTATGAATGTAGTATATATGTAGTGTGTATGCAGTATGTATGTATGTCGTATGAATGTAGTATATATGAAGCATGTATGTAGTATGTAGTATGTACGTATGTTGCATGAATGTTGTATATATGTAGTATGTATGTAGTATGTATGTTTTTTTTTTTTGCATTCAACACATTAGCCGGATGATGGGACTACTACTGTCCCATCATTGGCTAATGTGTCAATCACTGTCATTGTAGCAGGCATGGCCCGATGGGACTTGTAGTCCCATCGGACGATGCCTGCAAACACACACAACCACCGGCAGGCCCGCACAGACCCCTGGCAGGCCCACACAGACCCCCGGCAGCCCGCACAGACCGCGCATCATGATGACATCATTTCAGCAGCCAATCACAGCCATGCCATTAGTTAACATGGCTAACACAACTGACTCATTGCATTATGGGAACTTCCGATTCCGGTATTCGATATTGTAAAAATATCGGTACTCTGTATCGGAATTCCGATACCGCGAATATCGGCCTATACCTGATATTTGCAATATCGGAATGCTCAACACTATCTGTCACATGTGCTCAGTGTGAACCTGCTTTCATCTGTGAAGAGCACAGGGCGCCAGTGGCGAATTTGCCAATCCTGATTTTCTGTGGCAAATGCCAAGCGTCCTGCACAGTGTTGGGCTGTGAGCATAACCATCTGTGGACATCGGGCACTCAGACCATCCTCATGGAGTCGGTTTCTAACCGTTTATGCATACACATGCTCATTTGTGGCCTGCTGGAGGTCATTTTGCAGGACTCTGGCAGTGCTCCTCCTGTTCGTCCTTCCACAAAGTCGAAGGTAGCGATCCTGCTGCTGGGTTGTTCCCCTCCTATAGCCCCCTCCACATCTCCTGGTGTACTGGCCTGTCTCCTGGTAGCGCCTCCAGCCTCTGGACACTACGCTGACAGACACAGCAAACCTTCTTGCCACAGCTCACATTGATGTGCCATCCTGGATGATCCACACTACCTGAGCCACTTGTGTGGGTTGTACAGTCCATCTCATGCTACCACGAGTGTTAAAGCACAGCCAACATTCAAAAGTGACCCAAACATCAGCCAGAGAGCATTGGTACTGAGATGTGGTCTGTGGTCCCCACCTGCAGAACCACTCCTTTATTGAGGGTGTCTTGATAATTGCCAATAATTCCCATATGTTGTCTTTTCCATTTGCACAACAGCATGTGAAATTAATAGTCAATGAATGTTGCTTCCTAAGTGGACAGTTTGATTTCACAGAAGTTTGATTTACTTGGAGTTATATTCTGTTGTTTAATTGTTCCCTTTATTTTTTGAGCAGTATATATATATATATATATATATATATATATACACTCACTGGCCACTTTATTAGGTACACCTGTCCAACTGTGTGTTAAGACTTAATTTCTAATCTGCCAATCACATGGCGGCAACTCAGTGCATTTAGGCATGTAGACATGGTCAAGACAATCTCCTGCAGTTCAAACCGAGCATCAGTATGGGGAAGAAAGGTGATTTGAGTGCCTTTGAACGTGGCATGATTGTTGGTGCCAGAAGGGCTGGTCTGAGTATTTCAGAAACTGCTGATCTACTGGGATTTTCACGCACAACCATCTCTAGGGTTTACAGAGAATGGTCCGAAAAAGAAAAAAAATCCAGTGAGCGGCAGTTCTGTGGCCGGAAATGCCTTGTTGATGCCAGAGGTCAGAGGAGAATGGGCAGACTGGTTCGAGCTGATAGAAAGGCAACAGTGACTCAAATTGCCACCCGTTACAACCAAGGTAGGCAGAAGAGCATCTCTGAACGCACAGTGCGTCGAACTTTGAGGCAGATGGGCTACAGCAGCAGAAGACCACACCGGGTACCACTCCTCTCAGCTAAGAACAGGAAACTGAGGCTACAATTTGCACAAGCTCATCGAAATTGGACAGTAGAAGATTGGAAAAACGTTGCCTGGTCTGATGAGTCTCGATTTCTGCTGCGACATTCGGATGGTAGGGTCAGAATTTGGCGTAAACAACATGAAAGCATGGATCCATCCTGCCTTGTATCAACGGTTCAGGCTGATGGTGGTGGTGTCATGGTGTGGGGAATTTTTTCTTGGCACTCTTTGGGCCCCTTGGTACCAATTGAGCATCGTTGCAACGCCACAGCCTACCTGAGTATTGTTGCTGACCATGTCCATCCCTTTATGACCACAATGTACCCAACATCTGATGGCTACTTTCAGCAGGATAATGCGCCATGTCATAAAGCTCGAATCATCTCAGATTGGTTTCTTGAACATGACAATGAGTTCACTGTACTCAAATGGCCTCCTCAGTCACCAGATCTCAATCCAATAGAGCATCTTTGGGATGTGGTGGAACGGGAGATTCGCATCAGGGATGTGCAGCCGACAAATCTGCGCCAACTGTGTGATGCCATCATGTCAATATGGTCCAAAATCTCTGAGGAATGCTTCCAGCACCTTGTTGAATCTCTGCCACGAAGAATTGAGGCAGTTCTGAAGGCAAAAGGGGGTCCAACCCGTTACTAGCATGGTGTACCTAATAAAGTGGCCAGTGAGTGTATATATATATATATAAGATTTTTTTTCTACATACATCTTCCGATCCGCCCTACCCAACATCCTATTTCTTCATAATAGACAGAAGTTGTTGGGATATGCTTTTTCTAGTTTTGTGAATTCATTGAGCTGCCACTTTTATCAAAATCTTCTTGACCAAATAAATGGTAGCAACTATAGCTTAACTGTTACCGGTTTAGAGTTTTGGCTGTTACAGAGCGATATTACGATCCAAAAGGCTGACAAAAGCAAACAGTCTAGAGGTTGATGATTAAAAGTGATGATGGATTACTTTCTCTATGCCCTTTCGCCTACTAGGTCCAATGTGGATAGCAAAATGTCACCTTCTGCAGAACTGCCAATGTTATGAATCTGAGTTCTTCAACAATACAAATACCGACTCAGTGTTCAAATTAAAAGAATGGTAGAGTAAGATTGCAATCAGAAAGTTTTATGGTTTTTGATTATGTTTTCCTAGCTGTGAAAATTGAGCATTCTGCTCTATTTAGGTAATAATAGAATTGTCAGCTGTCATTTACATTATAATACATTATAATCAAGATATAACTGCTTTAGAGATTTATGGAACATTTATAAGATTAGAAGAGACCAAATCTTCCAAGAGTCGAGACTTTACAAATTGAATTTATTCATAATCCTAAAATAAAATGGTTGCTTGATATAAAATTGGTAAATATACTAGAAGCCAAAAATACTGCATAAATCTGTTAAGAAGACGGTGACCTGACCAAACCTTATAAATATAAAGGTTCTTGCAATTCCATCGGGACAAAACAACGCGGATCATGGTTCTAATTTTATATAGCTATGTAGTTCTTATGCCAAGTTTCAGCAATGATCTGAAAAGTCTCAATCAAGAGGCAGTGAGGTACCGCCAATTTAATAACAATGATCTTAATTTCCCCGATGGATCAACTACAAGCAGTGGACTATACATAAATACCAAAGTAACAAGTAATATGGAATGCTAAGGCAACATAGAATGCTCAGTCAAAATCCTAAAAAAAAATATCCTATAAGTAAATTGGAAAAACAAAAATGTAGTAAAAGAAACAAAAATTTATCTGAGACGGAAAGTTAATTGGATTGAAAGGGTAAACATAATATGAGATATTCAACTTGAGGTTTAGCAGTACACATGCCTTATTAGGTCAATATCATATCCTCATCTCAAGGACATTTATAAGAACTAGCACTAATAAAGAGATTAAGGCTAAGTGTACACTGCATCGGTGCACTTAGCCTAAAATATATCTCGGGAGCTCTTACCTACATATACTTTATTGCTCCCATTGGCCTTCATTCACTAGATAGAGGGCAAAAGTGCATTGTTTTGGCCTCTGCCTGACAGGTAAGCGCGTCTTTATATCATTTATTTGACTTCACAGAACAGAGCAGCAGACAAAAAAGAACAACTCCACGGTATATATTTTTTTGTAATGACTCTCTGTGGGATACAGATGTTAGGGCAATAATCCAGACTGTTGCTAAGGTTGATTGTAAACATTTAAGTGTAGAGAAACGTGAGAAACACAGTACGTACCTAGCCTAAAACGATGTCATGGTTTTGGCAAAAAATTTTGGTCCATAAGGAAAAAAAAACCCATGTAGTTATTTTGGCACATTTTAGTTTCCTTAATACAAAAAAAGCAAATGACTATGGAGCCATCTCTTTTGTAGGACATCAGAATTAAATCATTTTTGAGACATCCATAGTTTTAAGTCAGTGTCTTTGATAAGTGGCTTTGATATGGCATCCTCTTTGTGCATGGTATAACATATTCAAAGAGCTGATCCTTATATTGTTACGAATATGAAATACGAGTATTTCATTTACAGTATATGCATGTTAAAGAGAAGGTGTCGTCAGAAAATAACCTATAGTTTACATCAGGTTTTGTATTTAGACATTTTTTGGGCAATGGTTTTCCCATATCTCTACTTGTATTAAAAATAAAAATATCAAAACTTGAAATTTTCACACTGGACACAGGGGCTATACGAGACTCATACTTCCTGGTGTATTAGAAAATTCACATTTACATTAGTAGCAATAAACTATTTCAGATCAGACCCTAACTTCTATATTGAAGCACTTAATGAGTACGTGCAAACATCATTGTGAAGGGAGGAGGAGAAGGGTAAGCTATGATTTCACCAACTATGAATGGTGGCTCCTGTGTTATTAATTATGTCTAAAGCACCAATCCAGCATTTTGTTTTGTTTCTTAGTGTTTGAGTGGTGCTTCTAATGTAAGGTACCTGCCCTCAGTTTTATACTCACACTCAAGTGTATTCACTTTTTTTGGTGCTGCCCTGGACCCACAGTGTCATCTTGTGACTGCAACTTCTGATTGGCCAGAAGTCAAACGCTACATCACAAGCTCTCAATGCAAGTCTATGAGAGCCATAACGAGGCTCTCACAGACTTGCATTGAAAAGTCAACTCTGGCTCACTCCAGCATGCACTGGAGCAATCCAGCAGGTTGCAAACTACTGTAGACCTAGAAGAGTGGTGATAAAAGATGAAGACAGCAGAAGGTGAGCATAAGAGCAGGGGCATGGAATTTAGATTAATAGCACCACTCCAATGGTGAAAAAAAACAAAAAAATAAACATAGGAGTGGTGCTTTAACCCCTTAATGACCGCCGATACGCTTCTTCACGGCGGCAGTTAAGAGTACTTAAACCACAGTGCCACTTTTTAATGGCACTGAGGTTTAAGTGTAAAGAGCCCCCCAGAATCGGATTTTCCCTGTGGTCTCGTCTGCCAGGGGTAGCCGAGACCCCAGGGAACATGATTTGGGTCGTTTTTCACCGACCCGGGTGCTGCGACCGCAGTTTTTAAATGTATAATGGTGACTGCAAAAAAAAAAAGATGTGCTTTTTAATTTTTCTCTCCTCTTATGTGATCGCACATCAGAGGAGAGAGAAATAGGGTCCCCGATTCCCCAGTACCTCCTGGTGTCCATGGGTCTCCTGGCTTATCCCAATGGGCGCCGTTATCTTCTTCCGGTAAGAAAATGGTGGACGCATGAGCAGTGCGCCCGCCGAGATCTGTCGGCCGGCATCCGGCAGCATTAGGAAGATTTTTCCTATTGGTTCATTATAGTCACTGTGATAGACCCTATCACAGTGATCAAAATAAAACAATAGTAAATAACCCCCCCTTTAGGACCCCCCTAGTTAGGGAAAAGTAATGAAAATATACAGGGTCGGACATTTATATGGATACACCTAAATAAAATGGGAATGATTGGCGATATCAACTTCCTGTTTATGGTACATTAGTATATTGGTGAGGGGAAACTTTTCAAGATGGTAACTTTTCAATGCTGTAGCTAAGCCCCCAATCTGACCTACAAGAGAAGAAAAATAAGTTTTATTATACTCACCTGTGGGGTGGTCCGGTCCAATGGGTGTCGCTGGTCATGGTCCAGCACCTCCCATCTTCTTGCGATGCCACCCTCCTGCTTGCATCATGTCCCTACATCACCCACACAGGATCTCCGGCATCATGCTCCTGCGCAGGTGTACTTATCTGCTCTGTTGAGGGCAGAGCAAAGTACTGCAGTGCACAGGTGCCGGGAAAGGTCAGAGAAGTCCAGCACCTACGCACTGCAGGAATTTGCTCTGCCCTCAACAGGCAGATAAGTATGCCTGCGCGGGAACGCGATGCTAGGGAGCCTGTGAAGCAAGCTGAAGGCGGCATTGCAAGAAGATGGGAGGTGCTGGACCAGGACCAGTGACCCCCATTGGACCGGACCGCCCCATAGGTGAGTATAATAAAAGTTATATTTCTTCTCTTGTGGGTCGGATCAGGGGCTTATCTACAGATTTATAGAGAGCTGTGAAAGGCGGTGGCCATAACTTGTAACTGGTGACAGGTTCCCTTTAAAACTAACCTATTTCTGGAGAGCAACTCAGTTAATCATAGTGTCATTTTTTGACAGAAACACATCAGTGTTAATGTTTTCCTGGGCATTATTCTTACTAATGGACTTAAATAAATAGTTTTTATCCTAACTGGATGGATGTGCTACATTCCCCCTCCCAAATTCTATTATTGCTGTGTTACACCATCTAGATGTAGCACCCTCCCATCACAAGGTTCTCGGCTATCTGCAAGATCAACAATCATGGAGAGATCCTTTTTTGCCTTCACTCCCAATATTACCTGTTATTGTAATACTGCATGTTACACAGGAATCTGAACTATAGCCAGTACGGGATACAAAAGATTTTTTTTCTCACCTTCTGTTAAATTGAGATTGTCATGATCCAGCGTGGATCTGACAGATTAAATGGATAAGTGAACTTTTTTTTTCCTTTTGGCTAGGTGCCAAAGTGATGTGATTGCCCCCGGTGGCCATTAGAATTATTACATGTGGTGTCGTTCATTCTAAGTTGCCCCGGTGGTGGTGAGTGGTAGTGCACTTTAGTTTCTTTGGTTTAGTGCACGTAATTATAATTCAGGGGTGAGGCTCTATAAAAGAGAGCCAGGAGTGTTCAATCACTGTTGGTGATATTGTGTGTTAGTCATTCACAAGGAAGCCTGGGTGAAAGAAGGAGCTGAACATGAGTCCTGCGCAGCCCAGCCAGAGGGGACGAGTGGCAGCTATGTGTCTGCAGGAAGGGCTGGCATAGCGTGGTGGAGTCGCAGTTTGCGGTGTCAGCAGGAGGTGCTTGCATGGCTTGGTGGAGTGGCGACGATGGTGAGAGTTGCACTCAGCATGCTGAACTTGGTTGCTGAAAACTGGACTCAAGCATGCTGGACTTTTTGGCAGAAGCTGGACTCATCTTTGGGACTGTTTACTGGGTAGCTGGAACTGGTGATGGACTCTGCTCCAAGGCTGCACTATGGTGAAAGATCCAGTTATGGTGATGCATCCGGGTTGAGGAGAAGATGCACACAGGTGGTGGGCTCTGTTGCTAGGAGTGTAGGCAACAGAGCAAAGCTAAGTGGTGTTTCCCCTGTATTGTCATTTTCCCTCATATGTGTTTAGTGCAGTGGTGGGATTAGTTTCCACACCGACCGATTCCCTGGTGATGGTTTAGGTTCAGGGCGAGCTAGGGTTTTTAGCTTCCTGTGCGTCGCCCGGTGCGGAACGTTAGGAGTGCAGGGACACTGGCTTAGGGGAGTACAGGAGGTCTCCACTTCCCTATTCCCTATTGCAGGGCCCACCATTGTTAATGTTAGCCAGGTTCCCCTTTATTATTTAAATTCGCCTTACTGGAGGCGGGGTTTCCAGACTACTTTATATATACGTGTAATATCTAAATTCGCCAGTTGTAGGTGGTGTATCCAGCTGCACGTCCTATTATTTAAATTCACCCAACTGGAGGCGGTGTATCAAGGGTTATGTGTGTCATATGGGTTCGCCTTGCGGTACTCGCTGCATCCAGACACACGTGACCGTGACAAGATAATTGGACCTCTTCCAGCATCTGCGCACTGCAGTAACCTGCTCTGCCCTCAACAGGGCAGAGCAGTGCACCTGCGCCGGAGCCGCGATGGGCAGGAATGAAGAGGACGTCATCGCTGCAAGATGGGAGATGCTGGACCGGACCGCGACTCCCTCCAGACCGCCCCTGGGTGAGTATAATCTAAGTTTTCTTATCTTTCAGGGTACATCGGGGGCTTATCTACAGCATTACGGAATGCTGTAGATAAGGCCCTGATGGCGGTGGCCGCAGCTGAAAGGTGAAAAATAGGGTGACAGATTCCCTTTAATTAGCCCCTGTAGTCTTTCCTCCAATTCATTACCAGTCACTGCATTCTCATTGCCCCCACTGTTTACCTCCCCGATTCATTATATTTACATGCCCCATCCATCCCCCCAAAATCGATACGTCATGTCTGCTCTCTCTCCCACCCCCACCCTATAATTCATCATCAACTTCTCTCGCCCACATTCAATATATCATTTACTCTTCACCACCCTTAATTTATAATTATTTGCTGCCCCACCCCAATTCATCATGATGTGTTGTCCCCCACCCTCAATTCATCATTTACTGTCCCCAATCCACCACTCTCAATACTTCATCATTTACTCACCCACCCTCAAAATTCATCATTGCTTGCTGCCCCCAAGTCATCATTTGCAGTCCCTGTCCCCCACCTCAATTCATGATTTGCAGTCCCACACCCTAAATTCGTCATTTGCAGGAATGCTCAGTTAAACCAATACAGTATTTCCAGTGTACCAGGGTGTTTTCCTTTGTCTAGATGCCTTATGCAGCAAGAGACACTGATATCCATGTCCCTTATTCATTAGTAGGATCGATACTAATCATGCTACGTCAGCCCCTCCATCATTTTCAGTCCCCTTCCCCCGCTCACTTCATCAATTGTAGTTCCCTCTCTTACTTCATCATTTGAAGTCCCCCTCCCCCACTCACTTCATTATGTGCAGTCCCCCTCTACCCACTCATTTCATCATTTTCAGCCTGCCTTCCCCAACTCACTTCATCACTTGCAGCCCCCTCTCCCCACTCACATCATCATGCAGAGTCCCCCTCCCCTCCCTCACTTTGTCATGTGCAGTTCCTCTCTCCTCCGTCACTTTATCATGTGCACTCCTCCTTCCCTCCCTTACTTAATTTTTCATTTGCAGTCCCCTCCCTCTTTTTATCATTTGCAGTGCCCCTCCCCTCCCTCATTAAATCCTTTATAGTCACACACTTCACCATTTGTAATCCCTCTCCCTCCATTCACTCCATCATTTGCAGCCCCCCCTTCCTTCACTTCATCATTTGCAGTTCCCCCTCCCCCACTCACTTCATCATTTGGAGTCCTCACTCCCCTTCACTTCATCATTTGCAGCTCCACTCTCCCCACTCACTTCATCATTTGCAGTCCCCTCCCTCACTTCATTTTTGCAGTCCCCCAGCCCCCCACTCACTTCATCATGTACAGTCCCCCTCCCTTCCATCACTTCCTCATTTGCAGTCCCCCTCCACCTCCCCCATCACCCATTTAATTCAATTTATAAAGAAAAGAAAAAAAAATCATACTTACCTCACTGACAATGCACTGTAGCTCTGCTTCTGGAGTCCTCATACAGGACAGAGTGTACGCGATGACATCATCGTGTACATGCCATCCCCTGACCAGAAGTCCAGAGGACAGTGGGAGCAGAAGTTGCAAAGCCATCCAGGTTAGACAGCTGTGGAGCTCCGAGAAAAACTCCCAGAGCCGAGGTGTGCACAGAACTTCATTGCACGATGGGGCCCGTTGAGCAGATGTATAAGAAGCTGGGCTCAGGCCCCATACAGCAGTAAGGGCAGTAATTCCCTGATGGCGGCCCTACCTATACTATGAAAATGCACACAAAGAGTCACCATAAAGTGCTTTTGTATCTTGCCCATGCCACAATGTATGGTACATGCATAATGACGATGTCAAAGGCAAAGGACTAATGCCCCGATGCATACATTCAGAAGGCCTAATTCCCTGATGCATACATTCGAAAGGCCTAATGCCCTGATGCATCTAGAACTTTCACTATTTATCAGTTCTTACAAATATAGCAATCCTATCATTTTATACTGGTCATCTCCCACCCTGCTGAGTGATATTTACTTTTACCATGACTGCTCCTAAGACTCAAGTAAATTGCAGAGATGAAAAGTGCTAAGTTGCTTTAAGGTTGAGAATACAGACCTTTGAAAGAATTATAGCCGTTTATGATTGTTTGGCCTGGCTTCTTGTCAGGGAGCTATTAACCTCAGAATAACATTGCCTCAAAGAAAATGTGCTCTTTTTAGAAAGCTTCTCATTAATTTAATTTGTTAAAGAAGAAAAAAAACATAAAACCATAAAATGTGGGGCTTGTACGGTTCTTCATGATGCATAAATAGTCTGGAATGTTGGGATGTGTTTGGAAACCTCATGACCGTAACCTTCCATTAGATCTTCTTGACTCCCTGAAGAAAGGTAAAAGTGCTATATATCAAATGGGCAGGGAGAGGTCATTTTTTATGCAAGTGAATTAAAAAATAACACAATGCAAATTCCACTGAAAAGGAAAATGCGGCATATTTCTCAATACAGACCAAGTGCTATAAAACTCAACATAAACGCTGAGTGACATAATTGTGCCTTTATGTTCTGTTATATAACATTCTACAGAACTGCGTTGTAGGAAATACTAATGGCAGTACATCTGTCTAAGGAAATAATTGTAGGTTGCAGCTGATGGACACGTAATAAGTTATATACATAAGTGTGATTTCAATATTAAATTAAACTAATAATAATAATTGAACATTTGCTCTTGACATCATTTGCCAGGGTACGAACACACTGTGTCATAGCAACGAAAAAAGTAAAATTACCTGAAAAACGAAGCATAACGCTAAGGGGAATCTATCAGCAAGTTTGGCTATGTAATCTGGGAGCAACATGGTGTAGGGGCAGAGAGCATGAATCCAGTGATAAGTCGCTTACAGTTTTCTCTGCTTCTCCGTGAAACGCGGCTCACACCACTGATTGGCAGATTCCTGTGTATATTATCAGCAAGTTGCCAATCAGTAGAGTGGGCGTAGTTGCACAGATTAGCTGGACTTCCTGGCACATGACACCTAGTCCTGTAGTCATAATCTCCTTATGATAAAACACTATATTGAAACTACTGAAAGCCACTGAGCAAGCGACACATTTCTAGAGTCGGGGTCGCTGCCTCTTTATTATACTGCTCTCAGATTAAATAACAAAAACCTGCTGCTAGATTCCCTTTAACTAAAACTGGTATCAAAATAACGTGACATATTATATTCAGCAATATAAAAGTGGGACTGGATCAAACAGAGGCAAGGATATAATTTTGCTTTAGGAAAAATCATTCTTTTTCCAACTTTGAATTTCCTTTTCCCATATAAAAATAAATGAGATGTTGGGTATGAAATTAAAAAACTCAAAGACCTTGTGCACATGGCAAAATTGCGACCTTGGAGCATGTAGGTTGATGCACATAGTTCATTGGGCTTAAAGGGCCATAGGCAGCCATATGTGCCCAATACTCCTAGGAGATAATTCCTCTGTAGTATGTTATCAGATGGACCATGTGACTATTTATTCAGTATGAAATAAAAAAATATATGGTTATAAAATGTAACAAAAGATTCCACACAAGATGATAGATATTAACAGTCTCAGTGACCGTGTTTACATCATCAGTGTGTTCACATAAGGTTGTCAATCATCCTGTGTGGGTGGTAAAAGCAGGACTTGCTTGTCTATCATGGGAGTCTTGTCCTAGTATGAGTTTGTCCTGTCTATTTACTTGCAGATTTTTGGACATAATTGTTGAAATTATCCAAAAAGGCATAAACGATTACAGAGTTTGGTTCGAGAACAATTACATAATTATACTCAATTTAAAAAAAATATTTTTAAATCATTATAGTGGACAGCCTTTGTCTTGTCTAGAGTCCATGTCTTATGGGAATCAATTCATGAATAAAATAGATAAGTTTAAATGAATAACTATGAAAATGGTTGTGCTCACAGAGGATATTTTTTTCTGTAGTTTGACAATATTTTTGTCTGCAAAGATAAGTATTAATGAATAACAATGAAAATGGCTATGCTCACATAGGATAAATGTCATGCACAGTGTGGGAAAACTAAGTGCAGCAAAAGGGGAAGAGGAGAATGGAACCCCAAATGCTAGGGAAAGGGGGAATGGAGACCCCTAGGCAGATCTAATAGCACCCTGCCTCCTCTACCATCCCAATATTGGTTCTACACCAATCGCCAAGCAGGAACCTAAGTCCTGTATATCCCTAGAGCTAGGTCTTGAATAGAGAAGGGGGATGAGCATTGGTCAGTCCCCACTGTACACTAAAGAGAAGGGAGACAAACAAGGGGGAAGCAGCTTAGCTTGAGCAGACTCAGAGAGGTAACACCAAACATCCTCCAGCAGCACCAGAGAGAAAGTAAGCTGACTGCTATTGCGCCAAGCATTCACAAGGGAAAAATGTTAATATCACTGTTGACTCCCTGAAGCAGACTGGGAGTCTATAAACACCCAAGACCAGGTGAGTCAATTTGAGCCGGAGGGAGGTTGCCACTGGATCCAAAAGTCAGAAAAATTAAGAAGTCATCTGCAATACCAATTGCAGAGACCTTCTGCAGGCAGGTGCAGAGTGACTGTCTGCAGCATCTGTCACATCCGTGACAATATTTTTGCTTGGATTTGGCAATATTTTTTACTGCTATGACCAGATTTGAAATGGCAATGGTAGAACATAGGAATTATCAGTGTTGTGCTGATTTACCTGGGCTCACTGGTAACATTGATTCTAAGGGCCAACACTTTAGCTACATGCAACTATTATTAGCCAAAGGCGAATGAAATTGTATGGTTTTCTGCTGCTCTGTTATGTTGATCCTTTGCTTCTAGAAAAGAGTGGGTAATTTGTAAAAATAAAAGAGATGCTGTGTTCTGCCTTTATTTGCTTATAGTGTATCAAGTATAATGTGCCAAGGACTGCTCATGTGTGGGTTGGTGGAGGCAATATTACAAGGCGACCAACCATGGGATTAACCTGTTTTCCGATTGTTACTTCCATAAAATTGACAATGTTTTGTATCATGCTAGACCTGATGCACGTATTGTAAACGTATTAATCCTTATAAAATGCCATAATATGGTGTACGTTTCCATATGTTTGTGTACCAACATATACGTACATTTCATGTGCCATCCTTTTATACTGTCTTTCATTAGATTTTTCCATAGAAACTCACAACTATACATATATGAAACGTAAAAATGTTGTGTGATTAGCATACAAATTTCCATATTCTCTCTTAAACTGCCTACAGTTGTGGCCAAAAGTATTGACACCCCTGCAATTCTGTCAGATAATACTCAATTTCTTCCTGAAAATGTTTGCAAACACAAATTCTTTGGTATTATTATCTTCTTTTAATTTGTCTTAAATGAAAAAACACAAAAGAGAATGAAGGAAAAAGCAAAACATTGATCATTTCACACAAAACTCCAAAAATGGGCCAGACAAAAGTATTGGCAATCTCAGCCTAATACTTGGTTGCACAACCTTTCGCCAAAATAACTGCGACCAACCGCTTCCGGTAACCATCAATGAGTTTCTTACAATGCTCTGCAGGAATTTTAGACCATTCTTCTTTGGCAAACTGCTCCAGGTCCCTGATATTTGAAGGGTGCCTTCTCCAAACTGCCATTTTTAGATCTCTCCACAGGTGTTCTATGGGATTCAGGTCTGGACTCATTGATGGCCACCTTAGAAGTCTCCAGTGCTTTCTCTCAAACCATTTTCTAGTGCTTTTTGAAGTGTGTTTTGGGTCATTGTCCTGCTGGAAGACCCATGACCTCTGAGGGAGACCCAGCTTTCTCAGACTGGGCCCTACATTATGCTGCAAAATTTGTTGGTAGTCTTCTGACTTCATAATGCCATGCACACAGTCAAGCAGTCCAGTGCCAGAGGCAGCAAATCAACACCAAAACATCAGGGAACCTCCACCATGTTTTACTGTAGGGACCGTGTTCTTTTCTTTGAATGCCTCTTTTTTTCTCCTGTAAACTCTATGTTGATGCCTTTGCCCAAAAAGCTCTACTTTTGTCTCATCTGACCAGAGAACATTCTTCCAAAACATTTTAGGCTTTTTCAGGTAAGTTTTGGCAAACTCCAGCATAGCTTTTTTATGTCTCGGGGTAAGAAGTGGGGTCTTCCTGGGTCTCCTACCATACAGTCACTTATCATTCAGGCGCCGACGGATAGTACGGGTTGACACTGTTGTACCCTCGGACTGCAGGGCAGCTTGAACTTGTTTGGATGTTAGTCGAGGTTCTTTATCCAACATCTGCACAATCTTGCGTTGAAATCTCTTGTCAATTTTTCTTTTCCGTCCGATTCTAGGAAGGTTAGCCACAGTGCCATGGGCTTTAAACTTCTTGATGACACTGCGCACGGTAGACACAGGAACATTCTGGTCTTTGGAGATGGATTTGTAGCCTTGAGATTGCTCATGCTTCCTCACAATTTGGTTTCTCAAGTCCTCAGACAGTTCTTTGGTCTTTCATTTCTCCATGCTCAATGTGGTACACACAAGGACACAGGACAGAGGTTAAGTCAACTTTAATCCATGTCAACTGGCTGCAAGTGTGATTTAGTTATTGCCAACACCTGTTAGGTGCCACAGGTAAGTTACAGGTGCTGTTAATTACACAAATTAAAGAAGCATCACATGATTTTGCCAATACTTTTGTCCACCCTCTTTTTTATGTTTGGTGTGGAATTATATCCAATTTGGCTTTAGGACAATTCTTTTTGTGTTTTTTTTCATTTAAGACAAATTAAATGAAGATAATAATACCAAAGAATTTGTGTTTGCAATCATTTTCAGGAAGAAACTGAGTATTATCTGACAGAATTCCAGGGGTGTCAATACTTTTGGCCACAACTGTATAAGCAGATCTTCAAGTAAAGCAGATATAATTAAACCCATATACATTGTCCTCAAATAGTTAACATTAAGATACCTTGGTCAGTAATAATTTTTAAAATGAAGAGAAATCAATTGCTTCCACATTACTGTAAACTCTGTTTTATTATTTATGTTTTAGGCTATTTGCATGTATAAATGTCTTAATCACATGCATTATAATATGATATTGCCTTGTAATGTATCCTGTAACCACTTGTATATCACGAGTAATGTCATGTTTGTATAGATGAACATACTGTAATTTGTCAGATAAGGATTGATTTTCATTTAGCGCATGCAACATAAACAAACATGATATACTGTGATCAGCAACTAAATGCTATTTTGTATTGAAAGGATAAATCAACCTTCACAGCAAGAACAGACTGGGACTAAAATTCAGCCTTAGCATTTGAAAGCACATAGGCCCATGCCAGCCCAATGCCCTTCCCCAAATTAGGGTCTGTATTACTTAGCTTACCCTGCCTGGAGGAAATCAAGATTTCCAGCAATAATAATAATAATAATAATAATAATAATATTGCAATATAAGAGACAAATACCGCCAGACCATAACACCATATTACCAGCTTATACAGTAGTGATAATACCGCTATAATGATCATTAACCAAAACCACTGTGCTAGTACTGATATTACCACCATACAGTGACCATATAATGGTAATTTCAGTTTTACACCAGTGCTCTACAGACTATTAGTGTGTATAATATATAGCTTCTCACCAGTGGCGTTCTTGATGTTTGTAGTGTGAGGAGTTGACTCACTCGGCTGCTTGCAGAGGTAAACACAGGAACACGTCTTGTGGTAAATCACCGGCTAGTTTATTATGGAACAGCATAAACCGTAGCAGGGTTCAGTAAAGTAAACATGGCCTTTCTGGCATAATGGAAAAACAAAAGATAATGTATAGCAAAGTTTATCTATCTGAGGGGTTCACCTGCTCAGACCACCATGTGTCTTCAGCTCCACCCGGAGCCACGTCTGGAGTCTCTCCTCCCCAAATCGCAATACAGAGAAAATAAACCAGGAAAAAAAGAGATTGACGGCACTCCAGGAATAAAGAAAAAAATATATATATATTATTGTGGCAAATTAAGCCATATTAAAATCAAGTTGTCTGATGCATTTCGAGTACCTGGTGTGCACTCTTATATATTTTTTTCTTTATTCCTGGAGTGCCGTCAATCTCCTTTTTTCCTGATTCCGCTATTCTAACTAGCTTGGACGTGCACCCTCCACATGTGAATTGGCTCGTCAAATTGGGATTCATCTCGTGGCAGCTCCAAGTCCTCCCTCCAGATAAAATAAACCATTGGCTGTACATTTAAAGGGAATCTGTCACCCCATTTTTCGAGTATCAGCTGCCAGCACCGCCATCAGGGCTGTAGATAAACCCCCGATGTAACCTGAAAGATAAGAAAAATGAGTTATATTATACTCACCCAGGGGCGGTCCGGGTCCGGTTTTGGTCCGATGGGTGTCGCGGTCTGGTCCGGCGCCTCTCATCTTCTAATGGTGACATCCTCTTCTTTGCTTCCTGTCGTGGCTCCTGCGCAGGCTCACCGGGGGTGCCAGACCCACGACGGGAAGCAAAGAAGAGGACGTCACCGCTACAAGATGGGAGGCGCCGGACCACGACACCCATCGGACCAAGACCGGACCGCGCCCCCAATGAGTATGAAGCAATGGCCGGGGACCACCACAATGCAGGGAGACCACAGTACACAAGATGAGGTGAATGCAACAAAGGGTCAATTTATTTACAGGCAAGGAATGCAGTGTTTAGGAAAATGCAGAAACAGTGGTATGCTATGGAAACAGACAATTTACAAGGATAATATTCCCTAGCTGGGCCGTCAAACAGCACGGAGCACCAACTATCACAGCTCAATGTATTTATCCAACTGGCAAGACAACACAGTAAAGTAATGTATGATGCTACACTAACTATAACCTATCTGGCCTTTGCTAACTAGGCCACACTGCTGCCTTGCGCTATCTATTGCAGCCTATCCTAAACCCTAGCATGTGCACAGAAGCGGTTAACACTCACAGTAGCATTGGTATCTCAGTCCAATCCCGGGGCCTCTACAACTTTGCAAGATGGTGCGCACTTCTTCCTGGAAGCTCTGTGCAACGTGGTCTTTTCCTTGTGTGCAGGTCCAGTGATGCTCCTAGAGACAGTGGGTTCCCTCCTCTGGATTCCTTTCCTGTCTTTTCTTCGTGGCTCCTCACTGCAACACAGGAAAGCCACCTTGTTATCCCCAGAATAGTTTACAAAGTCTTTCCTTCACAGCTCAGGCACATCTCCTTCCTGCAGAAATCTCAACTCTCTCCTCACACACAGAAGAGCAGCCCCTCCCCTCTCCAGTTCTGGCAGAAGAAACCAAACCGTCTTTACAGCAGGGGAGTGCAGAATGTCCCACTGCTCTAACCAAGGGGGTGCTGTCTCTTAAAATGGCAGCTTGTCTCTACGGTCCATAGCAATGCCACCCCCTTGCAAGTATAATATAACTTGTTTTTGTTATCTTTCAGGTTACATCGGGGGCTTATCTACAGCATTACAGAATGCTGTAGATAAGCCCCTGATGGCGGTGCCGGCAGCTGATTGTCCAAAAATGGGGTGACAGATTCCCTTTAACATCCCAGCCACAGCCTTGTGGTGGAGATATGGTGAGTAGGCATCCCGCCTATGTCTGATCTACTCACCTACAAACCTGTCCCTCCTTCAGCACATAACATGCTGGAGAGAAACTTATGGGTTTCAAGATCATGTAAAAAAGCAATCTCCATGATACATATCTCCCCTCACATACAGTGCCAGTGAACCTGAAACAGTAGTCATATATTCTCCCTTTTCTCTTCAATTCAGTCCAGTATGTTATGACCACTTCTTCCATCCTTTATTCGTCACTGCAAAGTGTAACACAAAAATACTCCATGGCTTACTGCTTTTCAAGGATACTTCTCATTCTGCCCACCTCTATATAAACCATATAGTGCTTTAACCAGTGCCCTAGATTGTAATAATGCCTTTCTGTGCCCTGTATAGTAATTGTACCCTCCTTTTGTGCCCCACACCATAACAGCGCCCCTTCTGTTCCCTTACACAGTAAAAATAATCCCTGTATAGCACACAATATAGAAATAATATCCACTATATGGTAAAATATCCAAGAATAAAAGAAACCTTTACGGATGAATGAGACAGCGCAAAGTTTAGTAAGACAAAAAAATGGATTCAAAATCTTGAAGGCAAAGAATACAGAAATAGCAGAAATCAAGCTAACAAAGTTATCTACAGAGAAACAAATCTCCAGCAATAGTAAAATAAATTCCCTAACATGATATAAGTACATCTATGTGAAAAGGGAAAAAAACAGATGGCATTGGCCCCTAAGGTGATAATAACATAATTCATCCTTGTTCACCAATGAACTGACTGTTCCAAGGATCATTGAACAAGACAAAAATCAAAGTTCCCTCCCTGATATTACTAGTGTAGGGAAGTTGAAGTGACTGACTGACAGATCTGCCTGTAGTGAGAGGCAGAAGGGTAGCGCAGTGTAGGTATTAAAGCGCTGAGATAAAGAGAAAGGGTGCCGTACTATAGTTTGACCATTAGAGGGCAGTGGAGAGTGTAAGAGTGGGACTGTATAACTGCCATTGGTCATATAAACTGACAGGTGATAGTGGGCGGAGCTACCAGCACTGGGAGTATAAAAGGCTGAGGGAAGGTACTGGAAGGTCCAGTCAGCGAGGGGAGCACACTAGAAAGGAGGTTCTGCTGCGGAGATAGAGATGGTAGAAAGGCTCCAGAGAGGACTGACAGTTGAGGCGGTCACGGGGGGTGGCCCAGAGGACAGTAGCTGCAGACAAAGATGGTCTGGGGTACCAAACGGACGGCGTACTTAGAATGGTAAAGCACTGTGGTGGATGGGCCTAGGGCAGCCACAGTGAGAAAAGCCACAAAGGACACCATGACCATAATAATAAAAAAGTGAAGGTACCCGGGTCTGTGTACAAGAGAAGTGTGAAACCCCTGTGGTGAATTGCGGTGGTCATCAGAAAGGCGGCCAATAAAAACAGACCTGTTGAATACAATCTCTTTCTCAGTCTCGTGTCTGTCGGCGGCAAGAAGCGGGTCACCCCCCATCCCTGTTGGTTACACTCTCTCGCCTATCCTACACTAGTTTGACACAAGAAGAATTACGCCTGTGTCTGAGCCAATTCAACATTGACAAATCTCCTGGACAAGATAGCATTCATCCACGGATATTGAGGGAATTGAGCTCAGTAATTGACAGACCAATGTAGCTCACCATTTCAGACTCTCTTGTAACAGGGGTGGTGCCGCATGATTGGAGGAAGACTGATATTTAAGACAGGTAAGAAGGTTGATCCAGGCAACTACCTTCGGTAAGCCTGACATCAGTAGGGTGCAAGATTTTTTAAGGCATTTTAAGAGATGACCTGCAGAAATATATTGCTGAGAATACTATAATAACTTACAACCAGCACGGATTCATGAAGGATAAGTCATGTCTAGCTAACATGTTGGGTTCTGTGAGGAGGTAAGTGGAAATCTGGATGTTGGTAATGCGGTTGATCTGATTTATCTGGACTTTGCAAAGCATTTGATACTGTACCACATAACAGCCTTATACTGAAGCTACAGAAGCAGGGACTGGGGCAAACTACTTGCAGATGGGTAAGCTAAATTAGCTAAAAGACAGGTGTGATAAAGTCATTGGCAAAGTATTGGAGGGGAGGTAAGTTTCACTAAGGGTGTTAGCTTCACTGATCACAACCTAACAAATGCTCCAGCACACCAAGTGCTGAAAGGGGTTAATCAGTCATATTTAGTGCTAGGCTGATTGAACAGCTGTAGAGTGGGAGGAGTCTAGAGGATAAATGCCCATGTGGGGGCGGGTCTGGAGCTGCATGCTCTGGGGCTGTGTTTTCATGTTAACAGAAGTTGAACCTGCTGCTGTTTGTTCTTGGAGCGTGCGGATTTCCCTAGCAACAAGGAGTGTGCCATACATCATGTTTTTGCATTGCAGGTGGAAGAAAGTCAATTCCGACAGCTAAACAGGAAGGGTTCTCTAAATTTGGAGCAGTCAGACTGTGGAATGCCCTACCACAAGACGTAGTAAACGCAGACATTATAACAGCTTTTAAACAAAGGGTGGGACAATTTCTCAGTACACATAACATTGTAGGCTATAGATCATTTAGTCATGAGCAATTGTGCACATTACTCTAGTTATCCGAGCATGCTCGAGTCTCAACCGAGTATTGTCGGTGCTTGGATGCGATGCTCAGATCCCTGCCTTGCACATTGAGTGGCTTTAATACAGCCTATAAACATGGCTACAGCTTAACTGTGTATGGCCAGCAATCCCTGCATCTTCCTTTAAGCCACTCAACATGTGGGGCAGGGATCTGAGCATCACATCTGAGCAACACCAATACTGGGTTGAGACTCGATCATGCTCGGTTAACTCGAGTAACGAGCACACTCGCTCATCACTATCAGTGACTAAAAATGTATAATTGGTGGAGAAAGGTTGAACTTGATGGATCTGAGTCTTTATTAAACTTATGCAACTATGTAAAAATCAGGAACAAACACACTAGTCCCCATTACACCTTCCCAACTATGGGCCAGGCTCCAAGAGGATAAAACATGCAATAAAATACAATTTGTACGCAATAAAACTACAGGGGTCTTCAGGTGCTGTGCCATAATCTACGCATTTAAAATAATGCTGAAAACAAAGTTTATAGGTACCCAGAGACACTGACAATATGGTGCCGGTGCCAATGACAGCAGTCTTCTAGCCCTTTACACCCAAGGACCAATAGGTGCAAATGCACTGTAAAGGCTCTATATAACATGGCATCAACAACTGGACAATAAACCTTTGTTAAATAGGAACACATACAATTTTCAAAATGTAGATTGATCTGCCTACATTTACACTAACTTCTAGATTGAATAAGTATAGTTCTTTGCACTCTATGTTTTCCTCCAGATATGTGCCAATTGGTCAGTACAGTAGCTATGCTGTGGTGGCTAACACTATTACCTCTCATTTCTGCTGGACAATTTTATTTTCCTTGACAAGTTCCTGAGAGTCCACTGACTGTTATAAAACAGTCACTCACGATTCTCCTGGAGACTCTACTGATTGTGAAATAGCTCCATATGTGCCCCCCACCAACAGTGGAAACACTATTGATTAATGTATTTGTTGCATATGAGCTTGTATGAGGGAACAACGGCATATACTCTTGGCAGGTTTGCCTTCCACTCTATTTTTTCAAAAAGTTGCTAAATTTGTTGTAAATGTCCTCCAAACCCTCCTTTGAGTAATTTTATGCATGGCTGAAATTTTGATGACATTTTTACATATCATTCTTTTAGTAGAATATGAAACTTTTTGCACCAAAAATTCGCTAGACAAGCTAAAAACAGAAATAAAGAGAAATTTTATCTTGCACAAAATTCATGAACCGCAATTGTCATCTTGATGAAAAACAACTTCAAAAAGTCGCAGAAGATGAATTGGGATTTATTGCTCATTATTTCTGGCTGCAGAGAAGTATAATTTAGAGTAGAGTTGAGCGACTTTGGTCGGATAGGGTTTCATGAAACAAAATTTGTTTCAGATGAAACTGGTCCGACTAGGGCAAAAAAAATTCGGAGTTTTGTCCGAAACCCGACCCCAATGCAAGTCAATGGGAAATAAAAGTCGGCATTGAGCGGATGACATGTCATGGTTAGGACATGGTTAATGTCCTGTTCTCACAGGGTTAACTTTTGCCGGCCTCTCTTTGGATCAGGGAGGGGTATTTATACTCACTCCAGACTAGGATTCCCTGTCAGCTATACTGTTATTCTGGCTGTGTGTCTGACCCCCCTCGTGTGCGTGGATACTGCATTGCTTGTTTGATTCCCGTCTATGACCCGGTCTGTCCCCTAACTCTGAACTCCGTCTCTCGTTTTGCTACCATTGTCTTCTCTGGTTCTGACCTCCTGGCTTGGCTATTGTTACTCCGTTACAGTTTGTCCCTATTGTACGTCCATTGCCCGTTCTGTTTTTTTGATCTATTGCTATGTCCAGACTATTTGCTCTGTCTAACCCTTTGGTACTGTCCTGCTATCTCGTGCTTTGACCCTGGCTTGATCTGGTTTCTGTCTCTGTCTATGCCCCTTAGTAACTTGTCCCGTAGTAAAATTTCTAGGAGTTTCCCTGCAGCTCCTAGCTCTGTGGAGATCAGGTCACGCCCCCAGCAGTCACATGCTTCAGGTCCTGATAGTGTGAAGCACGTATCGTCGCCGCTGCTGTCCCGCTCCGCAGGCATCTTTGAGCACTGTTTTTGTACTCAGGACACGCGCACTGGCTCAGTGAGCAAGTGCAGTGCGGTTATTGGTTCCTTTTGCCAATCCGATAAAATCTGCATCTGTGTCATCTGTCGGTCTGGAGGGTATTCCGGAGTACCTGAGAGACTTTGAAGATGTGTTTTCCGAAACGAGGCTGAGGCACTCCCACCACATAGACCATATGATTGTGCTATCGATTTAGTACCTGGAGCCAAATTACCCAAGGCTCGTTTGTTTAATTTGTCCGGGCCTGTGCGCCAAGTTATGAAAGAGTGCATCAAAGAAAGCCTTCGCAAGGGGCATATTCAGCCCTCGGTGTCACCCATGGCAGCGGGGTTTTTCTTTGTAAAGAAAAAAGAAGGTGGGTTGCGACCGTGCCTCGACTTTCGGGAACTGAACAAAATTACTGTTAAGAACACGTACCCTCTCCTGTTGATTCCTGATCTATGCAACCAACTCACGGGGGCCAAATGGTTTTCTAAGCTCGATCTACGAGGGGCTTATTACCTTATAAGGATCTGAGAGGGGGACGAATGGAAAACAGCGTTCCTGACAACTGAGGGGATGTTTGAAAACCTGGTTAAGCCCTTCGGCCTCACTAGCGCTCCTGCTGTTTTTCAGAACTTTATTAATGTTGTTTTTTCTGACTTGATTGGACGTTATGTAGTCATTTACCTGGATGACATCTTGATTTACTCTAAAGACAGTCAGTCACACTTACACCATCTACATACGGTTCGTATGAGACTCCGGGAGAACCATTTGTATGCTAAGCTGGAGAAGTGCTAATTTTTTATGCAAGAACTATCTTTTCTGGGTGTAATTGTATCCAGGGAGGGATTCCGCATGGATCCAGGGAAGGTTCAGGACATTACAGATTCGATGCAGCCTCATGACCTGAAGGGGTTTCAGCGATTTCTGGGCTTCGCTAATTATTATTGGAAGTTCATTAAAGGGATCTCGCAGGTGGTGAAACCCTTGACGGACCTCACTCTTAAAGGGGCAGATGTAAAAAATTGGTCCGTGGCCGCAAAAAATTCCTTCCTTACATTAAAGAAGTGTTTTACTACAGCCCCTGGGTTGGTACAATCGGATTCGTCAAGACCTTTTATCGTTGAGGTCGACGCTTTGGAGGTGGGGGTGGGGGCAGTATTGTCACAGGGCCCCCCTACCCTGACTAACCTCAAACCTTGTGCCTTTTTCTCTAAGAAGTTCTCTTTGGCCGAGAGAAACTATGATGTCGGTAACAGGGAATTGTTAGCAGTTAGATTGGCCTTCAAAGAATGGAGGCATTTCTTGGAGGGGGCCACTCATCCCATTACGGTCATCACTGATCATAAAAACCTGGCCTATATCGAGTCTGCTAAGAGACTGACCCCCAGACAGGCTCGGTGGGCACTTTTTTTTCTCAATTTCATTTTACCATCACGTTCCGACCAGGGCCTAAAAATGTAAAGGCGGATGCCTTATCCCAAAGTTTTGATTCTTTGTCCCCTCCAGAACCTCCTTCCTCCATTCTTCAACCGGGAGTGGTTGTAGCCGAAATCTCCTCTGAGCTACAGAGAGAGATTCTGGAAGCACAAGCACAAGCCCCCAGGAATAAACCCCCAGGTAAATTGTTTGTACCCAAACAATTCCATCTCACACTCCTTCAAGAATTTCATGATTCTGTGTTAAGTGCACACCCTGGTATTGCAGCTACCCGGGGGGCAGTAGCTAGGGGTTTTTGGTGGCCCTCTATGGGTACTGATATAAAAAGGTTTGTGAATAATTGTGGGGTGTGCGCTCGCTCTAAAAGCTCTCAGGTCCGGCTGGTCGGGGAATTGGTGCCTTTGCCAATTCTGGATAAACCATGGACACACATGTCCATGGACTTTATCACTAATCTTCCATCTTCCAAGGGCAACTCAGTGGTATGGGTAGTGGTTGATAGATTTTCTAAGCAAGCCCACTTTGTGCCATTACCTGCATTACCATCTGCTGAAACCTTGGCCCGCTTGTTTATACAGCACTTTGTTCGGCTGCATGGAGTGCCTGTGAACGTGGTGTCGGACAGTGATGTGCAATTTGTGGCCAGGTTTTGGAGAGCATTTTGTATGAAGTTGGAGGTCACGTTGTTATTCTCCTCTGCCTATCACCCGGAATCCAACGGACAAACTGAACGCACCAACCAGTCATTGGAGCAGATTCTGAGATGCCTGAGATGCCTGGCCTCCTCCAGACAGCAAGACTGGTGTGAGGTATTACCCATGGCAGAATTTGCATTCAACTGTCGGATTAATCAGTTATGGGTTTGTTCCGCAGTTTGGGAAATTTTCCCGTATGGATTCGGATTGCCCTGGTGCCGAGGGGATGGTACAACAGTTAAAAACCCTCTGGAAGGAGGTGCAGGGGAACATCTCCAAAGCCCAGAAGAAGTTCAAACATTTTGCGGACAGGAGGAGGGGGGTGGTTCCTACGTTGACAGTGGGGGAAAAAGTCTGGTTGTCCACCCATAACATCAAACTTAAAATACCCTCTATGAAGTTGGGCCCCAAATTTATTGGCCCTTACAAGATTGTAGAGGTGATCAACCCGGTGGCATACAGATTACAGTTGCCCACCTCCTTCAAAATCTCTAATGTCTTCCACTGGTCCCTATTGAAACCTGTGGGGACAGTTAGAGAAGATCCCTCATCCGTGGCTCCACCAGTGTTGGCAGAGGGTCAACTGGAGTACAAGGTAGGGTGCATCGTTGATTCACGGTGGGTGCGCCGGAGACTTCAGTACCTTATTCATTGGAAGGGATATTCCATTGAGGATCGGTCATGGGTTCCGGCCAGTTCGGTGCACTCTGATCGACTGGTGCGGGCTTTTCATGCCAGATACCCTAAGAAACCTGGGGGTCCTGTGGCCCCCCATTAAGAGGGGGGTACTGTCATGGCTAGGACATGGTTAATGTCCTGTTCTCACAGGGTTAACTTTTGCCGGCCTCTCTTTGGATCTGGGAGGGGTATTTATACTCACTCCAGACTAGGATTCCCTGTCAGCTATACTGTTATTCTGGCTGTGTGTCTGACCCCCCTGGTGTGCGTGGATACTGCATTGCTTGTTTGATTCCCATGTATGACCGGTCTGTCCCCTCACTCTGAACTCCGTCTCTTGTTTTGGTACCATTGTCTTCTCTGGTTCTGACCTCCTGGCTTGGCTATTGTTACTCCATTACAGTTTGTCTCTATTGTACCGTCCATTGCCCGTTCTGGTTTTCTGATCTATTGCTGCGTCCTGACTATTCGCTCTCTCTAACCCTTTGGTACTGTACTGCTATCTAGTGCTTTGACCCCGGCTTGATCTGGTTTCTGTCTCTGTCTATGCCCCTTGGTAACTTGTCCCGTAGTTACCTTTCTAGGAGTTTCCCTGCAGCTCCTAGCTCTGTGGAGCTTAGGTCACGCCCCCAGCAGTCACGTGCTTCAGGTCCTGATAGTCTGAAGCACGTATTGTCACCACTGCTGTCCCGCTCCACAGGTATCTTTGAGCACTGTTTTTGTACTCAGGACATGCGCACTGGCTCAGTGAGCAAGTGCAGTGCGGTGTTCCTGACAGACATTCATTCACTCAATGCCGACTTTTATTCCCCATTGACTTGCATTGGGGTCGGGTTTCGGACGAAACTCCGACTTTTTTTGCCCTAGTCGGACCAGTTTCACCTGAAACAAATTTTGTTTCATGAAACCAGATCTGACCAAAGTCGCTCAACTCTAATTTAGAGTACTTTTTCTTTAGTCAGTAGCTCTCACAGGATCTGGACCAGAAGCATATGTAAGGAAGGCAAAATCTATTAAAAAAGGTACACTTTAAATATTCAGCTCTGGCAAAAATTAAGAGACCACCACATCAAAACCCTGTCATGGGCAGCCCATTCTACAGACCTGAAGCCCATTGAAAACCTCTGGAATGTAATCACGAGGATGATGGATATTCACAAGCCATCAAACAAAGAAGAACTGCTTAAATTTTTGTGCCAGAAGCAATGTGAAAGACTGGTGGCAAGCATGCCAAAACGCATGAAAGCTGTTGTTTCTAAATGATTATGAACTTGTTTTCTTTGCATTATTTGTGGTCTGAAGGCACTGTTTTTTTAAATTTTGACCACTTTTCTTTGTCAGAAAAAAATACAAAATTTATTGCTTGGAAATTTGGAGACATGTTGTAGGAAGTTTATAGACTAAAAGAACAATTTACATTTTATTCAAAAATATATCTATAAAGAGAAAAATCAGACAAACTGAACATTTGAAAGTGGTCTCTTAATTTTTGCAAGAGCTGTATAATTTGCTGGATTTGTTTTTATCTAGAAGCTACGCATATGGTACATTGTTACAGAAGGAGAAGCAGGGTAAAGTGGGTGTATTTTCCTAACTTTATACAGATGGATTTCATTTATCACTCAACTCTTTTGTTTATGGATAATCTTATCTTCATACAGTAAGAAGGCAGCACAGAAAGCCTGTACACTCTTAAAAGTATTTGATAAGACCCTATCACAGTTATATGAGAAACAGCTGTATGTAGCCCTTCCAGTTTTTTAGCATCTTGTACATTTCTCCTACCCAGTATTTTTGCGGTGGCTGCACATCTTTTGAAGTGAAGGATAGTAATCCACGGCAGTTGACTGCTTTTATTGGATATGATCTTATTTCCGAGGGAGAAGCAAAAATATAGCAATTGGGAAGTTGACCTGCTGATCAACACACAAGAGCCTATTTTTATTTCAGAGTGAAATAACTTTATTCTGCATACAAAACTTCCAGATGAAATGTTTATGTAGTCTTTATTTGGGATACCATAAACATGACACAGCTATCATTGAACTTTAGCACAGTTAAATTGTAGGGCATAGTCAAATTTCTGTTTATACGGTTTCCTTTGGTAAAGCGGAGTCGTGCACTTATCATGAAACTGTTTGATTCTCTGCAATTACAACATAGCTTATTATTCTTAACCCAATTAGCAAAATAATAAAAAAAACTTTTCCACATATGTTTCTAACATAATATTGTGGTAGGGTTGACTCACTAGCCACATTTATAAATATATGTCCACTAAGAGTCACACAGCTAGGACTACTACTGATCACGAAAATGGAAGTAGCTTTTTCTTTATCTACAGCACCATTTTCTTTTATTTCATCACTGGAGGGTTATCAGTAATTATTATTTCCTGCGTGCAGTAGCCACCGTTTTCTGTTTTTCTCAGAGCCACTCCAGTGGTCTTCTGCTAATTATGACCTGCTGGATTGCTCCAGTGTTTGCTGGCGGTCCAGAGGTTACTTCTCAATGTAGAGCGAGGACTAGGTTTTCATAGACTAAAGGGCCTGTCACACTAAGCGATATCGCTAGCAATATCGCTATAACTTGTGACGTTATAGCGATATTGCTAGCGATATCGCTGTGTCTGATACTTACCTACAATGCGCTCCCCCACTGCTTATCGCTGATCGCGCGAGAACGTCCTGGACTGTTTCTCGTCGTCAGCTTCCTGCGGCGCTTCCTGCTGTGATGACGAGCGACGCGTGGAGCCGGGCGGGAAGACGCAGGATCGCCTGGTGTGACAGGTAAGTAGCGACCCCCATCCCAAGCGATGTTGCTAGTGAAATCTGTCTGTGTGGCAGCTTACTAGCGACCACTTAGAGATGCACCAGTGATCCTGACCGCGTCATATCGCTGGTCGGGATCGCTGGTACATCGCAAAGTGTGACAGTACCTTTAGGCCGGAGTCACACAAGCGTATAATATGGCCGAGTGCTATGCGATAAAACATTGGAAATGTGAGCGAACACTTATGGAGATATCTGATTCCAGTGCTAAGCTATAACCATCAGTCTCATAGAAGATGAATGCTTTGCACATGTGTGACGCCTGTTGTTTAGCTAGGGGAGAATCTAAGTTGTTAGAGGCGGGTCCATCATCTATTTATCACAGGAGATGACTGAATCTTGTGATATTCAAATTTGTCAGATTCGGTGAATTTTTACCAAAAATTCAATTTTTGCTGAATCACAGGTACTCCAAATACCCTAAAAAGATGGGTGTAAGTCTTTGGTTTCTCCCAGGACTGTATCCAACCCTCTTCAGTAGAGTTGAGTGACTTTGGTCAGATCGGGTTTCATGAAACAAAATTTAAATAAAAGTCGGCATTGAGTGGATGAATGTCAAACATATATCAAACAGTCGATAACATTATTGTTAATATAAATCTCCATACAGTATAAACTGTTTCATCATGATTATGTTATAAGACCAAAGCAACCGTGTGCCAGAAGACCAAAGTGAACGAGAGAATGGGTGAGGTAATCTGTGAAAAAAAAGGGGAACATACCCAACTGCTGTCTATATAGTATGAACAAACGTATGTCCACGAGCAAAATAATTATTTTGTAAGTTCCTATAACAAGGTAAGTGGAGTAGTATCAGAACATTATGTCATATAATGGTGGCATTTTTATTATTATTATTATTTGAAGGAATAGTGCCATAATTATACCTGCTTCCAAATATGGTGTAGGCATATAGCAGGCTTCCAGCTACCCTTAAGGTGTGCTGTGCTACAATGAAGCAAGGGACATGAGATTGTGAATGGTGAGGCATAAAGAACGAGAAATGAATCAAAAAGAAACATCAGAATTTATTGATCATATACCTGGTAATTCAATTAGATGTAATATATTCCATAAGGAAATGAGGAGAGGTTCCCGCTGGATTGCTGAAGCAATTTGCCTGAAGTGTTGCATTAAAAAAAAGAGGAAATCAACTGACCGCTGTGAGTAAGGCATGTATAATATATTGTGTCAAAATATATCTGTGGAAGATGTCTGTACTGAGACCGGTGTAAAAATATACCTGTAAAAATGTGTGTACTGAGACCGGTAGCAAAAGGCCCGTATGGGGCTGTAAATGAAGAAAATAATCACATGAGTCCTGGAGCTTTGGTGGCAATGCCTGATAACTCAGAGCAGGCGTACTGAGAGCGCTTACCATATAATAGTAGCTTGCAGGTGTGCAGGTGAGACAGGCAGCCTAAGGCTAATATGGGGCTGTAAATGAGGAAAATAATCCTATGAGTCATAGTATAATGGTGGCGGTGCCCGGTAGTACAGGGCGGGCTGGAGTGAGAGCTCTTACCTTATAGAAGTAGGTTACAAGTGTGCAGGGCTGAGCGCGGTATCCACCGCCTTTTGGAAGCCCTGTGTGTTGTCACTGACAGATCTAAATAGTGTGGAGGCAGGACTATGCCCGGAAATGGAAAACCGGAAGTGCCCGGTCAGAGGTGTCAATCAACTAGTGCTCTGTTCTATATTGTAGAGGCCAATAGGGGCTGCACTGCTCCAATGGAGTGCCTGGATATGGGTCACATGTGTGGATGGGAGGAGCTACTGGGTTACATGTTAACCATTAGATGAGCAAAAGGAAAAATGTGGCGTTACAGAGACGCTTATAGTGCTCTTGTGCTGTGATGTGCGTTCAAAACATAAAGACTTATAGGCTCAAAGAGTCCAAAACATGCCACACTTGGATTTCACTTTATATATTATGTTTCTACCAATAGAAAAACGAGAAAAAAAAATTCAAGTTATTTTTCATTTATTATTGATTTACCAGGACTATGGAAATATTGTGAAAAAGGAGCTTGCAGATGGTGGAGTGAGGAATATTATCTCTTAAGGCAATATGATGGCAATGTTTCCCAATAAAATTAACAGTTGTGTATATAAGTGAATCTAAATGCCAATACCAATACTAATTTTCGCAGTCGAGTGAGAACAGTGATACAGTGAGGTCCAGATGGACGTGGTACGTGAAGAAAGCCCATTTGATATCAGTAGAGACGACTCTAAAATGAAAATAAAAACAGCATTAATATACGAAAATTTTTTTTAAAAAATCTGCCATATAATGACAGGAAACATAATGTTATATATCTCGATATGCTCCAACATATAGCCCTCTAGAAAAAGGAAAAGGAATAGTGTTATAGGGCATCATGATCATCATTCTATAGTAGTATCACATGATGGACAATAGGTCATAATCCCTGTTTAGTCCCTTGGGGGCCAATGTTTGTAATTCATGAATCCAGTAGGATTCCCTTAGTTTCAATATCCTAGTCCTGTCACCCCCACGTCTAGGGTTTGGGACATGTTCGATGACCTGAACTTCAATTGTGCGACACTATGTCCTTTTGTGTGAAAGTGGTGGGGCAAAGGGAGAAGCAAGTTCTTACACCTGATAGTAGATTTGTGCTTGCTAATCCTATCTCTTATGGCCTGAGTTGTCTCGCCTACGTAGAGGAGCCCACAAGTGCATTTAATGAGATAAATTACATAATTCGTGTCACAGGTTGAAAAATCCTTAATGGGATATTTCTTGCCTAAGTATGGATGAAAAATCGCATCTCCTTTTTGTACATTGTTGCATTGATGACAATGTAAGCACGGGTACGTGCCAGTGCGAGGATTTTTTAAAAATATCTGTGTAGAGATTCTTTGACTGGGGCCAATGTCTGCCCTAATAAGCGAATCATGTATGTTATTAGGTCTCTTATAGCACGGGAGGAAGGGGTTACGAAATTCTGGAATATCAGGATGAGCGGTAGACAAAATGTTCCAATGTTTCCTTATAGTTTTGTGTAGGATGTTTACATAAGGGTGGTAGGTGTGGACAAACGGTAACTGGGAGGTTATTTCTGTACGAGTGGTCATATTTGAGTCCAAGGCTTCTGTTAAGACGTTCTTGGGATAGCCACGTTCCACAAATTTGGAATTCATCTGTTGTAGACGCATCTCACGTATCTCAGGATCTGAAACTATCCTCTGCACTCTCTTAAATTGAGATTTGGGAATTGCCTTTTTCACTGAAGGAGGATGTAAACTAGAATAATGAAGGAGGCTATTCCTATCCATTGGTTTTGTGTAAACATCAGAGCTCAAGTTGCCCTGATCGTCTTTTATAATCATGGTATCCAAGAAGCTAACCTGTGACTCACTACTAGTGATGGTAAAAGAGAGGCCTGTCCAGGCGGTGTTCAGACTAAAGAACAACTCTAAGGATTCAGGAGAACCCGTCCAGACGCAAAACACGTCGTCTATGTACCGTTTCCACACTGAACAGTGGGTTTGGAAAAGAACGTTCGTGTATACCACCTCCTCCTCAAATACGGCCAGGTAGCTATTGGTGAACGGAGGCATCAAGTTCGATCTCATGGCAGTGTCTGTATGCATATGCAGCATGCACCCCTCTGGTGTGGGGAGATGTTCACATCTCACCAGACCAGAGGGGTGCACGCCAAATATGCTGACTTCCCTACCTATATAAATATACCCTTGAAATATGCCATAACGGCCGAAACGTTTGGGAGAATTTTCTATCTTTCATTGTCAGCTGTGGATTCCCTGAATAAAATATATTTGTTTCACCTCACCATATTTGGACTCACATATTCATATTTTTGAGTGCTTGAGGTTATTTATTATCAATTATGATTTGTGTTTGGCAGCACTATGGCCTGGATGGTTATTGATGCTGCTAGGGACTCTCATGTTCTTAGCTGTAGTATGGGATTTTATATTCTTTTACACTCCTCAGTCCATTGCATTTACCACTTTTTCTTTTAACGTACATTTTGTACAACATTTTCATTAACTTTCGACAATCTTTTTAACTACAATTATTCAAACTAAGAAGAAATGCAGGTACGTAGGTAGACGTACACACATACATAAGGTACTTCGATAGGTAAGTATAGTAAGGCAGCAGGCCACAGTATAGGAGTGGGGCATACAGTTAGCAATTGCTCTAGTAAAATAGGTGTCCAAAAAACAGACATGCACAGGTAAATAATATCTACATTTGAAAATATATAGACATTTTAAAATTTTGAATCTTCTAAAAATGACAAAATAAAATATGATGGGTAGTAAAACAGGTATGCAAAAAAAATAGTTTATGACAAGTAAATTTTGTGAGGTAGACAGTTGCACTTAAATCTCTAGACTTTAGGAAATTTTATTTTGTATTGTTAAAAAAATAATTATTCCTCCCTTCACAAAACCAATTGCAGAAGAAATGCAAAAAGCTCATTATAGTTGCTTGTGGCAAGCAAGCACACTTTCAGACAATGATTTCACATTTTTATTTCTGTAAAAGCTATTGTCCTGTCTTACTTCCGCTTTCTAGGGCATTATCAAAGAAGAAAAATAAAGTGTAATGGTAATTGAAATACCGCACTTCCATCATTGCCTTCTCCATCACTCCCATCATTGCCCTCTCCCCTACCACCCCCATCATTGCCTTCTCCATCACTCCCATCATTGCCTTTTCCATCACTCCCATCATCCCCATCATTGCCTTCTCCATCCCTCCCATTATTGCCTTCTCCATCACTCCCATCATTGCCCTCTCCCCCACCACCCCATCATTGGCTTCTCCATCACTCTTATCATTGCCTTCTCCCCCACCACCCCATCATTGCCTTCTCCATCACTTCCATCATTGCCTTCTCCATCACTCCCATCATTGCCTTCTCCATCACTCCTATCATTGCCTTCTCCAATCCTCCCATCATTGCCTTCTCCATCACTCCCATCATCCCCATCATCCCCTTCTCCATCCCTCCCATCATCTCCATCATTGCCTTCTCCATCACTCCCACCATCCACATCATCAACTTCTCCATCACTCCCATTGTCTCCTTCTCATCCCTCCCATCATCCTATCATTGCCTTCATCAATTCCATCATCCCCATTATCAATTTCTCCATTCCTCCCATCATTCCCATCATCCCCTTCTCCATCACTCCCATCATCCCCATCATTGCCTTCTCCATCACTGCTATCATCCCCATCGTTGCCTTTTCCATCCCTCCCATCAGTGCCTTCTCCATCACTCCCATCATTGCCTTTTCCATCACTCCCATCATTCCCATCATCCTCTTCTCCATCACTCTCATCATCCCCATTATTGCCTTCTCCATCACTCCCATTATCCCCATCACTGACTTTTCCATCACTCCCATCACTCCCATCATTGCCCTCTGCATCACTCCCATCATTGCCTTCTCCATTACTCCCATCATCCCCATCATTGCCTTTTCCATCACTCCCATCATCCCCATCATCCTCTTTTCCATCACTCTCATCACCCCATCATTGCCTTCTCCATCACTCCCATCATCTCCATTATTGCCTTTTCCATCCCTCCCATCATTGCTTTCTCCATCACTCCCATCATTGCCTTTTCCATCACTCCCATCATTCCCATCATCCTCTTCTCCATCACTCTCATCATCCCCATCATTGCCTTTTCCATCACTCCCATCATTACCCTCCCCATCACTCCCATCATTGCCTTCTCCATTACTCCCATCATCCCCATCATTGCCTTCTCCATCACTCCCATCATCCCCTTCTCCATCACTCCCAACATCTTCTTCTCCATCACTCCCATCATCCCCATCATTGCCTTCTCCATCACTCCCATTATCCCCATCATTGCCTTTTCCATCACTCCCATCATTGCCTTCCCCCATCACTCCCATCACACACGCACACACCTCTCCGCTGCTCTCCACACACACACACACACACACACACACACCTATCCACTGCTATCTGCTGCTCTGAGCTATCCGGCACTGGCAGCTTCCTCCCGCACTTCCTCCTCTCCTCCTGTGCTTTCTGTCACTGGCACACAGCAGCGCGGAGCTGAATGATGATGTCATCCAGCCGCATTGCTGAATGCTGTGTGAGGAAGGATGGAGCAGGTTAGGGCTGGCGATACCAGGTGCCAGTAGAAAGGGCTTTGCATGCCCTCTCTGGCACGTGTGCAAGTTCACCATCGTTGTTCTAGTGGGGGGCAGTTGCCTCCTCTGCCCCACGGTGGGTACGCTCATGGCGTATACTGTATACTGTACTTGACACTTTATTCAGTGTGCATGAGCCCTTTTCTTGATTTACCAGATTCTAAATATTACAGTCATTACATTTCTTATATATATTGGGCGTTCATCAATGTTCTAGAAGTCATACTGTATGTTAGTACATATTCACACTTAGTATAATTATTTTGAATTTGCCAGACAATTGTGGATTTTAAAAGTACATTTTTAAAAAAGTTCTGTGGTTTTGTCATTATTTACATGAACCAAAAAGAACAATAGAATAATAAAAACAGATCTCTAGATCTAGCTCAGGTTGGCAGTGTATCATAAATGTGTAAAGACTAGTGTTGAGCATTCCGATACCGCAAGTATCGGGTATCGGCCGATATTAGCGGTATCGGAATTCCGATACTTAATTCCGATACTTTTTTCATATCGGATTCCGGGATCGGAATCGGAATAGGAAGTTCCCATCATGCTATGAGCCTGCTTGCTTTGATTAAGCCAATGGGAATCCTCCGAAGTGTGGGCACATCCTGTTAGGCATGTAGGCATGTTAACTATTGGCATGGCTGTGATTGGCTGCCGAAATGATGTCATGATGCACTATAAAAGCCACCGCAGCCGCCATTTCTGGTCACTCTGCTGTGAATTCAGTTAGGGACAGGCTGCTGTAGAAGACTGTGAGGGACAGTTAGAAATAGCGATTCCACCAAACATCTAGTGCTTTACCCAGGCTACATAAACCACCACTGTAGCCTTCTTTGCCCTAGCAGCAGTGTTCACAGCTGTCTGCAAGGGCTGTGTGAGTGCAGCTCACGCTGTGGAGTGGGTCCTGCAGCCACGTCAGGCTGTAGGCCACCCAGTGTGATCACTGCTGCCTCATACATCTTTTATTTTTTGAGCTGCATTTTTTAAATAATTTCAATATAGTGTGCTTCCATCCGTATCCATATACGTTGGTTGCAAACACTAGTAGTAGACAGCGGAGCCTTTCTGCAGCCTTTCAGTGCTAGTGTCCACTTTGCTGCACTGTTCACGGCTGTCTGAGAGGTCTCTGACTGTGTGTGAGTGCAGCTCACGCTGAGTAGTGTGTCCTGCAGCTACGTCTGGCTGTAGGACGCTCAGCGTGCGTCACTGCCTCACACATATTTTTATTTGAGTGCAGCTCATTTTTTCTTCTATTAGTGTGCATCCATCCGTCTCCATCTACGGTGGTTGCAAACACTATATAGGAGTACACAGCGGAGCCTTTCTGCAGCCTGTCAGTGCCAGTGCCCACTTAGCTGCACTGTTGACGGCTGTCTGAGAGGTCTCTGACTGTGTGTGAGTGCAGCTCACGCTGAGTAGAGTGTCCTGCAGCTACGTCTGGTTGTAGGACGCTCAACGTGCGTCACTGCCTCACACATATTTGTCTCTGAGTGCAGCTCATTTTTTCTTCTCCTATTAGTGTGCATCCATCCGTATCCATCAACATTGGTTGGTTGCAAACACTATATAGGAGTAGATAGAGGAGCCTTTTTTTCTGGCTTGTGCCCTGCCGGCGCAGCCAGATTAGTATTACCCAATTTTTTTGGAGCCTCATCTTTTGCATTGTAGGTTACCTGCCTGCATTGTAATAGCTCCAAAAAGTTGTTGATACTATCAGTTTCAATTCTTTGTTCTCATACTTTGAGTTTCTTTCAAACAAAGAAACCACATAAAAAGTTCACCAAACACTACATTTTGAACTTGTGTAGGCCACATCAGCTCCTATTAAAGTCTAGTCCACACACACACACTTCATAAAATTAGTGTTTCTTGTACCTGTAACCAGCTGTTCAGGAATAAGCACACTAAGGCCCCCCTTTGTACTTTTTTGCCTATCTTAAGCAGTCTTGCAAGATGAAGAAGGCAGGGAGTAAGGCGCGGGGGCGTGGGCGTGGGCGTGGAGTTTCAGCAGGGAGAGGACGTGGGGATTCTGCAGGGAGAGGACGTGGGGATTCTACAGGTAGAGGACGTGGGGATTCTGGGCCTGCTGCGGGCACCAGTGGATCAGCATCCCCCAGTTTTAGCAGGCAACAGTCCTTTATGCGCAGCTTTGTAGGACCTCAACGTACCCCACTGCTGCGGGAGGAACAAATTGAAGCCGTTGTCGGATGGATGGCAGCTAACGCATCGACTTCAATTACTTCCGCATCCTCTCAGGGTCAGAGCACCGAAGAGCAACCATCTGTCTCTTCACCACCTGCCAAAGTGCCCAGGCAGTCAGAGAGACATGGACAGGAGCCATCACAGTCTCTACTTCTGTTCTCGGAATCTGTTGGCTTGGAAAGAGGGGGCCAGCCAAGCAGCATTCCTGAATGTGAAGAAGAGGGAGTATGCAGTGATGCGCAACTTCTTTGTCCCTCTGAATCTGAAGAGGCGAGTGGGCCAGTGCCTATGGTCAGCACACCTCAGTACGCATCAGATGATGACGAGACTCAGTTGCCACTTTCTGGTGCGTACGGTGCTGGCGAGACAACCCCGGAGAAGCAGCTGTTTGAAGAGGGGAGGGAAGATGATGAGGTCCTTGACCCATCATGGCGTGAGCAACAGGAAGGTGGTGGGAGCAGCTCGGAGGAAGAGATTCCCCTACCGGCCAAAACAGGAGGCAGAGGGAGGGGGAAGACTTGGTTGCCTGTACCCTCCACTTCGGCACCCGTTAGGAGCATTCCTCCTTCCAAAGGCAAACCGGGCGCTCACAAGAGTTGCAGTGCGTGGTCCTTTTTTGACACAGTTGCAGATGACATTTGCTTTGTCAAATGCAAGCTGTGTCATCAGAGAGTCAAAAGAGGGAGAAATGTCAGCAACCTCAATACCACAAATATGTGGAAACATGTGCGCACCAAGCACGAGTTGGAGTTGCAGAGACACCCTGAAGACGTAGGCCAACGTACAGCACCACCTACCACCTCTTCAGTTCGTGTTGGGCCCTCTTCCTCCAGCTCACACACTGCTGGTTCGGCTTCCTCACAGGATCGCCAAGGAAGAACCTCTCCCACTGTTGTCCGGAGACCCTGTCAGATTCCACCCATAACAGCACGTTCCCATCCATCACAGCCATCGGTAGCACAGGCATGGGATAAAAGGCGCCCTTACTCGGCAAACCATCCCCGAGCACAGTCTCTGAATGCTGGCATTGCCAAACTTCTGGCAGTTGAAATGCTGTCATTCAGGCTGGTGGACACTGACACCTTCCGGGACTTAATGGCATTGGCAGTCCCCCAATACAACGTGCCCAGCCGCTTTTATTTCAGCAGGCGAGCCGTCCCTGCCCTGCAGAAACATGTTGAGGGCAAAATAAAACATGCGCTACTAAACGCCGTTAGTAGCAAGGTCCACCTGACCACCGATGCGTGGACCAGTAACCATGGACAGGGACGATACCTTTCCCTCACTGCCCACTGGGTCAATGTTGTGGAGCCGGGTACGGATCTGGAGAGTGGCGCTGTACGTGTTCTTCCAACGCCACGGATTGCAGGACTCCAGTCTGTACACATAGACTCCTCCTCCTACTCAAGTTCCTCAGAAACAGCAGAGCAGGAGCCTGTTACGACCGATATGAGCACAGCCGTGGCCAAACGTCAACAGGCTGTACTCAAATTAATTTCTTTGGGGAATCGAAGCCACACAGCGCAGGAGCTCTGGAATGCTATCAAGCTGGAGAGCGATGTGTGGTTTGGGCCAGCGAATCTCCAGCCGGGCTTGGTAGTGTGTGACAATGGCCGAAATCTGGTGGCAGCTCTTGGCCTAGGCAACCTCACACACATCCCATGTCTGGCACATGTTCTTAACTTGGTCGTGCAGAGCTTTCTGAGGGACTATCCGGATCTTGATGCACTGTTGCACAAGGTCCGCATAGAGTGCGCTCACTTGCGACGTTCCAGCACGGCAAGATCGCGCCTCGCTGCTCTGCAGCGACGATTTGGCCTTCCGGAACATCGCATCATATGTGACCTACCCACCCGGTGGAATTCAACGTTACATATGTTGGAGCGGTTGTGTGAGCAGCAGGCAGCAGTCATGGAGTACCAGCTGCATCAGGCGCAAACAAGTCGCACTGTGCGCCGTTCACACTTCAGCACCATTGAGTGGGCCTCTATGAAGGACATCTGCCTCGTTTTGTGTGCCTTCGATGAATCCACGCGGATGGCGAGTGCAGATGATGCACTAGTCAGCATGACTGTCCCCCTTATCTGCCTGCTTCAACAAACACTGCAAGCACTAAGGGATGAGGTTTCAGAAGAGGTGGAGGATGAGGAGTCCCAAATGCCATCTGCTTCTGGACAGTCTGCGCTACGTGTTTCCTCACAAAGGCCTAGGCAGGGGACACTTTGTGAGGAGGATGAGGAGGAGTCGATGGAGGAGGAAGACATCTCTCCAGAGGAGGGAGGTACACAAACCTCTACTCAGTATGTACAGCGAGGGTGGGGTGATGCAGAGCAGGTCGAGGTCACGCCTCAAACAGGGGACAGCGGTTCTTTGGCAGTTGGGAGTCTGCAGCACATGGTTGATTTCATGCTGCAGTGCCTGAGAAACGACCGCCGCATCGCCCACATTCTCGTCTCGGCTGATTATTGGGTGTACACCCTCCTAGATCCTCGCTACCGGGACAGCGTACAAAGGCTCATACCAACGTTGAACCGGGAGCGTAAAATGCGGGAGTACGAAGAGTCACTGGTGCAGTCCATAATGTTTTCCATTCCACCCGACAGCATTGTTGCTAGTGCTTTACAAAGCAGCTCTGTGCGTCGAGGCAGTGGAGGAAACTCTGCACAAAGAGGGAGCAGAGGCAGTGCCGCAGCACAAGGCAAGACCACTATGGCCCAAATGTGGCAAAGTTTTGTGTGTCCACCACAATTGTCTACACCATCAGCGACGCCTCGAGTCAGCAGGAGGCAACGCTTCCGTCAGATGGTGTCAGACTACATGTCTTGCCCTGTCGCTGTACTCCCAGATGGCTCTTCCCCCTTCAAGTTTTGGGTCTCTAAGCTGGATACATGGCCAGAGCTTAGCCAGTATGCATTGGAGGTGCTGGCTTGCCCTGCTGCCAGTGTATTATCGGAACGTGTCTTTAGTGCCGCAGGTGGTGTACTAACAGACCGTCGCACGCGACTATCTTCCGATAATGTTGACCGGCTGACTTTTCTGAAAATGAACAAGGCCTGGATCTCCAAAGACTTTGCCATTCCTCTTACAGACTAAATTAGTGGTTGGCAACTGTATCCAGGTCTGCTGGTGTGTTCATTTTTCTACCACCTGAACTATAATCCCTGTGCTTCAACACAGCCAGTTGTCGCTCAGATGTGTCGTCTGCACAGAGAAACACACTAGCTCCTGTGTTACTGGGGTTCAGTAATGCCAGCTGATCCCCTGCTGTGTGGACGGCAGAGTCACCAGCTCCATCAACATTCAAACCACTACTGATTTTTAACCGTGCCCAACTTAGGTCTCTGGCTCCACTGTCTCTACTATTTCCCCTGACCTCCAACCCCGCCATCTACATCTCTGAAGTGGCGTCAGCACAATCTACACTTGTTCCTGTGTTCCTGTGGCTCAGTCCCATCAGTTTATCCCCTGATGTGTGTCCGGCAAGGTCTCCTGCTCTGTCCACATTCCCATAACCAGTAGTGGGAATGAGGACAGAGCTGGCGAACTTGCCGGACAAACATCAGGGGATCAACTGATGGGACTGAGCACCAGTAACACAGGAACAAGTGTAGATTGTGCTGACGCCACTTCAGAGATGTAGCTGGCGGGGTTGGAGGCCAGGGTAAATAGTAGAGACAGTGGAGCCAGAGGCCTAAGTGGAGCATGGTTAGAATCAGTAGTAGTCCACAACCTCCATAAAAACCGATGCCCATTGGCCTCTGCATGCGGCATGCGTAATCCTGGGCTCCAACAGCGTCAGTTGGTGTTCAGAAGTGTCGTCTCCACAGAGCCAAACACATTCGTTCAAGTGTTAGTGGGGTTCAGCACTGTCAGCTGTTCCCCTGCTGTGGAGATGGCAAGTCTCCTGCTGCATTCACCTGCCAAAATCCAGTAGGCCCCAGCCTGCTCCTCGCCTAATCCTGGGCTCCAACAACGTCAGTTGGTGTTCAGAAGTGTCGTCTCCACAGAGCCAAACACATTCGTTCAAGTGTTAGTGGGGTTCAGCACTGCCAGCTGTTCCCCTGCTGTGGAGATGGCAAGTCTCCTGCTGCATTCACCTGCCAAAATCCAGTAGGCCCCAGCCTGCTCCTCGCCTAATCCTGGGCTCCAACAACGTCAGTTGGTGTTCAGAAGTGTCGTCTCCACAGAGCCAAACACATTCGTTCAAGTGTTAGTGGGGTTCAGCACTGCCAGCTGTTCCCCTGCTGTGGAGATGGCAAGTCTCCTGCTGCATTCACCTGCCAAAATCCAGTAGGCCCCAGCCTGCTCCTCGCCTAATCCTGAGCTCCAACAACGTCAGTTGGTGTTCAGAAGTGTCGTCTCCACAGAGCCAAACACATTCGTTCAAGTGTTAGTGGGGTTCAGCACTGCCAGCTGTTCCCCTGCTGTGGAGATGGCAAGTCTCCTGCTGCATTCACCTGCCAAAATCCAGTAGGCCCCAGCCTGCTCCTCGCCTAATCCTGGGCTCCAACAACGTCAGTTGGTGTTCAGAAGTGTCGTCTCCACAGAGCCAAACACATTCGTTCAAGTGTTAGTGGGGTTCAGCACTGCCAGCTGTTCCCCTGCTGTGGAGATGGCAAGTCTCCTGCTGCATTCACCTGCCAAAATCCAGTAGGCCCCAGCCTGCTCCTCGCCTAATCCTGGGCTCCAACAACGTCAGTTGGTGTTCAGAAGTGTCGTCTCCACAGAGCCAAACACATTCGTTCAAGTGTTAGTGGGGTTCAGCACTGCCAGCTGTTCCCCTGCTGTGGAGATGGCAGTCTCTCCTGCTGTCTCCGCATTACAAAGACAGTAGGCCTCTGCCTACACCCTCCTATTTCCTGGGCTTCAACACAGCCAGTTGTAGTTCGGAAGTGCCGTCCACACGGAAAGAGATACTTGCTCCCGTGTCTCAGTGGGGTTCAGTAACGTCAGCTGATCCCCTGCTGTGTGGATGGCAGTCTCTCCTGCTGTCACCTCATTCAAAATACAGTAGGCCTCTGCCTACACCCTCCTATTTCCTGGGCTTCAACACAGCCAGTTGTAGTTCGGAAGTGCCGTCCACACGGAAAGAGATACTTGCTCCCGTGTCTCAGTGGGGTTCAGTAACGTCAGCTGATCCCCTGCTGTGTGGATGGCAGTCTCTCCTGCTGTCACCTCATTCAAAATACAGTAGGCCTCTGCCTACACCCTCCTATTTCCTGGGCTTCAACACAGCCAGTTGTAGTTCGGAAGTGCCGTCCACACGGAAAGAGACACTTGCTCCCGTGTCTCAGTGGGGTTCAGTAACGTCAGCTGATCCCCTGCTTTGTGGATGGCAGTCTCTCCTGCTGTCACCTCTTTCAAAATACAGTAGGCCTCTGCCTACACCCTCCTATTTCCTGGGCTTCAACACAGCCAGTTGTAGTTCGGAAGTGCCGTCCACACGGAAAGAGACACTTGCTCCCGTGTCTCAGTGGGGTTCAGTAACGTCAGCTGATCCCCTGCTGTGTGGATGGCAGTCTCTCCTGCTGTAAACTCATTCAAAATACAGTAGGCCTCTGCCTACACCCTCCTATTTCCTGGGCTTCAACACAGCCAGTTGTAGTTCGGAAGTGCCGTCCACACAGAAAGAGATACTTGCTCCCGTGTCTCAGTGGGGTTCAGTAATGTCAGCTGATCCCCTGCTGTGTGGATGGCAGTCTCTCCTGCTGTCACCTCATTCAAAATACAGTAGGCCTCTGCCTACACCCTCCTATTTCCTGGGCTTCAACACAGCCAGTTGTAGTTCGGAAGTGCCGTCCACACGGAAAGAGATACTTGCTCCCGTGTCTCAGTGGGGTTCAGTAACGTCAGCTGATCCCCTGCTGTGTGGATGGCAGTCTCTCCTGCTGTCACCTCATTCAAAATACAGTAGGCCTCTGCCTACACCTTCCTATTTCCTGGGCTTCAACACAGCCAGTTGTAGTTCGGAAGTGCCGTCCACACGGAAAGAGATACTTGCTCCCGTGTCTCAGTGGGGTTCAGTAATGTCAGCTGATCCCCTGCTGTGTGGATGGCAAAGTCTCCTGCTGCCTACACAGTCGTACCACTACTGATTTTTAACCGTGCTCCAATTAGGCCTGTGGCTCCACTGTCTCTCGTATTTCCCCTGTCCTCCAACCCTGCCAGTTACAGCTCCGAAGTGGCGTCTGCACAATCCACACTTGTTCCTGTGTTACAGGTGTTCAGTCCGGTCAGTTAATCCCCTGATGTGTGTCCGGCAATGTCGCCTGCTCTGTCCACATTCCCATTATCGGAATGTGGACAGAGCAGGCGACATTGCCGGACACACATCAGGGGATTAACTGACCGGACTGAACACCTGTAACACAGGAACAAGTGTGGATTGTGCAGACGCCACTTCGGAGCTGTAACTGGCGGGGTTGGAGGACAGGGGAAATACGAAAATCAGTGAAGCCACAGGCCTAAGTGGAGCTTGGTTCAAATTAGTAGTCTACAACCGATCTTAAAATTTCTTCAATGCAGCCTAAGCCTGCTCCGTGCTTGTCCCTGGGCTTCAACACAGCCAGTTGTTGCTCGGAAGTGCCGTCTTCACAGAGTAAAACACTAGCTCCTGTGTTTGTGGGGTTCAGTAACATCAGCTGTTCCCCTGCTGTTTTGATGGCAATCTGTCCTGCTGCCTCCCAATTGACAGCACATCAGGCCTCAGCCTGCTAAGTGCTTGTCCTGGGCTCCAACATCGCCAGTTGCTGCTCATAACTGACTTTGGCACGGGTACTCCCTCCTGCCCAGCTTGGTTCCAGCCCTGCCTGCTGTTTCCGGGAAGTGTCAATGTCAGTTTGCCACCCCAAGTTGCCATGTCGTGTTGCGGTTGGGTTAGCCGAGGCTAGGGTGCCAGCAGTTTAGGTGCTTCCTATGTGGACTGCGGGTTCTGGTAAGAAAGGTTTGTTCCATAGTGCCAGTAGGACAAGCACCCCCTGTAGGACTGTGTGATTCGGTAACTGCGGCCAGCTTGCGGCATGCCAACTTTGCTTTTCAGGGGTAACTTCTGATACCCCTCCGGGTTCCAGCACCGTCAGCTGGTTCTCATCAGAGCCTTTGGCCTAGGTGCCTCCATCTCGGTATCCGAGTTCCGGCAACGTCTGCTGGTCCTTGGTAGTGCTTTGTAGCACAGGTACCTCCTGCTTAGTAACCGGGTTCCAGCACCGTCAGCTGGTCCTCGGTTGTGCCATTGGCTCTTATTCCTTCTGCTGCCCCTCCGGGTGCCAGCACTGTCAGCTGGTCCTCGCTATTTCCATTTGCTCTTGCAGCTTATGCTACCCCTCCGGGTTCCAGCACCGTCAGCTGGTTCTCGTCAGAGCCTTTGGCCTAGGTGCCTCCATCTCGGTATCCGAGTTCCGGCAACGTCTGCTGGTCCTTGGTAGTGCTTTGTAGCACAGGTACCTCCTGCTTAGTAACCGGGTTCCAGCACCGTCAGCTGGTCCTCGGTAGTGCCATTGGCTCTTGTTCCTTCTGCTGCCCCTCCGGGTGCCAGTACCGTCAGCTGGTTCAAGAGGACAAAGAACAGGAAGACAACCACCAAGATGCAGAACAACAAGAGAGAGAAGACAAAGAAGCATAAAAAAAACAAAGCAGAAGAACATTAAGCATAAGACTAATACTCTGAGCAAATGATATTATCTTATTTATAAGCAGAAGAAGACTAAGCAGTGTATGGGGGTGAGTCCGTTCCTCCTCGTGGTGCCCCTGGAAAAGGCCTGCTTCTGCAGGCCAAACTGAACGCGGACAAATCCTGTTGTAAATCTTTTGTGACAGGCAGAACGGAAGGTGTAAACTTCTAACTTTTCTAGATAACAACTACAGGAATGCCTGACACAAACAAGAATATGATGAAGAAGAATAGGAAGAAGATGAAGAAGCTGAATATGTAGAATAATAATTGTTGAATAAGAAGAATATGAAGAATGTAAGAAAAGGAAGAAGAAGAAGAAGAAGAAGAAGAAGAAGAAGAAGAAGAAGAAGAAGAAGAAGAATGTAAAAAAAGGAAGTAGAAGAAGAAGAAGAAGAATGTAAAAAAAGGAATAAGAAGAAGAATGTAAAAAAAGGAAGTAGAAGAAGAAGAAGAAGAATGTAAAAAAAGGAAGTAGAAGAAGAAGAAGAAGAATGTAAAAAAAGGAAGTAGAAGAAGAAGAAGAAGAATGTAAAAAAAGGAAGTAGAAGAAGAAGACATACATGTCTGGCAAAATATAAATGAGGCTAACATAGTCAATATCTTTGTAACTCCTAACATCTTTAAAAAAAAAAGTTTAATTCCTGCTATTCCATTTGATTGGGCTAAACCTCTATGGCTTTAATGTCTCCTCCACCTCCCACAATACATTCTACATTATTCTTAGTTGTTTTTCTTCATGTAGAATTAACCTACAAGGAAAGAAAGGGTTTTTTTAATTCCGATATTTTGGCCCCATTGACTTGCATTGGTTCCCGGTATCGGAATCGGCGATACCGATACTTTTTTTAAAGATCGGCCGATCCATTCCGATCCGATATTTTCAAGTATCGGCTGGTATCGCTCAACTCTAGTAAAGACACAAAACCAAGTGAACGTAAAACATAAGGTAGTTAATGGGATATCTGAGTTATTTTCTGTGAAATAGAATTTTCAAGCTGAATCTTTAAACTCATAAGTGCTGATAATCCAACAATGAATCCAATTTTAGAATTGTCTTATTTCATGTTAAATGTCACATCAATGAAATGCTTTGCAAAATGCAGGAAATATACATTACTGGTTCTTCAAGACCTTGCTGTGTTCGTTTCCTTGACATGTGAGACCTCACAACGTTTTTCCGCTGTAAATTGTCTGGATAGAGATTATACAATGAACAAGAAAGACAAGAAAAGCAACAATTACATGGAAAAAACAACCCTTACAAGTTGTTACAGTAACTTCTCTGCATTGCGAAAAGGTTAGAGATTATTCAGTTGAAGAGGAAATCCACAAGAAAAGTGTTTTGGAAGATTGGCGCTATGGAAATGTTGTAAAGTTGCCTATTGCAACCTATCAAACATTGGCAACTGGCAAAATTCATGGGGTGAAAATGTGGTAATTTATCAGCAATTTTAGCACATGCAATTGGAATTATTATTATTATGATTATTATGCATTTATATAGCGCCATATTTTCCATGCCGCTTTACATGTGAAAAGGGGAAATATAGACAAGTATAATAAACATGTGTAAGACAAGGGACACACAAGTACATAAGGAGAGGGGACCCTGCCCACGAGGGCTCACAGTCTACAGGGATGGGTGAGGATACAGTAGGAGAGGGTAGAGCAGGTCGTATGGTGGTTCAGTAGACCGAGGATCATTGCAGGCTGTAGGCTTGTCGGAACAGGTGGGTCTTCAGGTTCTTCTTGAAGGTTTCCGTTGATGGGGAGAGTCTGATGTGTTGCGGCAGAGAGTTCCAGAGTATGGGGGAAGCACGGGAGAAGTCTTGTATGCGGTTGTGGGAAGAAGAGATAAGGGGGAGTAGAGAAGGAAATCTTGAGATGATCAAAGGTTGCGTGCGAGTAGGTACCTAGAGACCATGTCACAGATGTATGGAGGAGACAGGTTGTGTATGGCTTTGTATGTCATGGTTAGGGTTTTCAATTGGAGCCTCTGGGCAATAGGAAGCCAGTGAAGGGCCTGGCATAGGGGGGAGGCTGGGGAATAGTGGGGAGACAGGTGGATTAGTTGGGCAGGAGAGTGTAGGATGGACTGGAGCAGAGCTAGAGTGCTAGAGGGGAGTCCAGAGAGTAGGAGGTTGCAGTAGTCGAGGTGGGAGATGATAAGAGCATGCACTAGTGTTTTTGTGGTTTTGTGGTTGAGGAATGAGCGGATCCGGTAAATATTTTTGAGTTTGAGGCGGCAGGAGGAGGCGAGAGCTTGGATATGTGGTTTGAAAGAGAGCGCAGAGTCGAGGATCACCCCAAGACACCGAGCGTGCGGGACTGGGGAAAGAAAGCAGCCATTGACATTGATGGATAGGTCTGTTGGAGGGGTAGAGTGAGATGGGGGAAAGATGATGAATTCTGTTTTGTCCATGTTCAGTTTGAGAAAGCGAGCAGAGAAGAAGGCTGAGCTAGCAGACAGACATTGTGAATCTGTCATTTTAACACTAACCCCCTAAAAATCGGGAGATTGTTTTCCTCTTTGTTTTTATCTCTCCTTCTTCCAAGAGGCATACCTTTTTTATTTATCCATCAACACAGCCATATGAAGTCTTCTTTTACTGCAGAACAAGTTATAGTTTTAAATAACACCACTTATTTCACCATATTAAGTACTTTAAATGAATGAATAAAATGTTGAAAAAAAAGAAACAATGTAATTATTGTTTTTTGGGTTTGGTTTTTACATTGTATTATAAAAATGAGCCGGAAACATGATTCTCCAGGGCAGGGCAATTAAAATACCAAACTTGCACAGATTTTTTTTTAGGTGGTGAAAAGGTTGAAAGAAATGTTTGGCTTCTGACAACATTTTCAGAGACCATAAAGCTTTTATTTTTCTGTCTATGGGTCTATGGAGCTGTTTGAGGGCCTAACATTTGGTTGGCAAGCTAATGGTTTTATTGGTTTATTTTGTAAAATACTTGCTGTTTTGGGGACTTTTTATTGTATTTTTTAGGGAGGTTTGGTGAGCGAAAAACTACAATTTTGGTATTTTTCTCTTTTATTTCTTTACAACGTTTTAACATTACAGGTTGTAGCGCTGTCATTCGGGTAGGGGATAGTTGCTTGGCAGCCAAATTATCACATCCGGCACGGGTTTTCCATAAAACAATCACAGTCCATGCGGTTTATTTAGGCATCATAAACCATGACCAGCAACATAAAGTTCATATTAACAGCACAGCGTCCATGACAGAGCTTCACTCTGTTATCCCTGTGGTCACACAGGTTATGCCATACGCAGGCTCTCTTAGCCTCACAGTTATATCCCCTCTCAGGGTTTAACCTCATGGCTGCTTCTCCATACTGCAGACATTCATTCCCTCCAGGGAACAATTAGGCACGTGCAGCCATTAAACACAGCGTTCACTTGCTCTCAGGAAGACAGCCCCATCTGTCTCAGACGGGACCTTCCAAAACGGACCAACCGGGTCCCTGCATTCACTCCATGTGACCTACCCTGGCCACCTTATATGGTCCATAGCCATGCCCACCGGGTCACATGGCTATGACCTCATCACAGGTCCTTCAACCTGGGTGGGTTTGTAGGTAACTGGTTCGCCCATCTCACCAGTTACCTGGAGACGTCCCAAACACAGTATCACTGCTGATCAACGCACACACAGGTCTCCATCCCAAGGCCACCCACCTTGAGATACATAACAGTCATTCAGTATTCTGCCACTCATCCTCTCTCCTGGGATATCCACACAGCGCCCCCTAGCGTACACAGTGGTCACTAAACCACAAGGTACATTTTAATTAGTGGCTTAAACCATTCCGTCTTGCCATGCCACACGTCCATTATCAGAAACAAAGTGTGCAGAAAACTTAACCCTCATCTGGGGAACTTCCACAGTAGTTCTCAGATGGTGATCTTGGTAGTCATGCAATGTAACAGGTTCCTCAGGTTCTAAGTTGGGTCGCTCTTTTGCAAGGATGAAATTGTGCATAACAACACATGCTTTCACAACCTCATCAATTGTCTCGATTTTTAGATTTATGGCTGTTCCCAAAATGCACCATTTAGATACCAGCAAGCCAAATGCACTCTCCACAGTTCTTTGTGCCCTAGTCAGTCGGTAGTTGAAAATCCATTTGTTGTGATTTAAGTCCCTACTTGAGTAAGGTTTTAGGAGATTGGCACACATTTGAAAGGCCTCATCCCCAACCACAACAAATGGTATTGGCGGTCCTTCAGTGTTGGGAAGAGGTTGTGGCTGTGGAAAATTGAAATTAATATGATATAAACGTTGGCCCATGTCAGAGTTTTAGAAAGTCTGAGTCTTTTCCTCATCCAAATGAGCCAACGTCCATGGCGACAAATTGATATTCAGCATCTGCAATCGCCATGAGAAGAGTTAAAAATAGAGATGAGCAACTTTGCCTTTCTTAGGGTCGAGTCGGGTTTTATGAAACCGGACTTTCTCAAAAGTCAGGTCTAAACAAATCGGCCGACTATAGGGAAAAGTCGGAGGCCAACTGAAACACGAAACCCAATGCAAGTCAATGGGGAAGCAAAGTCGGCAGGGAGTGGAGGACAGTAAACACACCTACAGTTCCCATTTCAATGTCAAAAACATCAATTCTTATTACTGAAGCTTGTCAACCTTAATTTAAATCATAATAATAGTTATGCATTGAAAACAGGGGGTTATTTGGCTAAAGTTGTGGGGGGGGTAGGGCTGGCTCCAGGTTTCCATGTGCCCTTGGCCAAAGAGTGTCAGTGCGGCCCTTTAACACATAACACAACTCTTGATGCTCCAATATGGCACAGAAATATAGGTATAGTACAATGACAAATACTTCACTGCTTACATGACATGACTGATCTATTTTAAATTGTACAATAGCTCAAAAAAGGACAGTATATTACTCCATACAGTATTATGGCCACCACATTGTGCGCCATACAGACTAATGAGCCCCATATATTTCTCCATACAGAATAATTGGCCACATATAATGTTCCATACAGTATATGATGAGCTCCACATAATGCTACAGTATATGATGGTCCCCATGGACGATGCTCCAGTGTGTTATGGGCCCAAATAATGCTCCACATATAATGGGCTCCATGTTGTTCCTATCTTCAAAAAGGGGAAGAAGGTGGACCCAGGCAACTATAGGCCGGTGAGTCTGACTTCTATACCAGGAAAGATCTTTGAACAAATTATTAAACAACATGTATGTCAATACCTGGATAAGAATGAAGTGATTAAACAGAGTCAGCATGGGTTTCTAACTAATAAGTCATGTCAGACTAACTTAATTTCCTTCTATGACGGTATCACTGATTGGGTGGATCAAGGAAATGCTGTAGATATAGTATATCTTGACTTCAGCAAAGCATTTGAAAAAGTCTCTCATACAATCCTTATTGAAAAAATGACTAAGTATGGAATGGACAAGGCAACTGTTAGGTGGATTCATAACTGGCTTAGTGATCGGACCCAAAGAGTGGTCGTAAATGGCTGTACATCCAGTTGGAAGAATGTCTCAAGTGGGGTACCACAGGGCTCTGTCCTGGGCCCTGTATTGTTCAACATTTATCAACGATTTAGATGAAGGAATTGAGGGTAAACTGATTAAATTTGCTGATGACACAAAGCTAGGAGGGACAGCTAATACTAGAGAAGAGAGAGAGAGGATTCAAAAAGATTTAAATAAACTGGAGAAGTGGGCAGCAACTAACAGAATGGTTTTTAACAGGGAGAAATGCAAAGTACTACATCTGGGCAATAAAAATGAAAAAAGCATATATAGAATGGGAGGAATAGGGCTAAGTGACAGCACATGTGAAAAAGACTTGGGTATACTAATAGATCACAGACTGAATATGAGTCAACAGTGTGATGCAGCAGCAAAAAAGGCAAATGCAATTCTAGGATGTATTAACAGAAGCATACAGTCTAGATCACGTGAAGTCATTATTTCCCTCTACTCCTCTTTGGTCAGACCTCATCTGGAATATTGTGTCCAGTTTTGGGCACCACATTTTAAAAAAGACATCAACAAACTGGAGCAAGTTCAGAAAAGAGCGACCAGAATGGTGACCGGTCTGCAAACCCTGTCTTATGAGGAAAGGTTGCAGGATTTGGGAATGTTTAGTTTGCAAAAGAGAAGACTGAGAGGAGACTTAATAGCTGTCTACAAATATCTAAAGGGCTGTCACATTGTAGAAGGATCAACTTTATTCTCATTTGCACAAGGAAAGACTAGAAGCAATGGGATGAAACTGAATGGGAAGAGACACAGATTAGATATTAGAAAAAACTTTTTGACAGTTAGAGTGATCAATGAGTGGAACAGGCTGCCACGAGAAGTGGTGAGTTCTCCTTCAATGGAAGTCTTCAAACAGAGGCTGGACAGACATCTGACTGGGATGATTTAGCGAATCCTGCTTTGAGCAGGGGGTTGGACCAGATGGCCCAGGAGGTCCCTTCCAACTCTACGATTCTATGATTCTATGATTCTATGATTCTATGATTCTAATGCTCCAGTGTATAATGGGCCCTGTAAATTCCGCTCCAGTGTCTGATGTCTCCCATCTGGAATGCTCCAATATAGGATGGGCCTCATGGATGATGCTCCAGTGTATGATGGGCCCTAATAATGCGCAATATATAATGGGCTCCATTTGTAATGCTCCAGTGTATAAAGGGCCCTGTAAATGCTGCTCCAGTGTCTGATGTCGCCCATTTGGAAAGCTCCAGTATATGATGGGCCTCTTGGATGATGCTCAAGTGTCTTATGGGCCCTAATAATGCTCCATATATAATGGGCCCCATTTCTAATGCCCAGTGTATCATGTGCCCCATAGATGCTGCTCCAGTGTCTGATCTGCCCCATTTGGAATGCTCCAGTATTTGATGGGCCTCATGGATGATGCTCCAGTGTATGATGGGCCTCCTGGATGATGCTCCAGTGTCTTATGGGCCCTAATAATGCTCCATATATAATGGGACTCATTTCTAATGCTCCAGTGTATCATGTGCCCCATAGATGCTGCTCCAGTGTGTGATCTGCCCCATTTAGAATGCTCCAGTATATGATGGGCCTCGTGGATGATGCTCCAGTGTCAGATGTCCCCCATTTTGAATGCTCCAGTATATGATTGGCCCCATTTTTAATTAACCCAGGCATGGTATGTGAAAAGAGCTCCATGGAGTAATCTGAAGTGTGTACTGCCGCATCCTTCACTTTTGGTGTGGTTGAAGGACACAAGGAAAGTGGTTGCTCCTGATCTGAAGCCTGCACTTACGACTCAGTGATTGCATTTTTTTAAACTTCAGAAGACGAGGCGATAGAGCTGGAGGCTGTTTCAGCAATGTAAGCCAAAAACAGTTCCTGATGCTCTGGATTTAAAATCAGTCTAACCATTCCCAGAAAATGGAGCCTTACAGGCCTTCCAGAGCTACACCATGACGCAGGCACAACACCTCCTGCCTTAGCTGCTATTGTGTTTTTGGCACTACCAGCAGATGCACCACCACCACCATCAGTACCAGGTGGCCCCTCACGCCCTCATCCACATCCTCTTCCACCATACTTCCTCATGTTTTAAAAAATTGACCCAAAATACCAGCAGATATATGGTACTGAATCAGAAGCGTACAGCTCTATACAGTCTAGGGATAACAGTAAATCTCCGTATATATTTAATGAATCATACACAGACACTCACAGGCTCAGTATGGATTACTCATAAAATAAAAAGGTGAAAAAGGGCACAGTATCACCAGATATAAGGTATATATAGTGTATTGTAAACATTCTGAATCTCCGTATACATTTCAGGAGGCAGACACAAACACTCTCAGGCCCAGTATAGATTACACAAGAATATGAAAAGCTGTAAATGGGTAATGTAATACAAGCGTACAGCTGTATACAGTGTTGACCAAATTTGAAATCTCGGTATATATTTCCGGAGTCACCCTCAGACGCTCACTCAATCTGGGTTTAACCATAATAAAAAATGTTGTAAAAAAGGTACTGGATAACAAGATAGCTAGTATATATATTATAGGGTACAATTGAAATCTCTGTATACATAGTCCCGTAGTCAGTCTCAGACGCTTAGTCAGTATGGATTTTACCGTAATGCTAAATGTCGAAAAAGGTACTGTATAACAAGATACAATCTGTATCGAGTATAGGGTAAAAATTGGTATCTCCGATTCACCGTATATATAGAAGGCGTAAACCACACATGCTCACTCACTATGGATGATACCGTAATACAAAATTTTGAACAAAGGTACAGTATCAGCACATACCAGGTATATCCAGTCTAGGGGTAATTGTAAATTTCCGTCTATACTTCTGGAGTCAGACACAGACACTCACAGGCTCAGTATGTATTACACCAGAATTTAACATGTAGAAAAAGGGAAAGGTAGTCGAAGCGCACCACAGTATACAGTGTTGTGGTGCTTTTAAATCTTCGTATATATTTCAATCTCAGCAAGCCAGTCCAGACTCTCCGCTACTGGAAACTAAGTGGATACAAGTACAGACGGAAAGTCGAGTGTTAGCAGAAATTTGGGAATTACTCATTGTGGGGAAAATCTCCTGGTAGATGTTGCAGAGGCGATGCAGACCTTCAATTACTGTGTCTATGGAGACAGTGAAAGCGGTACTTTGTGAAGGAATGCTTTATCGTAGTAGCGTGGATCACATCACCGTTACTCGTCTCCATTAAATTATGATCACAGGGAGAGATGTAGACATGGTCCTCACTGCCTATCATGATGTGTCTGGTCATTTTGGAGTGCAAAAGACAGACGCCACAGACCGTAGGCGATTCTATTGGATTGGCATGAGAGGAGACATTGAAAAATGGTGTCAGGAATGTCACACGTCTGTGACTATCACAACTGTGAAAGGTGATCATAAAGCACCACTGCATCCGCTTGTAAGTTGACGTCCATTACAAATGGTAGCCATTGATCATCTGAAGGTAGAGGCCAGCAGGACTGGGCATAGCTACATCTTAATCATCATCGATCAATACACCAAATTTCTAGTGGCCGTCCCTGTGAAGGATTTAACTGCCCAGACTACACAGAGGTGGAGCAGGGAGAGGTAAGTATTGCAACTTGCAAGTGCTGTCACCATGACCAAGCAGGGGGGCACACTCGTGGGTGACAGTACTGGCACAGGGCCCCTCATAGTACGCTGGTGTGTCTGATGGCGAGTGGGCCCTCCCACCCTCAGAGACACTGTTGTACTATGAGGGGCCCTGTGCCAGTGCCGTCGGCCATCTGTGGACCCATCCACCTGTTTAGAGCAACGGCACTTGCCCGGTGTTGACCCCAGCCATTGGGGGGTGGGCAGCCCACTTAGGGAGGTTTAAAAATGGCATATGTTGATGTGTTGGCTGGACATTCAGCTGCTGCAAAGGGTGGAATTGGGCAAGTCTGAGGAAGAGGAGGACAAAAGCGAGGCAGTTTTCTGGCAACCTATGTGTCATCAGGGGAAGGTGGGACAAAATCCTTTGAAACCCATGCATCGTTCATTTTAATGAAGGTTAGATCATCAACATTTTGGGTAGACAGATGGGTCCTTTTTTCTGTCAGGATTGATCCAGCAGCACTGAAGACTCTTTCAGATAACACACTAGCAGCAGGGCAAGCGATCTCCTGTAAGGCATATTGTGCCAATTCAGGCCAGGCGTCCAGTTAAAAGGCCCAATAGTCAAAGGGGAAAGACCTGTGAAGGAGAACATCGATATGGGAGGAAAAGTACTTTGCAACCATAGTTGACAACTGCTGTCTCCTGTCACTTTTAATCGATGCAGTATTAGCAGTTATGTGAGCGGTACTTGAGAAATCATTCTTCAACATGGTCATTATACTCCTGTCTCCACGCCACTTCGGCTGTGTGCATCACAAACACCTCTTCCATTGTGCCCACTACGGCTCGTGGGAGAACCAGCACCGCTGCTGTGTGCTGGAAAAGCCTCAAACAAACGGTTTACCAGAGTTGCTTGTTTGTTAGCCAATATTATTTCTAGGTTCTCCTGTGGCATGATGTTGTGTAATTTGCCTTTGTAGAGTGGAACGAGGATGCTGGCCAGCCAGTAGTCGTCATCCCTCATCATTTTGGCAATGCGGGGGTTCCTTTTTAGTATCCGCAAGGCATAATTCGTACATGTGGGCCAATGTTCCAGGTGTCAATGATGCACTGCCAGTGGTGGGTGGAGGAGCACTTTCTGGCAAATCCACATCCCTACAGTCACGCACAAACACTGTACCTGACGTTGGAATGCCAACATTTTCTATTGCCCCCTGAGAAGCATCCTCCTGCCCAAAATAATCATCCCCCTCATCCTCCTCCTCCTCTTCCTCTTCTTCCTCCACCTCGTCCAGGACAGTTCCCTGACCTGACAATGGCTGACTGTCATCAAGGCTTCCCTCCTCCTCCGCTGCAGACGCCTGATCCTTAATGTGCATCAAATTTTGCATGAGCAGACGCATAAGTGGGATGCTCATGCTTATGATGGTGTCGTCTGTGCTTACCAGCCGTGTGCATTCCTCAAAACACTGAAGGACTTTACAGAGGTCTTTCAGCTTTGACCACTTCACACCCGACAATTCCATGTCTTCCCTCAAACTGCCTGCTCGTGTATCCTCCCACAAATGCATTACAGCCTGCCTCTGTTCGCACAGCCTCTCAACCATGTGCAGGGTGGAGTTCCACCTAGCTGCAATGTCTATGATTAGGTGGTGCTTGGGGAGGTGAAGCAATCGCTGCAGCTTCTGCATACGAGTAGAGTGGACGTTTGAGCGACGGATGTGCGAGCACAGACTTCGCACCTTATGGAGCAAGGATGTTAACTCCGGATAATTATTAAGGAAGCACTGCACCACCAGATTCAAAGTGTGAGCCAGGCAAGGTATGTGTGTGAGTTTTGCACGGGCTATGGCTGCCACAAAATTATGGCCGTTATCACTGACTACCTTGCCTGCCTCAAGATGTAGACTGCCCAGCCATGACTCAGTTTGTCGCTGCAAGTAGTCGGCCAGTACCTCCGTGGTGTGTCTGTTGTTGCCCAAAGACATCATCTTTAACACAGCCTGCTGACGCTTACCACTAGCTGTTCGATAGTGGGACACCTCGTGTGCAACACTGCCAGCTGAGGATGGAGTGCTCGTGCGACTGCGCTCTGTGGACGAGCTTTCGCTGATAGAGGAGGAGGATCTTACTGACAACTGTTTCCTATACCGTGGGCTAGGCAGCACTGTTCCACTGCTGCTGTCCCCAGTGGAGCTTGCATCCACCACATTAACCCAGTGCGCAGTGATGGACACGTAACGGCCCTGGCCATGCCTACTGGTCCATGCATCTGTTGTGAGGTGCACCTTTCCACTCACTGACTGTTTTAGTGCATGGACAATGCGGTCTTTCACATACCGGTGGAGGGCAGGGATGGCTTTTCGAGAAAAGAAGTGCCGACTGGGTAGGTCATAGCGTAGGAAAGCGTAGGCCATGAGGTCGCAGAAAGCTTCGCTTTCAACCAAACGGTAGGGCATCATCTCTAATGAGATTAGTTTGGCAATGTAGGCGTTCAAGCAAGGTGTACGCGGATGAGAGGATGAGTACTTTCTTGTCCTACTCAGAGTGTCTGGTAGGGTGAGCTTGACTGGAGAGCTGCATATTATTATTACTATTATTATTTATTGTTATAGCGCCATTTATTCCATGGCGCTTTACATGTAAGGAGGGGTATACATAAAAACAAGTACAATAATCTTAAACAATACAAGTCATAACTGGTACAGGAGGAGAGAGGACCCTGCCCGCGAGGGCTCACAATCTTCAAGGGATGGGTGATAATACAGTAGGCGAGGGTAGAGCTGGTCGTGCAGCAGTTTGGTCGATCGGTGGTTACTGCAGGTTATAGGCTTGTCGGAAGAGGTGGGTCTTCAGGCTCTTTTTGAAGGTTTTGATGGTAGGTGAGAGTCTGATATGTTGTGGTAGAGAGTTCCAGAGTAGGGGTGATGCGCGAGAGAAATCTTGTATGCGATTGTGGGAAGAGGAGATAAGAGGGGAGTAGAGCAGGAGATCTTGTGAGGATCGGAGGTTGCGTGCGGGAAAGTACCGGGAGACGAGGTCACAGATGTATGGAGGAGACAGATTGTGGATGGCTTTGTATGTCATGGTTAGGGTTTTGTAATGGAGTCTCTGGGCAATTGGGAGCCAGTGAAGGGATTGACAGAGGGGAGAAGCTGGGGAATAGCGGGGGGACAGGTGGATTAGTCGGGCAGCAGAGTTTAGAATAGATTGGAGGGGTCTGAGAGTGTTTGAGGGGAGGCCACAGAGCACGAGGTTGCAGTAGTCAAGGCGAGATATGCATATGGGGGAAGTAGCGGTGGACCAGACAGAGTGAGAGGGGGTTGGAGATGGTATTGGTGGTGATGGCCTAGATTCATTGCTGTATTGCAAAACCATTGTGATTCCCTGAGTGCTTTGGCCTTGCGACGACACCTCCACACTTAGTGCTGGTGGTGTGCTTAACGGTGGCGGTGGTCTTACAGTGGGGGAAGCGATGGAGCGTTGCTGGCTACCTTCAGTCGGAGCAGGTGCACATGTGCTACCTGAGGTTTTGTAGTCCGTCCATGCTTGCAAGTGCATGTTGATTAAATGTCTAAGCATGCAACTGGTATTCAAATTTCTGAGTTGTTTACCTCGGCTAAAGGTCTTTCCGCACTTCTTACAGGTAACCTTTGCCTCATCAGTAGGATTTTGGACAAAGAATTGCCACACTGCACTCTTCCTACTATGGAATACATTTTCTGGCCTTGCACGCTGTGCTAAGTTGACCGTCTGGCCAAGCTGTCCTGCAACTCTTTTAGTTTTTGTTCCACGTTTTTGGACAGCTACGGGCCTGGCAGATAACCGCTGCTGCGATGTCAATGCCTGCTGCGGATCCTTCTCCTTATCTGAACTATTGTCAGCGCCACCCTCCTCCCCCAATGGATGCCAATCCGGGTTAAGAACTGGGTCATCCATCACCTCCTCTTCAAAGTCATCTGCACCTTCCTCCTTACCTTCCTCTGTGTCACCGTGTAAGGTGGTATAGTATGCAGGAAGGGGCACCTGAGTTTCATCAGGGTCAGATTCTGACTCAATAGACTGCAAGGGCAATGTAGTGCTCTTGGTTGATGTACCAGCAGAATCATCTAGCAGTGGCTGTGCATCAGTGCACTCCATGTCAGGTTTATCTTGGACTGGGGAATTCAGGATTTGACTTGATAACCCAGGCATGGTATGTGAAAAGAGCTCCATAGAGTAATCTGAAGTGTGGGCTGCCGCATCCTTAACTTTTGGTGGGAGTGAAGGACACAAGGAAAGGTTTTTTTTCTGGACCAGAACCCTGCACTGACGACTCCGTGCTTGCAGGTTTCGAACGTTCAGAAGAGGAGGCAATAGAGCTGGTGGCTGTTTCGGAAATGTACGCCAAAACCTGTTCCTGATGCTGCGGCTTTAAAAGTGGTTTTCCTACTCCAAGAAAAGGCAACCTTACAGGCCTTCTTGGGCCAGACGATAATGCAGGCGCAACACCTCCTGCCTTAGCTGCTATTGTGCTTTTGCCAGAACCAGCCGATGCACCACCACCATCAGTACCAGCTGCGCCCCCTGCCCACGTCCGAGGCCTCTTCCACCATACTTCCTCATGTTTGGCAAAATGTACCAAAAATACCAGCAGAGAGATGGTACTGTATGAGGAGCGTCCAGCTGTGTAAGGTGTATTAAAAAAAATTAAATCTATGTATAAATTTTGTTAGTCACAGACACTCTCACAGTATGTATTGGACCGTAATCCAACAAGCAGATATACGGAACTGTATCAGAAGTGTACAGCTGTATATGCTTTTTGTGTAACTAACAATCTCCGTATATGTATTTACGGAGTGTCACACACACACGCTGACTCTGTATAGATGTGACTGTAATGCCAATGGCAGATATACAATACTGTTTGAGAATTGGACAGCTCTATACGGTGTGTGTATGGAAAATTGTCAATCTCCATCTATTTGTATTGCGACTGACACACGCTGTCTCTGTCTAGTTTTGACCGTACTCAAACAGCAGATATACACAACTGTTTGAAAAGCGGACAGCACTCTAAGGTGTAGGTCTGGAAAAATGGAAATACTCCTTGTCTTTTTTTCCAGAGTCACACACAGAAAGCTTCTATTTGTCCGTGATACAAGGCGGTACATGGTAGTGTGTGAGGAGCGTACACCGCTATACGATGTCTGTATGGAAAATTGTCTATCTCTGTCTATTTGTATGGGGACTGACACACACGGTCTGTCTAGTTTTGACTGTTATCAAACAGCAGATATGCAAAACTGTTTGGAAAGCGGACAGCACTCTAAGGTGTAGGTCTGGAAAAACGGAAAAACTCCTCAGCTTTTTTTTCCAGAGTCACATACAGATAGCTTCTATTTGTCCGTGATACAAGGCGGTACATGGTAGTGTGTGAGGAGCGTACACCGCTATATGGTGTGTGAAAAAATGAACACTCAGTAACTCACCAGGACAAAATAATAAAAGTTGGAGTGCTTTGAAAAAAACAGTTTGAACAGTAGTGTGCACACAGCAATACAGCTAGCAGGTAGCCTTAAAAGGCAGCCTAATCACCACCAGCGGTGCTGCACACAACAAAAATCCTCCCCTTTCACTGCACACTAACTGTAGAGTGAATAGCGCTATCAGCAGAAGCAGTTCTTTTTTTCTTCTTTCCTGCCTAACGCTCTCTCTGTTCAGAATGAGCAGCAGCACCTCTCCCTATTCTAAGATCGGCAGAAGTAAGATGGCGGTCACAGCCTTTTATACCCACTGTGACGCCACACAAAGCCAGCCAATCACTTCAATGCCCTTCTCTAAGATGGTGGTGGCCGCTGCCCATGTCATCGCGTTGCCCACAGTGTGCGTCCTCCATTATTGGCTGAGAAAAGGCACTGGAAGCATTTTTTGAAACGAGACTTTGGCGCTCTGATCGACCTCATTGCCGACCTCACGCTATGCTCGGGTTTCGATCGGCGAAACCCAACTTTAGCTAAAGTCGGCTATTTTTGAATTTGACCGACCCGTTTCGCTCAACTCTAGTTAAAAAGTATTTTTTGTAATGAAAATACTCTGCTCCACTTCTAGCAGGTTTTATAATCCTAATGTGTTTGCCATTCACAGCCCCCACACAGTTAAGAAAATCACAAATGTCCTTGAAGTTCTCAGCATTTTCCAGCCAGAGTTTAAAGGGCCCATTACACATAGCGATATCGCTAGCAATATCGCTATAACGTCACTGGTTTTGTGACGCAGCAGCGATATTGCTAGCGATATTGCTACATGTGATACTTACCTCCGACCACCTCCCCCGCTGGTTATCGCTGATCGTGCGAGAACGTCCTGGGCCATTTCTCGTCGTCTGCTTCCTGCTGTGGCGATGAGCGTCGCGTGGACGCGGGTGGAAGGACGTCTTCATCACCTCGTCTGACAGGTAAGTAGCGACCGCTGACCGCTGCTATGTCGCTGGTGAGATCTGCCTGTTTGGCAGCTCACTAGCAACCACTTAGCGATGCACCAGCGATCCTGACCGGGTCATATCGTTGTCAGGATCGCTGGTGCATCGCTAAGTGTAACGGTACCCTAATTGTCTCAAACAATCCCAGAAAACCCAGGTGTCTCCAACAATCCCAGGAAGGGTGGACACTCCAATGTGGAACTGGAAATGGAGAGATGATAAGGTCTCTCAGGTAGCTAGGAATCTGCCAAACAGAAAATGGAAAAAAAAATACATGAGTTTTCTTCTTTCTTCTTGACAAGCAAAAGCAAAGGCAACAGCCAATTTCAATTGTAAATCCAGATTATCATAGAAGCTCTCCATGGCAAGATTCATCTTGTAGCACGATACAGCAGCCAAAGATGAGGATTTCCTCAGTGCAGTCTGTCTATATATATATAGAAATGCCATGAGGCACACCCATTGGGTGTCTGATGTCAAGGAAAAGTTACTGTAAAACATTGGAAATATCGAAAGCATGCGCATAAACAATGCAAATGCAGGCAAAAATGCATGCAAAGGCATGCACATGCAGCGTTTTTTGCCGTAATGCGTAAGATGATGCGGATAAAAAACGTTGCGTATGCATGCGTTTTCATGCGTTTTTGCATGTGTTTGGGCATGCAGCTGATACGCTGCAGACTCAAACGCAAATGTGAAGCTAGCCTAACACTGGCTAGTAGCATCTGATGATTCTCTCATGCGAGAGAATAGGATGCTATATGCAAATTACTCTCTGCTCGAACTCTGCTACGAACGTGAGCCAAGTGTCATTTACTGTGATCCCATTCTCTCGCATGCGAGAAATGGATCACAGGTTCGGAGAAGATGAAGATCTTAATTTTTCTATATTCTCCATTCTGTGAGTCGGCGTATGCTCTATAGTATAACATTGGATAGAGTGCTGTCTGATGTAACATTGGATAGTACTCGTCTGAGTTACACGCTGACTACTCGCCAGTGTGAACAAGTTTAGATTGATAATGGTTAAATGGTCAAAAGCAGGGATCGATGCTCAGTTTCATATGCTGCTTTTAGAGGAAGATGCTGGCTATGTTACACAGCCGGCATCCCTCCAGTGTTGAGAGGGGTCAGCTCCTGAGCTCAATCCACACACCCTGACCTGCTGTATAAAGAATATCTGTCATAGCGCATTAAATTAAATTGGCGAATAATGGATAAAAATTATAAATATTACATATGACTTCAATATATTCCATATATGATTGATCCCATTACTTGAATTGTTAAAACAAAGAACTGAATTATGGCTTCAAAGCTTGAAAAAGTAGAGAAATTGACATTGTTTCTCAGCGAGAATACCAATATAGTGCAATGCTATTTGGAGACACCAAATGATGACACTGAGTGTTTAGAATCAAAACTTCTGGAAAAGTGTGTGCTGCTATAAAAGATCTGAGTATGTGGCTCCACTGTGTGAACGAGGCCTTATATAGACTTACAGCAGATTAATCCCTCCTATTTTCATTTTCTCTATGAAAAACTATTGGTAAAAGTCAATTGTAGACCATTTTTGGCAATTAAATAATTATGTTATGGGGATTAGCATTCTTATCCAAATGTTTCGCAATACAAAATATATTTGCATATTCTTACAAACTTATTGTGCAATATATATTTTAATGTAACCAATCATTACCTGACATTATTGCAATTTATTGCTCATCTTTTTGTGTGCAAATATTACTAGACTCAAAAAAGAAGTGATATGACACAACTTAGCAATTCCATCTACTAGTTAGAAAACATTTTCATAATGCATATAATCGTCTTACAGTGCAATAATCAAATTGGCACTCGCAATAACACGACCATAAGCTGTAGAAGAGTCTTCACATTGCAGACATATGTCCAGATAACTCGCTTTTACAGTGAATTAGCATCCTTAACAGCTCCTACAGTGCTGCTCAGTTATCTATTATGTCCAATATGAGCTGGGTTATGTCCAAACCTTGGATCGGTTAATTTGATTTGCATGGCCCTTTAACTCTTATAGTTGCTTTCATTTAGCCCAGGAAGGAAAATTTGTTCGGCTAGTTGCGTAAATAAAGTCTCCGCTCTGCATGTGATCATAGGAAGACACTGAAGCTCACTTTAAAAATTTCTGAAATTAGAACCTCTATATTAAAGCTATCAAATTGTTCTCCAGCAACTTCTAGGTCACGGCTTCTGTTCTCTACATTGCCACATAGTTAACCCGCATTTGCAATGAAAGACTACTGTGAATGATAATTTTTAACTACACAGTACTGTCACACTTAGTGATGTACCAGCGATCCCGACCAGTGATATGACGCGGTCAGGATCGCTGGTACATCGCTAAGTGGTCGCTAGTGAGCTGCCACACAGGCAGATCTCACCAGCGACATCGCTGGGGATGGGGGTCGCTACTTACCTGTCACACCAGGCGATCCTGCGTCCTCCCGCCCGGCTCCACGCGTCGCTCGTTGTCACAGCAGGAAGCGCCGCAGGAAGCTGACGACGAGAAACAGTCCAGCCTGTTCTCGCGCGATCAGCGAAAACCAGCGGGGGAGCGGGTTGTAGGTAAGTATCACACATAGCGATATCGATAGCAATATCGCTATAACGTCACAAGTTATAGCGATATTGCTAGCGATATCGCTTAGTGTAGTCAATCACCTGATGAGCGAAAAAGCGAGCTTGTTCATCAGATGTAATCATATTTTGTGCAAAATGTAATCATTGTTGGATGAGCATCATCCTGTGTAAACAGGACTCTGCTGAGAACAGCGGCAGCCTACATACACTGAAATACCTACTGCGGTTACTTCAGTGTGCATCATTTGCTGCCATCTGCCAATGTAATAACACTATTAAATGACTGGCATTAGGTTAATGTTTACTGATCAGCAGTCATCCAAATCAATCCATGTAAATTTTATGGGCTCACCTTGTGAAGTGGATCCTCTAAGCCTAGGTCAGAGTGGGCACATGGATCCCAGGCTTTGGTGTTGCAGGTAGTTAAGACACGAGGAAAGCAAGGACTAGAAGCAGACAGGACCCCGGAAAGCAGGTATGCAGCAGGTACTGGAAGAACTGGAAGCTGCAGGCAGGCAGGAGCCTGGAATGCAATGCAGCTATGGAGCAGGTACTAGAAGCACTGGAGGCAGAGGCAGACTGGACATCACAAAGCAGGTATGTAGCAGGTAGTGGTGCACAGTTAAATTAAGAGTCATAATACTAAGACACAGGTGAGTGTCTTGGTAAGCCTTATTCTGGCTTAGGCAGAAAATCACATGGGAGAGCACCAAGCCGCTTGCAAAGCCCAACAAAAAAACCTCAAAGCTAACGGTATAATGTACTTTGTGCAATTTGCAAATGCACCTTGGCTTTAATTGGAATGAAATGGTGCAAAAAAGAAAACAAACCCAAAACAACACAATTCCGATATTTAATAATAATAATAATAATAATAATAATAATAATAAATTTTATTTTTATAGCGCCGACATATTCCGCAGCACTTTACATTTCAGAGGGGATTTGTACAGACAATAGACATTACAGCATAACAATAATCACATACAGTAGATTATAACAAATAACAAGAGGAGTGAGGGCCCTGCTCGCAAGCTTACAGTCTATGAGGAAAGAGGGAGACACGAAAGGTGGGTGGTAACAGTTGCTCTGATTGTATGGACCAGCCATAATGTTAAGTGTGTAACAGTACAGACACAGAGGGCTAATGGATGCATAAAGCATGTGGGAACATGATGCTGGGAACCTGGTTATGGTAAAACTTTTGGCTCTGCCACACAGGGATAGGTTAGGTTAATGTGTTGAGGCAATAGGCCAGTCTGAATAAATGCGTTTTCAGGACACGCTTAAAATTGTGGGGATTGGGGACTAATCGTATTGACCTGGGAAGTGCATTCCAAAGAATTGGCGCCGCACGTGTAAAGTCTTGGAGACGGGAGTGGGAGGTTCTGACTATTGAGGATACTAACCTCAGGTCATCAGCAGAACGGAGGGCGCGGGTAGGGTGGTATACTGAAACAAGGGAGGAGATGTAGGGTGGTGCTGAGCCATGGAGGGCTTTGTGGGTGAGGGTAATAAGTTTATACTGAATTCTGGAGTGGATGGGTAGCCAGTGTAATGACTGGCACAAGGTAGAGGCATCGGTGTAACGATTGGCGAGGAATATGATCCTGGCTGCAGCATTCAAGACAGATTGGAGAGGGGAGAGTTTGGTAAGAGGGAGACCGATTAGAAGAGAGTTACAATAGTCGAGACGAGAATGAATAAGAGAAACAGTAAGAGTTTTTGCAGAGTCAAAAGTAAGAAAAGGTCGAATTCTAGAAATGTTTTTGAGGTGCAGATGACAAGAGCGAGCCAGTGATCGAATGTGGGGGGCAAAGGAAAGCTCGGAATCAAGTATGACCCCAAGACAGCGGGCATGTTGCTGGGGAGTAATAGTGGAACCACACACAGAAATAGCAATGTCGGGTATAGGTACATTAGTAGCAGGAGGAAACACCAGGAGTTCAGTCTTTGACAGGTTCAGTTTCAGATATAGTGAGGACATGATATTAGACACAGCGTTTAGACAATCGCCAGTGTTTTCTAGAAAGGCTGGCGTGATGTCAGGAGAAGAAGCGTATAATTGGGTGTCATCAGCATAGAGATGGTACTGGAAACCAAATCTACTGATTGTTTGACCAATAGGGGCAGTGTACAAAGAGAAGAGGAGGGGGCCTAGAACCGATTCTTGAGGAACCCCAACAGTAAGGGGAAGGTGAGAGGAGGAGGAACCGGCAAAAGAAACGGTAAAGGAGCGGTCGGAGAGATAGGAGGAGAACCAGGAGAGAACGGTGTCCTTGAGGCCAATGGAATGGAGCATAGTGAGGAGGAGCTGATGATCCACAGTGTCGAATGCTGCAGAGAGATCCAAGAGAATTAGCATGGAGTAATGACCATTTGATTTAGCTGTTAGCAGATCATTAGAGACTTTAGTGAGGGAAGTTTCAGTGGAGTGTAAAGAGCGGAAACCGGATTGGAGAGGGTCGAGAACAGAGTTTTCTGAGAGATAGCGGATAAGACGGGAGTGGACCAGGCGTTCCAGGAGTTTAGAGATGAAGGGAAGATTAGAGACAGGTCTATAGATAGCGGCACAGTTTTGGTCGAGGGACGGTTTTTTAAGTAGTGGATGTATGATGGCATGCTTAAATGAGGAGGGAAAAATACCAGAAGAGAGAGAGAGGTTAAATATTTTAGTTAGGTGAGGGGTGACAGCAGGGGAAAGGGACTGGAGGAGATGTGACGGAAATGGGTCACTGGTGCAAGTAGTTGTGCGAGAAGATGCAAGGAGCCTGCTTACTTCTTCTTCTGTGACTGGTTCAAAATCAGAGAGTGAGTTAGATGCAGTGGGGGAGGGAGGACAGTGCATGGTATGAGGGGATTTGGAGATAATTTCCTGTCGGATCTGGTCAATTTTTTCTTTGAAGTAATTGGCCAGATCGTCAGCTCGGAGCTCCGTGGTTGGGGCCTGTACTCTTGGATTGAGTAGAGAATGAAAAGTGTCAAAGAGACGTTTCGGGTTATTGGACAGTGAGGTGATGAGGGTGTTGAAATAGGTTTGTTTGGAGAGGTGAAGGGCAGTGTTGTATGTTCTAAGCATAAACTTAAAATGGATGAAATCTTCGTGTAGATTGGATTTTCTCCACAGACGTTCGGCGCACCTGGAGCACCGCTGCAGGAAACGTGTTTGCACCGTGTGCCAGGGTTGTCGCTGTCTGTGTTGTGGTGTTCTATTTATAGGGGGTGCAAATTCATCCAGGGCACTTTGAAGTGTTTCATTGTAATGCTTCAATGCAGAATCAGGACATGAGAGGGAGGAGATAGGGGCCAATGAAGACTGCAAGTTCTTCAGAAGTTTCTGGGTGTTAATGGCCTGTTTGTTTCTATAAGTCTGGACAGTGGGGGTGACCTGAGCAGCCTGGCAGTTCTGTATAGAGAATGAAAGAAGATTGTGGTCAGAGAGCGGGAGAGGGGAGTTTGCAATATCATCCACTGCACAAAGCCGAGAGAAGACCAAGTCGAGGGAGTTTCCGTCTTCATGCGTTGGAGAATTAGTAAGCTGCGAAAGGCCAAATGAGGAGGTTAGAGATAAAAGGTGAGTAGCAGATGGGGAGAGGGAAAGAGCAATGGGGATGTTGAAATCTCCCATGATGAGGGTAGGGATGTCACAGGAGAGAAAATGTGGAAGCCAAGTGGCAAAATGATCCAGGAACTGATGGGAGGGGCCGGGGGGACGATACACCACCGCCACTTAATGCCATTTAATGGCATCGGGTAAATATTTCTGGATCTAATGTCATGGAAAGCTGAAAGTAGTTATGTAGGACAATATATATATTTCTTTTACTACAGGCTTAAGAACTAGCAGGCAGATAGTTGTTAACTATCTGTCTGTTGTACCTGGCACTGGTTTCTGCCTGCTCAGCAGTGTCACAGACCACTTCCTGCATGCGATTCAGCCACTTCTCTTGATGTCACGTCGACAAAACAGCGGCTTCTCTTCTACTCCGGATGTGACAGCTGACATCATGCTGATTGACAGCTGTCTCCTTGTTTCTTATCTGCGGGGAGCAAGCAGTAGATAGAAGCTCTTTTTCTTTTTTGACTGTTCTATTTTGACGTGGATCAGCTGAATCGCCGGCAGGAGCGGTCGGTGACTGCTTTGAGTCGGTGCCTGATTAAACAAGCAAATTAGTTGCTTCTGTTAACTAGTATCTGCCTGTTGTAAAAAAATATAATAGTCCTGGACAATCCTTTTAAATATTTCATTGCTAACCTTTACCAAATATTGACCTAGTAACTTGCTTGATAGAATTTAACTTGCAGACTTCTACCTAATTCTTTAGTAGCTGCTCCAAAATCTTGGATGTACTTCATGTGGCTACATAAAATGGCAAGGATCAACTTATATATAGGCCAGCCACCTGGACCAGTGTACCTAAACTACAGATGGTTCTGCTAATTTTAAGATTTGCTTGCCTTTTGATAATACTTAAAATGCCCATATACCTTAAGCTGGTTTCACATTTGTGTTTTTTTGCGCTTGAAAAAAACGCATACGTGCGCATGCGCTTTTTTCCCCTATATTTAACATGGGCGCGCACATGTGCGCATTGTCATGCACACGTATGCGTTTTTCGTGCGCTGCGTTTTTTTGTGGTGTGCGATTTTATTTTCCAGACGCTACATGTTGCATTTTTTTGTCCGCCCAACCACTTCAAAAAAGCGCATGCGCACGTATGCGCACGTTTTGCGCTAAAAAAGGCCATTATGGCCTATGGATGCGCATACGTGCGCACAGGCATGCGCATGTATGCGTTTTTTTAGCGCTGCGTTTTTTTGGTGGTGTCCACTTTTTAGACAAGTTATAAAATTCTAAAGTCCAAAAAAAAAAAGTCCATATAAAGGAGGTGTCTGACAGATTGGAGAGCAGACATTCACCAACAAACCCAGCTTCTATCAGCGTCAAGAATGTGAGTATTATTACATCGTATGCCTGTCCTTTTCAATTGTGTATGTACTAATTATTTTTATTATTTTTACATGCAGCATGTCTTCGGAATCAGAATATTCCCCATCGCGGCAGGAATTGGCGCAAGCAGACCGTGAGGTGATTATTTTCGTGCATCTGGTAAATATATCTGCTGCTACTCCAAATCTCTTACGTTTGTTTTTTTTTTTTTTTTTAAGACATCATCATCATCTTCTGCGGACGGGACTACTGAGGGTGAAGAGCAGGAGCAGCGAAGCCAAGTCCCGGTGGTGATACGGAATGTATTTATGAAATGATTTGTAATGTTCTTTATTTTTTATCTTCTATTTTTCATCTTTTCTGTATTTTTTTTTAAACTTTTTATTCAATTTAAATTTGATTATTCTAATTAATGTGTTTTGTCTAGGTTCCACAACGCGATGAAGACGTCTACCTGGATAATGAGCAGCTCATCAGCATGGTCCAGGAGCGTGCCCTGTTGTGGGACAGCCGTGACCGGCTGTACAAGGACAATGTGGTGACACGGCGGCTATGGAATGAGGTGGCCGCAGCATTGATGGATGGCTGGGACAGCACCACAGCATCCTCCAAAAAGGCGTTTAGTAAGTATTTCCCTGCTCTGTATTGTGCTGCAGTGACTGTTGTCCTTGATGGCACTGTTGGGTTTCGTGCTAGATATATTCTAGCAGGAAACCCAACGGTGTCATCGGGCTCTACAGTGACTGCTTTGAGTATTGTATTGCTGTATTGTGCCGCAGTGACTGTTGTCCTTGATGGCACTGTTGGGTTTCCTGCTAGATATATTCTAGCAGGAAACCCAACGGTGTCATCGGGCTCTACAGTGACTGCTTTGAGTATTGTATTGCTGTATGGTGCCACAGTGACTGTTGGCCTTGATGGCACTGTTGGGTTTCCTGCTAGATATATTCTAGCAGGAAACCGAACAGTGTCATCGGGCTCTACAGTGACAGCTTTGAGTATTGTATTGCTGTATTGTGCCGCAGTGACTGTTGTCCTTGATGGCACTGTTTATTTTTTTCCAACAGTGGACAAAGTCCGAACACGTTGGCGTTCGATCAAGGACCGCTTCAACAGTGATGTTCGTGCTGAGGGCCAGGTTCGCAGTGGATCTCCATCAAGGACCAGAACTAGATACCGTCACTATCACGCGTTGCAGTTCCTAAGACCGGTCCTTGCCACGAGATCGTAAGCATTCAAAATTTGGGGTTTTTATTTTTATTAATCTGTGTTTTTCTAATCCACAGCTGATGCTTCTTGTAAAGGCTTGGTAGTAATGATTTTCCTTTCTTCCACAGCACCTGGAGCATCACCCTGCAACCTGGCCCTGGAGCGGTCCTTCCTCGGACGTCCTCTGACCCGTCCCAGCCATCCGACAGCCAGGAAGCACCTTGCAGGTCAGCCACACACACAGCTGGTGACCAGGAAGCTGGGCCATCAGGTGTTCCCCTGTCCCAGGTCTCTGCCACTGGTTATGCGGGCACTACCCGCCAGCGGCAGAGGGCCTTGGACAGGAATGTCTTGCCCGAGTTTATGCACTTGAGCGAGGCCTTTAATGCCAGCCTCAAGTCGCTGTCCGACAGAGTTGAAAGCGGTTTTGCACTAATGGAACGTGGTTTTAACCACTTTGAACACCGCTTCAATTCTGTCAAACAGCGCCTTGACTGTCAGGAGGCCGACCTCAACAGACCAGCGCACCATTTTTTTAGTAAGATTGAAAAGGGCATGGCGGAACACCTTAGTTCTGAGCAACAGCTGAATGTGCTGCAGGCCTGCAACAATGCTTTCTTGCAGGCTATGCAGCATAATCGGTACGGGCAGCAGTCAGTGGTGTCATTTCCACCTGTGCCACCATTGACTCGTTTCACCTCACTACCGACTTGTGCTGCATACCACTGCACGGACACCTCAATTCAAAGCCAGGACACCCACCGTTACACCACCACAAGTCTCAGTGCAGCTGGTCACTTCACCAACACCACCATGGCAAGCGCTGCTCCTGTCTGGAGCACCACCGCCACCCCCATGCATGCGTGGAGCTCAGACACCACTAGGCAAACATGGAACAGCCCTGCCGCTACAACAACATGTAGTAGCCCTGCCACCACCACTCCGCAAACCTGGACCACCACTGCCGCCACCAGTCCTCCTGCAAGGATGAGCACTGCCAACCAAGAGCATCAGGAGCATCAGCAGCAGCCACAGCAGCAACAGCCACAGCAGCAGCAGCCACAGCAGCAGCAGCAGCAGCAACAGCCACCGCAGTAGCAGCCACAGAAGCAGCAGTCACCTCAGCAGCAGCCACAGCAGCATCAGCCACAGCAGCAGACGGGGGACCTCCATTCCATATTTGCCCCAAGTTCTAGACAAAATCTATCAAGGCGGGCATTGGGGCAAAGTAGGTCCAGGCAGACAAGCCTACGGCGTCATGCACTTCGAAAAAATGTTCCTGAACCCATTTCCTCTCCTCCAAGTGTTCCTAGTTTAATTCCCTTAACTGGACTACCTTCCCCCACAAGTTTTGTTGCCCCTTCCCCTCAAACACCGTCTTCAACTGCAAGTATTGCATCTTCCCTGCACACCCCCAAATTGCAACCATCTGCCCCCAAACGCCGAAAAAAATAAAGTTGTTTATATTTTTGTGGTTAAAAATAAATTTACATTTGTGGTTCACCATTACAAAGTTTGATTAATGGTTTTGGCGCCGCTCACACACACTGATGGGTAAATACACGTATATGTTAAAAACCAAGGCATAGTCATATGACTAGACTACGCCTTTGTATTTAACATATGTTCAATACAAAGGCGTAGTCTAGTCATATGACTGGACTAGGCCTTTGTATTTAGCATATGTTCAATACAAAGGCCTAGTATAGTCATATGACTAAACTAGGCCTATGTATTGAACATATGTTCAATACAAAGGCGTAGTCTAGTCATATGACTATACTAGGCATTTGTATTGAACATATGCTAAATCCAAAGGCCTAGTCTAGTCATATGACTAGACTAGGCCTTTGGATTTAGCATATGTTCAATACATAGGCCTAGTATAGTCATATGACTAGACTAGGCCTTTGTATTTAACATATGTTCAATACAAAGGCGTAGTCTAGTCATATGACTGGACTAGGCCTTGGTATTTAGCATATGTTCAATACAAAGGCCTAGTATAGACTATACTAGGCCTGTGTATTGAACATATGTTCAATACAAAGGCGTAGTCTAGTCATATGACAAGACTAGGCCTTTGTATTTAACATATGTTCAATACAAAGGCGTAGTCCAGTCATATGACCATACTAGGCATTTGTATTGAACATATGCTAAATCCAAAGGCCTAGTCTAGTCATATGACTAGACTACGCCTTTGTATTTAACATATGTTCAATACATAGGCCTAGTATAGTCATATGACTAGACTAGGCCTTTGTATTGAACATATGCTAAATACAAAGGTCTAGTCCAGTCATATGACTAGACTATGCCTTTGTATTTAACATATGTTCAATACAAAGGCGTAGTCCAGTCATATGATCATACTAGGCATTTGTATTGAACATATGCTAAATCCAAAGGCCTAGTCTAGTCATATGACTAGACTACGCCTTTGTATTTAACATATGTTCAATACATAGGCCTAGTATAGTCATATGACTATACTAGGCCTTTGTATTGAACATATGCTAAATACAAAGGTCTAGTCCAGTCATATGACTAGACTATGCCTTTGTATTTAACATATGTTCAATACAAAGGCGTAGTCCAGTCATATGACTATACTAGGCATTTGTATTGAACATATGCTAAATCCAAAGGCCTAGTCTAGTCATATGACTAGACTACGCCTTTGTATTTAACATATGTTCAATACATAGGCCTAGTATAGTCATATGACTATACTAGGCCTTTGTATTGAACATATGCTAAATACAAAGGTCTAGTCCAGTCATATGACTTTACTAGGCATTTGTATTGAACATATGCTAAATCAAAAGGCCTAGTCTAGTCATATGACTAGACTACGCCTTTGTATTTAACATATGTTCAATACAAAGGCGTAGTCCAGTCATATGACTATACTAGGCCTTTGTATTGAACATATGCTAAATACAAATGTCTAGTCCAGTCATGTGACTAGACTACGCCTTTGTATTGAACATATGTTAAATACAAAGGCCTATTCTAGTCATATGACTAGACTAGGCCTAAGTATTGAACATATGTAAAGTTTTTTATTTAATTGGAGTGTAAAAAATATAGTGCACTCAGTAATGGTATCAAATAAGGTTTTTTATTACCATAAACAAAACGAAAACATTACAACATTTCATCTTGCCAGTGCACCCGTCCTACATCAGAAATAAAGAAGGCCGCAAATTGGTCCCTCATTTGGCCAACTTCAACGGATGACCTGAGAGGGTGCCGCGTGAATTCAGGCAATGGGTTAGGAGCATCATCGTCCAGCTCAAAGGTCGGGTGCTCTTTAGCCATCACAAAATTATGTAGAACCACACAGGCCTTCACCACCTCATCGACTGTTTCAAGTTTAAGATTAATGGCAGTGCCGAGAATTCGCCACCTGGAGACAAGAATCCCAAAAGAACACTCGACAGTTCTTCTGGCCCTGGTCAGCCTGTAATTAAATATTTTTTTGGTGTGGTCCAAGTCCCGGCTGGAGTAGGGTTTCAGTAAGTTTGCGCACATTTGAAAAGCCTCATCCCCAACCATTACAAAGGGCAGTGGCGGAGCTTCGGTGTGATGAAGAGGCCGTGGCATAGGGAAATTAAATTGGTTGCCATACAACCTCCGGCCCATGTCTGAGTTTTTAAAAGCCTGTGAGTCATTACCACGGCCAAATGCTCCAATGTCCACTGCTACAAACATTCATCCGGCATCCGCAATGGCCATGAGTACTATTGAAAAGTACTTTTTGTAATTATAGTACTCAGATCCTGTTCTTTTGGGTTTGATGATCCGTATGTGTTTACCATCAACAGCTCCCAAACAGTTGTGAAAATTGCATACTGTACAGAATTTGTCAGCAATTTCCATCCACTTTTCAGCGGTTGGCAGGGGCATAAATTCTGGACAAAGAACATTCCGGAGAGCCCGGCAGGTGTCAGCAACAATTCCAGACAAGGTAGAGATTCCAATACGGTACTGGAAGTGTAGTGAAGATAGGGTTTCTCCAGTCGCCAGGAATCTGTGAACAGACAAAGAAGTAAAATTAATATTTATGTATATTATTTTAAAAAACTATAAAATAAAATATTAGTACATTCACGAAAACTAATTACCCAAGGTTTTGAATACTAAATTAAAAAAAAACCCATCAGACCACATCCCTTGGTTTTTAAATATTACGTACCGTAATGTCACCAGTAGCCATTCCTCAGGAGGAATCGCACGACGGAGCTGTGTGTCCTGTCTCCGGATGGATTGTTGGACACGAGCAAGCAAATCCCTGAAGCTTTCTTGGGACATCCGGATATAATCTGTAAATTTCTCCGGGTTTGCCTGTAGCTCACTGTAGAGGGTGTGGTATGCCCCACGGCTCTCCCGGAGTTCAACAATCGGATGTATCCACATACGCCACCGCTGCCGTCTTTGCTGCCTCTCTAACTTCCTTTGTTCATGGCAAGCTACTGCATAAGCCTGAGCCATCGCGATGTCCAAATCCAAGTTGAAGTGAAAACTCTTCCAGCGCAGATCCATGTTGACACGAGAAGAATCAAGCAAATCTGAAGAATACTGTAGACAGGGTCTATATATTAACATACCACACCGACATTGACGTCCCATTGGTCTTGTGTGTTGTTGAATGGGTTTTTTTTTCTTTTTTGGGGGTTGTCCAAAAATCTGTAAAAAAACGCAAACGTACTAAAAACGCATACAAACGCATAAAAACGCTGCGTTTTTTTCCTGCATGCGCATAAAAATGCTTTAAAAAAACGCAGTGTTTGTATGCATTTGTATGCGTTTTTTCTATGCGTTTTTTTGCGCTAAAAACGCGCTGCAAAAAAAAGCAAGTGTGAAATTAGCCTTAGATAGCTGTTGGTCGAATTGTCATTCTTTCTTTCCCTAATCCCTTATACATGAGCCAAGCATTTATTTCCTTTATATATTTCCTCTTTTATAAGATTGTCTTCTCTCTTCCCAAAATTCCTCTTAAACCCTTCAAGGTTAGTTTAGATTTCATTTGACACTGCATAAGAAGTAGCATACATTGTTTTTACATATCATGAATGGTGAACATTTTTTTCAGATTTTTTTGTGCCTTTTACATTGCATTTCTGCTCTCGTTTATATATGTGTCACTGCGATGCTTGTCCTTTTATTTACATTAATCTAGACTTCTAGTACACAGCCATAACACAAAGCAAAGCTGTATATATCTACAATATAATGGGCAATGAAACTAAGGCATGTGCTTATCCTGTGCCACCTCATACTGTATCTCTGAATTAATTAGGAGAATTTCATGGGAATGAAAATCCAAGCTATACCTAGCACATGCAATATTACAAAGGTATTCTCTTCTATAATCATTGCTACTAGGGAAGAATACAGGCTTTGCTTCTAAAGGAGAATATTTCTAACCATACAATATGCAATCTTCAACTTTGATAGTTGCTTTAAGCCCCGTTACACAAACCGAGATCGTTAGCAATATCGCTAAAGCGTCACCGATTTTGTAACGCAGCAGCGATATTGCTAGCGATATCGCTATGTGTGATACTTACCTCCGACCGGCTCCCCCGCTGGATATCGCTGATCGCGTGAGAATGTCCTGGACTGTTTCTCGTCGGCCACTTCCTGCTGGGCTTCTTGCTGACGAGCGGCGCGTGGACGCGGGCGGGAGGACGTCTTCATCGCCGCGTCTGACAGGTAAGGCTAGTTTCACACTAGCGTTTATGAGCGCAGCGACGGCCTGCGCACGGCCGCCGCTAAGCCCCGCCCCCTGCCGCGCCCGCCGGTAGCTCCGCCCACCGGCGCATGACGCTGCATGCGCCCTGCGTCCCCTATCTTTATCACAAGGGGCGCAGGCCATGCGCAGTATGCGTTTGGCGGCGCATGCGCCTTTTTGACGGTGCGCCGACGCAACCAAACTGCAGCAGGTTGCGTTTGGCGCAGGGCAGCGCACCGTCAAAAGGACGCATGCGCCGCCAAACGCATACTGCGCACGGCCTGCGCCCCCTGTGATAAAGATAGGGGACGCAGGGCGCATGCAGCGTCATGCGCCGGTGGGTGGAGCTACCGGCGGGGCGCGGCAGGGGGCGGGGCTTAGCGGCAGCCGTGCGCAGGCCGTCGCTGCGCTCATAAACGCTAGTGTGAAACTAGCCTTAGTAACGACTGACGACCGCTGCTATGTCGCTGGCGAGATCTGCCTGTTTGGCAGCTCACTAGCGACCATTTAGCGATGCACCAGCGATCCTGACCGGGTCGTATCGTGGTTGGAATCGCTGCTGCATCGCTAAATGTAATGGTACCCTTAGGCCTTATTATAATCTACATCAGAAAATCCTCACCCAGAGCAATTCAGTTGAATGAACCTCAGTCACTTATGCAGACCAATAAATGGCAAATTATTGCCTCCTACTTAATGTAATAGACATTCTGGGTTCTAATATTCTTGTCTGCTCATTGACACTTGAACAGGAAGGTATAAAAAGATTGTTTTTCTTTTTTCTATTATTGGTGATACAACAAAAGGATGTGAGGTCTTGTTGTGTACATATGACATTTAATTGTATTCATGCTGTACTTAGTGTAAAATGTGGTCAGTTTATTTACATATGTAATACATGTTCTGTTTGATTAACTTGTCTTAATATACAGGATACCAGTCATGTCATATGATGCATGGATTTTCCATCCTAATTGGAGAAAGGGTTTAGAAATCATAGTTTTTTAATATGTAACTGCCTCTTATTGAAGGGACCAAAAGTAATTGGACAATTATCACAAAAGATGGGTTGCATGGGCTATTGTCATGGTCTGTATGGATGTTCTTGTTTAGTGCTTCAGGGGTTCTGGGGTTAATGCTGTTGGCCTCACTCTGTGGGAGGGCTTTAAATAGCCTCTTTTGGGCTCTGTCCGTTGTCAGTGCGAGGTTGGTGTTGGGGACGCCCTGGTTACAACCCCACAATCCAGTCATCAATTGGGAGACTGGGGAAATTGTTCAATGGGGTACTTACTGTACTAATCAATGTTGTAAATCTGCATTGTTGTCCAAACCTGTTAAATCTGTCTCTGTGTCGTCTGTCGGTTTTGAGGATATTCTGGAGTACCTAAAAGACTTCAAAGATGTGTTCTCCGAAAGCGAAGCTGAGGTCTTACCCCCACATAGACCCTTTGATTGTGCCATTGAGTTGATTCCTGAGGATAAATTGCCTAAAGCCTGTCTGTTTAATTTGTCCGGCCATGTGCGCTTAGCCGTGCAGGAGTATATTGCGGAGAGTCTCCGCAAGGGGCATATATGTTCCTCAGTCTCTCCTGTGGCCTCTGGGCTTTTTTGTAAAGACAAAAAGATGGCGGTTTATGTCCCTGACTCGACTTTCGGGAACTTAGCAAAATTACCGTGAGAAGCACGTACCCTCTTCCTCTTATTCCAGATTTGTGTAACCAGTTGTTAGAAGCTAAATGGTTCTCCAAATTAGATTTTCGTGGAGCCTATAATCTGATAAGAGTTCGGGAGGGGGACGAGTGGAAGACTGCGTTTCTCACATCTGAGGGGCTTTTTGAAAACCTTATTATGCCGTTTGGTCTTACAAATGCTCCCGCCATATTTCAAAATTTCATTAATGTGGTGTTTGCTGATCTTATTGGTCGTTTTGAAGTTATCTACCTTGATGGCATTTTGGTTTACTCCCCTGATAGTCATACACATCTGCAACATTTATGTACTGTTCTCCAAAGACTCAGGGAAAATCAACTGTTTGCCAATTTAGAGAAATGACAATTCTTGTGGAACTAATTTATGGACTTCCATGCGCTGCTTGGCAAAATACAGGATTCAAATTATGGTTGAAGATCAATCATTTATTCCCAACGCGTTTTGAAGTAAGAACTACTTCTTCCTCAGGGGATGACATGTGTGTGTGATAAGTGTGAGCTGTGTATGTGCAATACGTGTGAGCTGTGTGTGTGATACGTGTGAGCTGTGTGTGTGTGCGACACGTGTGAGGTGTGAGTTGTGTGTGATACGTGTGAGCTGTGTGTGATACGTGTGAGCTGTGTGTGTGTTTGATACGTGTGAGCTGTGTGTGTGTGATACGTGTGAGCTGTGTGTGTGCGCGATACGTGTGAGCTGTGGTGTGTGATACGTGTGAGCTGTGTGTGATACGTGTGAGCTATGTGTGTGTGTGATACATGTAAGCTTTGTGCGCGTGTGTGATATGTGTGAGCTGTGTGTGAGCTACTTGTGTGAGCTGTGTGATACGTGTGTGTGTGTGAGCTAAAGCAAAAGTTGGCACAACCTGCCAGTGTTCTACGATTTGGGTGAGGACATTCATTGTATGTAGGCTGGTGAATTTTTTTGTGTCAGGGCTGCTTTTTGGTCTCAGCCCTGCCCTGTGTAAGGAGCAGAGCCGTGTGTGTACGAGGTGTATGGAGCGGAGCCGTGTGTGTGCGAGGTGTAAGGAGCAGAGCCGTGCGTGTGTACGGAGCGGAGCCGTGCGTGTGTACGAGGTGCACGGAGCGGAGCCGTGCGTGTGTACGAGGTGCACGGAGCGGAGCCGCACGTGTACGAGGTGCACGGAGCAGAGCTGCACGGGTACGGAGCAGAGATATGTGCGAGGTGTAAGGTGTATGGAGCAAAGCCGCATGTGTACAAGGTTTACAGAGTGGAGCCATTTGTGTACAAGGTTTACAGAGCGTGGCCACGTGTGTACAAGGGGTACGGAGCAGAGCCGCATGTGTGCGAGGTTTACGGAGTGGAGCCATGTGTGTGCGAGGTATAAAAAGCGGAACCGTGTGTTTAAGATGTGTGCTGTTAGGCGTCGGATTTCTGTCGCTGCACAGCAAGAATTCCGAGCCTCCAGCGGTCTCCCATTCCTCTTCAGCCGCAGAGGAGGTTGCTCAACAAACTCATCGGTCCAGGCACTCTGCCCAGACCAGCTCCGTGGGTTTGCTTGCTGCTGCCACCTCTGGCACAGCTATGGCAATAAATGCTGCTCAGCAGCGAGATTCTCCAGGGACTAAGTCCCCATGTCGGGCCACTGATCATGCCCGTGGAGTGATCTCCCATTGGAGATCGAAGGTCACGTGCTCAGGTCCTGCTCCTGTTCGGATTGGCCCATCCGAGAAGCCAGGAAGGTCCTGGACGCTCGCGGCTATAAAAGGTTTGCATGGCCGCTCGGCCATGCGCTAGAATAGACTGTATTTACAGACTATGTGGAGTGAGTGATGTATGCACGTATGAATGTCTCTGGTGAATGACTCATTAAGAAACCCCTACCCTTGGTACGCATGTGTTGTGCAGCCTAGCCTGCTAGCACTCAGGCTTAGGCGTAGGTAGGTAAGAGGTTGAGTCAGGCATCAGTCCTCACCAGGGACGCGGCACGCCTCAGTGCACGTGCTCCATAGCCACCGTCTATAGCGGGGTTCACGGCAGCAACGCCGTGCACTCAGTGGGCCTAGAAGGACTCTAACCTCGTGTCCTTGGGGTAGAGTTCTGTGGCCGTACACTGTGCGCTCTTTTGGCCGGGCAATGTGAGCTTAACATGCTCCGGCATTTACATTCAGCGGTTGTGCGGCTCTGTGCATTAACAGAATTCGCCCCTGTTCACATTGAGTGACGTAACCCATGTGTGACTGGTTTCACACCGCTTAATTCTTCCGCCATTACTTAGCAGCAGTGTACCACCTCTGCACGGTGGACCCCGGGCTGTGAACGCACCTACTATTATTTTATAATTTGGTGCGTTCCGCCAGCCCTAACATGTGCAGAGCCATACGTGTACAAGGTGTATGGTGGGGAGCATTCATACCTCCCAGCGGGACAGAGAGATTCTGTCCCACTGCCCCACCTGGGAGCTTACTTTTCCCGCGGACACAGGAGTACACGGCGGACCTCCGCGGAGTACTTTAAAATTCGCACTTGACGTTCTACAGGAAGTGATGTGCTAGAAGCTGAATGGAAATTAGGTCATTTCGGGAGGAGACTGTGACGGAACCATGGAGGCACTTCAGGGAATTTTTCAGATCCATCACCGTGTCCTCCTCCAATAGCGCGGACAGCAGGATCGCCTTGCACTCGGGGTTGCCGGCCATGTAAGCAGATCATGATATGTCCTGCATCGGGAGGCTCAGGTGGGCACTACAGTGGGAGTCGGGCTGCTATAGTATCTTTATAGAATCTTTCTCTCTCAGTTTCTTTATCTCTCTAATCTTTCTTTTTTTCTCTCTTTTGGTTCTTTCTTTCTCTCTCTGTTTCTTTCCTTCTTTCTTCTTTCTTTCTTTCATTCTTTCTTTCTTTCTTTCTTTCTCTCTTTCTTTCCCCTCTTTCTTTCTCTCTCTCGTCTTTCTTTCTTTCCCCTCTTTCTTTCTCTCTCTCATCTTTCTTTCTTTCCCCTCTTTCTTTCTCTCTTTGTTCTTTCTTTCTCTCTCTGTTTTTTTTCTCTCTGTTCTTTCTTTTCCTCAGTACCAGTCAGTGTTCCCACAGTACCAGTAGAATAAGAGGGGTAGGAAACTAGGTGGCACTGGTCATATTGAGTCTCTCATACTTTTTACTGGTGTATAATCATATGCCCTGCGCACCCCCATAAAGTGGGCCAGCCCCAGACAACAGAGTACAAACAAATCACTATTACTATCAGTCCAAGTGGACAATTATATACGTAAAGTTAATGATGTCCCTGTGCCAAGCAGTGCGAAGGATCAGAATACACGGAGAAGACCAGAGCAGCGGGGTTTGGGGAGAATTATATGGGGCCCATTATACTGTATGAAGTAATATATGGTGCCCATTATGCTGTATGAAGCAATATATGGGGACCATTATACTGAATGAAGTAATATATTGGGCCCATTATACTGTAGGCAGTAATATATGGTGCCCATTATGCTGTATGAAGTAATATATGGTGCCCATTATACTGTACGAAGTAATATATGGTGCCCATTATACTGTATGAAGTAATATATGGACCCCAATATGCTGTATGAAGTAATATATGGGGCCCATTATACTGTATGGAGCATTATATGGGGCCCATTACACTCTATGAAGTAATATATGGGGCCCATTATACGGTATGGAGCATTATATGGGGCCCATTACACTGTACAAAGTAATATATGGGGCCCATTATACTGTATGGAGCATTATATGGGGCCCATTATACTGTACAAAGTAATATATGGGGCCCATTATGCTGTATGGAGCATTATGTTGGGATAGGGGATGACTTTCTGTTTGCTGTGGATCTGACCGCTGGGACCCCCATGATCATGGGAAACATAGCTTTGAAGTGCACAGGGTAAATGGAGCAGTGGTCAGTCATACGCACTGTGGTGCCATTCACATGTGACTCTTCAAATAACTCCTTAAAGAGAGTGATGAGGGGACGACAAAGTATAGCAAAAATTCACTGATCGGGGTGAGGAGTGTTATAGTTTGTGGGCTGGTGGGATTTGTGTGGCAGGGCTGCTTTTTTGTCCCAATCTGGCCCTGTGCCAGGCCTACCACTGCCATTAATGACCCTTGTTCTGGATACTTCTGTGTTGTTCTTGTATGTGCGTGCGATGGCGCTGACATCCTTGTGTTTGGACACCTTTTTTTTTCTATTTATCTAAATCAAAATGTCCACTACTGTACTCAGTTTTACAGGATAGATATGAGAATTTACTTTGTGTGTGTGTGGGGGGGCGCCATTTTGCTGTTCGCCTCAGGCAGCAGAGAGGTTAGGTTCACCCCTGCCCAGATGGGTGAGGGGGCCTGCGACGGACGCTGCGGTTTGGCAGCTGTGCTGAGCTGACACAGTAGTACTATCTCCTTTAATTAAATGTAAGCGACGGCCGCCTGTCGCTGTATACCCCCTGGCCCCTTGAAGCTCCCCTTTCCTTGTTTCCTGGTCAGCAGTTGGCTGAAGTCTCTGGCTGGATTTGCATAAGAACGCCATGCCTCCTGGCAGCCAGAGAGCAGCACACGTGCATTGCAGGAAGCAGAAAGCAGAAAACATTCATGAGCCTCTCTCACTCAGGGAGAGGGACACACACACAAGATGGTGAGCCCGGCTGGGGGTGGGTTTTTTTGTTAAATGTGTCCCCTCACTGTGCTGTCAGCCTGGCACTTTACATTTACTATGGCTCTGGCTGCACTTTGCACCTTAGGGAGGGGGGCCCAGCTGCACGCACTGTGGAGGGTGGAGGGGCCCTGCATGCACTGTATAAAATTAATTGTTTGACGTATAACATGCATGCCTGGATTTAAGAGCACCTGTTGATTTTTTTTTATTTTTTTTTGGGGGGGGGGCATTCAGCTTTTGCTATGGGACCCCATGATTTCTATGTACGCCCCTGCACAGAGGAGAGTGCACTATAAGAGCGAAGTGTCAGAGTACATGGTGTGCAGACACCAATCCCACAAGTGACTCTGGACAAGTGGTGCTGGACAAAGTACCATCCAGAGACTCAAATGCAGTCTCAAGATGGATAAATTTCTGTCCACAGAGTTTCTCACTACTACCATTTCTCCTAGTGATTCTAGTATACACTATATTGAGACCCTCCTTCCTGTAGTCAATAACGTTATAGAGGCTGACACTGACTCACTGTACTGTAGAGATGCAATCAATCATATATTATAATGCTGTATTCATGTCATAGAATAAAAACCCTGTGTTTTGACAATAGAAGAGAACCAGTCAGAAAGCACATTTACAGTTTATCTAATTATGCATTATAGGATTCATATTCATGTGAATAGACTATAGATTATTATACAAGTGGACAATAATATGTCAGACAGTAGCTTCCCTTATAACTTTTTATAGCAAACATTTTCAGAAACCATACCAGCTGTGAGAACTGGGGCAGCTTTCCTTAGAAATCTATTTGATCAGCAGTGTGATGATGATAATGAGAGGAGAAGAACAATAAAAGAAATTATGTAAATTGTAGATAAAATTTTGAGCATTTGGCTCTTTATAGTTTTCCAGATATCATTTGAGTTATTACAGCTTTTATCCAAACCATGCGAGGTGTGGAAAATGAAACACCCATTTCCTGTGTTTATACTGGAACAATGGTCCTAATCTATATGGAGCAAAATATTTGAGGCAATATTATGAAATCAGTACAAAAAAAATATTGAAGACTATTTTTGAAATTATAATGGAAATTGATGTATTTAAAGTAGCATATGCAGGACCCCAATGAAAGATCCTTATCTCTGTAATTTCTTAGTTGTTGCTGAGCAGTTTAGGTGTAGAGGGAGAAAGATACTGTAGCTGCTGCCTGATGACGGAAACAATATAGCTTCCAGTTTCTGCAATTACAAACATTAACCCATTTTGTTGTGGAATCCATGTATTCTTCCTGCCCATAGTTGCTGCTTCAGGTGTCTATGGTGCAGTGCACTTTGGAGCTCAAATACAGGTCAAGAGAGTCACCTTATATTCTCTTGCATTTGACAGGAGAGAGCACACACATTTTTTATCAGAATCAATGGCAGATGAGAATCTTCTCATAAGGCCGGAGTTATACTATCGTAGAATACGAACGCGTGCTATGCGAGAAAACACAGCATAGCACTCAGCTCAGTGTTACTCTATGGGGCAGCTCATATCACCGTAATTTTTCTCATGCTGCGATTGTACTCGTTTATCGTCCGAGACTCGCAATACAAGCCTATGGGTGTGAGAAAAACTCGGACACCACACGGACCATCCCTCTAGCTTGAGACAAGTACGTACGCATTTTCCTCATTTCAGCCCATTGAGCAATTTAATTCAATGGGGAAAATCAGTGAGAAATGTAAAGCCATATGCATGTCATACAGATAATTCTTTTTCCTCTCCTTCACTATAGGGCATGCTAGGGCTTATTAGGGAGAGTCTACATTGAGCGGGGGCACCACTGCACAGGTCTTAGGGTGCCAGCCTCCACAGCAAGGTAGGGGATTAACAGTTGGACATTAGGGATACTTTGCACCTCTCTATCATAGCTAAACAGCAGAAGTTGTCTTTTTGGCAGTATGGTTGTCTTTTTGTTTGCTTTTATATTATATTAACTATAAAAAGTTAAGTTTTATTTTAATACTATTGACATAGTACTTTGGTCGGTGATTACATTGATACTGATGAAGTACTAGACAAGAGTGTGGCTTGACTGACATACCAGCATGATATGAAGAGGGAGAATAAAACTTGAGGCTTGCTTTGATTGCTGGCTGCCTTGCTTTTCCTAAAAGAGCAGGTGATGTCCTTCCATGTGCAAATGGAGAGTAGTAGTTCCTCCTTTATGCGAGCTAGGATATCCATGGCATATTTTACTGTTGCTCAGAGCATGATCTAGCAAGTTAGCTAGCTCTTGTGACCCGGATGTCGTCATGACAATATCAGGTCACCATGGCAATGATCGACTCCTCACAATGATGTCTTGGGGGTGCCGATCAGAGAGCAGAGGGGACTCCCTATCTCTGCTCACCTGATAAATACACTGATTGATATATTAGTGGTTTAAAGTGCAGGGAGTGGTGCGGCACCAGTACTCCATTTATTGTCACATGCTTGTAGCCCTTCACCTTGCTGATAGTTCACACTGCAGGCTGGATAGGCATAATATGAGCAGTACCTCCGCATGCTGCAGTCCATTGGTTTGGCAGACATAGGGCATTGAATGGCTATATGCCCTGGACCGTGACATCGCCAACAAATTAAGTCCTTAGCAGTGGCCTCTGGCAACCCCTCAGCGACTCTTTGGGCCAAGATCCTTCTTTGTACCCCAGTATTGGAATGCAATACCTCCTGGTTTCTTTAAGGATTTTTCAACCATCTGGTACCTTTACACTACGCCACCCAGGTCGTCCGCATTTCGGGGGTCTGCCTGGGCAACCCAGGTAGGAAGGGAGTGAATGAATCTCTCCATAACAACTCACTCGACCATGTTGGCTAGGGTAGAGGACTTTGGCTGCAACCACTTCTGTACCAGATAGAGAAGGTCAAACATTTGGGAGCAAGGGGGTTTGAGCTCTAACAGACATACTCACTCTTGAGCGTACCTATATCTCAGTTTTTAATTTGGCATACTCGCAAGCATCCTGTAAGGTCAGGTCATAATAAACTTTTTGGGGCTCACAAGTTAGCTCAAAGGTGGCAGCTTCTCCTACTCTGTTACCCTTTCAAACACAGTCAAAAATGCCTCAACATCATCACCTGGGGTCATCTATTTCATGGCTCGCCTTACCACCTTCTGGGCGTATGAGTCATCACCTAGACTTGGAGTTGGAGCAGTTGCCTTGCCATGAACCGCCTCTGTGAGTATATCAATCTGCTACTGGTGCTGTTGCTGCTAATGGTGGAGCTGTTGCATAAGAAGCTTACTTGTCTCCTGTTGGGCTTGCACCAGGTGTTTAATTAAATCATTTGTGCTGTCTGACTTTGCTTCCTGGTTCACTGCTGCCTTCACCCAAGACATGCAGATTATCCACAGCCATCACATGTGCTCCCTGGGGATGTTGCCAGCACTTCTAGCACCACCTGTGGCAGATCGGCTCACTCGGCTCTACCTAGAGGTAGACAAAAGAATGCTGGCTCCTTAAATCTTACACTGATTTATTAAAGTTACTGCATAAACCAGTGAAGCATTAGCAAAACAAACACTGCCTTTCGGGCCTAACGGGAAAACAAAACATAATGTATGGCACATAGTTGTGCAGAGATTTCTCCCACTCAGGAGTAAACAACAAAAGGTTCGGCTTTTACTTATCATGAAAACATAGCTCTGGAGCTTGCATCTCCATACACACCCAACACTGACTGAGCCAGAAGGTTGTGTATTTATCCTCTGGACTCACTCCACCCTAGGGTGGACAGATGATGAACCGCCTCCCACCCACTCTACTACTGCTAACTCAACCTAGCCCTAAACATGGCTGATTAACCCATCTCAGCACTTAGTGTGCTGGAGTGTTTTCCTAGCTTCATATCACTGAAGCTAACAACCTCAGTTAAACATATCTCCCCTCCAGTAATTTGTCAGTGACTTTGTCAAACCACCCAGGGTAGTTGTGGGTTGTACAGTTGTCAAAATCTAATATTTAAACAAGTATGCAGACTGTAAATCGAGTGTATAATGTTTTCAAATTTCTACTTTTGCTTTTTTTAAACAGTATAATCCCACTTGATTATAAAAAACTATTTTAGAATGCTACATTGTTGTTAAATATACACACATAGTAAGAAATATGCACATTTTTTTTACAGATCTGCGCATCTTGAATTGCAAACTATTGAAATTTGCGGGGACATGCGAATTTCAGAAAATGTGACTCCTTGGGGTCTCCATGTATAGAGTCGGAATCTGTCGCCCTTTTTTTTGACTATCAGCTGCCAGGATTGACATTTACTGTAATGCTGTAGATAAGACCCCAATGAAACCTGAAAGATAAGAAAAAAGAGTTAGATTATACTCACCGGAGGGGGTGGTCCTGTCTGATGGGTGTGGCGGTCCGGTCCGACGCCTCCCATCTTCATACGATGCCATCCTCTTCTTCCCTTCCTGTAGTGGCTCCGGTGCAGGTGCACTGCTTTGCCCTGTTGAGGGCAGAGCAGAGTCCTGGAGTGTGCAGGCGTCAAGAGAGGTCTGGCGACTGCGCACTACAGTATTCTGCTCTGCCCTCAACAGGGCAGAGCAGTGCGCCTGCGCCGGAGCTACTACAGGAAGGGAAGAAGAGGACGGCATCGTATGAAGATGGGAGGCGCCGGACCGGACCTCGACACCCATCGGACCGGACCGCCCCCTCCGGTGAGTATAATCTAACGTGTTTTTCTTCTCTTTCAGGTTACATCGGGGGCTTATCTACAGCATTACAGAATGCTGTAGATAAGCCCCTGATGTCAATGCCGGCAGCTGATAGTCAAAAAAAAGTATGACAGATTCCCTTTAAGAATTGGTAAACACAACTGCAGACATCAGTACATCGGAGCAAATCGAATGCTTCCACATCTCTGTGATGTTGTGGCTGAAGAATTGCACACTTGCTGTTTGGATTAAAACAATCATTAGCAGTTCTAGCAGTGGTACCCTCGGTGATCAGCTTATCATTGTGGGAATTAGTTTGGGATATGCCACTTACAGTTTTTGATAAATTTGAAATGTGGTTTCTAGTTATATTGAAGGATTTCTAAGTTTACTGCTGTAACACATCTACTATATTTGATTATTCATATAATACTCATCTGGAAAACATTCCTCTTGTCTAAAAATTGACACAACTTTGAATCAAGCCCACACACCATCTGATCAGCTGAACTACTTCAAAGACACAGCACATTTCTCAGGCTTCTTGATCTTCCTCCTAGGGTTGGTTTCATTGATGAAACCACCACATAGCTGGCAGATCTCATGTCCCAGTGATATCATCATTTGTGTATTCTCATGCCTGGCTGTTTAGACAGCTTACTACACTTAGTGTAAACTGCGCTTGAAGTCTTCTTCTAAAAACATATGATTGTGTTAATATAACATATGAAATCACTTATCTGCATACAGATGTAGCTAAACTGATTTTGTCATTATAGCAGTCTTGTCATTTAACATAATATCAGCAGATAAGATATTTTATTAGTTTATCAGTGGTTTCACATAGGATTGCATGCATTTAGGATTGCAATTTGTTGAATTTGAGGATGCTCTTCTGCACCGTGGTTTGAGCAATAAATGGGGTCTAACTACTTGCCACATAGATGATAAATTTAGTCAAGGGTGGCAGAAGCATTTACAGGAATGCTCAGCCTAAAAAAAATAATTCCGCGATTTTATCAAAAAGAAGTTGCAAATAGGAGAAATGGATCATAAGTTTCTAGTTAAATCGGGTCAGAAGTTTTCTCTATTGGGCTGTTAGATGTTCTTGTTTTAGAGGGATCAAGATATCACAGATATGAGGACATCATTTTTGATCATTGTGTGATGTAGTGCTATCACTGTTAGGGCAGGTGCAGACAACCACATGTTCTCCATCTGAGAAAACCAGTTCATTTATGTTAATCACACACTGATCAGAGTTTGATCAGAGTGTGATCAGAGTTTGATCTGATTTTCTCAGATGTGGAGAATTAAAAATAAACTTTCTACATCTTTTCAATCCAGTCTGTCTTAAAATCGGACCGCACTCAGATGTCATTTGAGTGCGGGGCGATTCTTGTCATGGACCCATAGACATGAATAAGTAAGTGCCATCTTATTATTGGAAGTAAATTGTGGATGCTGCAATTTTTTTTTACATTCCAGATCACTCGGTCTGAGGAAAAAAATCGTACATGTGCAGTGCCTCATTGAATAACTTTGTTCTGAGTGCAAGCCGTCTGCATGAGCCCTCATTTTTACCATAAAAAAATAGTTTTAGCCCCAGATTTTACTTTTTCACTTTGGGAAATGGGTAAAAATGCCACCAACATTTGTCACAAATTTCTGCTGCACGTGGCAATACCCCATTATGTGCCTGAACAATACTGCTCAGTCTTACAATTACATAGTTCAGATGAAACCCCTGAGGAATCCACTCACTATAATGAGGCAGCAGTATTACTCTGGACTCCATCTAGCCTCTGTTGAAATGTGTCGTTTTCAGAGTTGCACAAAACTGTGGCCGACCATGCTTTTATACACACTTAAAAATACAGACATAGCAGATCATAGGCAGAGACGGTGTTTACAGCATCTCCATCTGCCTTATTATAATGAATCTTCCACCGGGGGTTTTGCCAGATTCATATATTTCATAGATTTACAAGGACTGCCCCCTGTAAAGGGCCTTTTACACATAGCGATATCGCTAGCGATATCACTAAAGCGTCACCGATTTTCTGACGCAACAGTGATATCACCAGCGATATCGCTACATGTGATACTTACCTCCGACCGGCTCCCCCGCTGGTTATCGGTGATCGCGCGAGAACGTCCTGGGCCGTTTTCTCGTTGTCGGCTTCCTGCTGGCACCGACAAGGGAGCCATGGCCGCGGGCAGAAGAAGTCTTCATCGCCGCGTCTGACAGGTAAGTATCGACCGCCGACCGCTGCTGCATCGCTAGTAAGATCTGCTTGTTTGGCAGCTCACTAGCGACCATTTAGCGATGCACCAGCTATCCTGACCGGGTCTTATCGTTGTCGGGATCGCTGGTGCATCGCTAAATGTAACGGGGCCTTAAGTGTTCAGTGTAGAGCGCAGGATAAATGTGAGCTGAGCCTTACTTTGTGAGGCAGAATGAATAAATTAACAGCAGGTCAAAAATTGTATCTATTTATTTTTAATGCTGTTCCTCGTGCGGTATAAGTGATAAGGAGGATTTATTATTCAGGTCTGTGCGATTACAGTGAAGTCAGATTTATATAGTTTATTTATATATGGCTACTATTACACACTAAAAAATGCTATTTAAAAAAAAATTTTTTGCATTTCCATATTTTGAAAGCTTTAATTTTTCTATATTTGTACCAACAGAGTCATGTGAGGGCTTGCTTTTTTGCTGGACAAGTTGATGTTGTTATTTGGTATTTTTAATTTGGTGTTGTTTTATTTGGTATTTATTTGGGGTTATTTGGTATTTTTGGGCACATAACATTTTTTGATTGCTTTTTGATTGCTTTCTATTCAGATTTTGGGGAGGCAGATTGAACAAAAACAGCAATTCAGGATTTTTTTATGCCAATCATCGTGTGATAAAAGTGATAAGACAGCATTATTCTTATGTCAGTACAATTACAGCGACTCTACATTTATTTTTTGAATGTTTTGTAACTTTCACACAAAAAACTATTTTATAGAAATAAGAATTGTTTTTGCTTCATTTCATTCTGTGAGCTATAGCTTTTCTATTTCTCCACTAATGGAGTTGTTTGGTGTTTTTTTTTTTGTTAGACAAGATTACGTTTTCAGCAATACCATTTTTGCTTTTATTTGACTTTTTGATCATATTTTCTTCCACTTTATGTTTGTCAGTTTGATGAAAAAGCATAGTTTTCTGCCAACTTTTTGGTTTATTTTTTATGGTGCTTACTGATGGGGTTAACTAATATGACAGTTTTATAGGTTTGGTTGTTCCGGATGTGGTGATATCAAATAAGTGTACTTTTTTGGTTTATTTGTGTTTTTACATAAATATACTTATTTATTGTTATAATATATTTCACATTTTTTATTTATTTTGCAAATTTTTTTTAAAAAAATATCTTTAATTTTTATCACTTTTCTTTCATTTTTTTTTACTTAATTCCTCTACAAGACTTTAACTTTTATTACTCTGATTGTTGATATAATGCATTGCAATGCATCATCATTCCAATACATTACACCTGTCAGTGCTGCACTGATAGAAGCCTCTTACATCGTGCTGCTACCACCATAGTTGGCACACCCAGAGGTGGCAGTGATCGGAAAGGAGCTTCCCAAATGCTGCAACTGCCATTTAGTGCAGTATTTAGGGGGTTTAACAACCGGGGGCAGTACAGACATCTCTCCTGGCTATGACAGCCTGGGCTCAGCTGTCACATAAGCCTAGCTCCTGGTGGTGTTTGCGCGTGCACAGCTCCTCATCTGAGCATGATCGACATGACAAACTTCTATGGACAAAAAAGTGAGAACCCCAGAACCCCATGTTTAAATCACTTTCTAACAAATCATAAAACTTAGTTTTTATTACTATGCCTACAATGCAAGCGAGGTGTTAAAATAATCACTACCTTTATTTTCGGATGATGACACCCCGGGGTGTCATCTCTATCTGGTAGAAAAGGATATACAATTTATAGCACACATCTCCCCAACATGTTTCACCGCATATGTGGCATCATCAGGGGTTGGAATAATAGCATGAATGCTACAACTGTTTTATGGCTTGATAGAGAGGGATTTCAGCATGGGATTCTCCTATTTTTGTTGACATATATAAATACATCCCTCACAAGTCATTCCTTCCCCTATTTCTTTCATTATGACCTACTTATACATCAAGAGTCAGGAACTCTTTCCCGACCATGACGTATAATTACGTCAAACATCGCGAAGGGGTTAAAACAGACTCATCACCAGGTCAGTTTTTGCTCCTGTTTTATTTCTGATGCTTCTCTGAGTATTTTGTTGATTTAATTTTTTTAATCCACCATACGGTTTCAGAGATATGGACCGTTTTATCTAGTGGTAAGTGTTATGTTCTTACCAAGAGGGCATTGCTCTTTGGGTAACTATACAGAGCAGCCCAAAGACACACCCACAGATAGTCCTGTGAGCTATGCCCCCCTGGTAATGACCTTAAAAATGTTTATATAGGGCCACAAAATAAAATAGCCCATAACTCTCTAATTGTGTGTGTCATGATCCCAGTGCAGGTTTTGACCTGCACGTCAGGGGTTAATGTCTTGAGCCCAGTGCAGGCTTTGACCTGCACCCCTGGGGTTAATTATTGTGGCCTCTCTTTGGCTCAAGGAGAGCTTCTTATAGCCCTGGGAAACTCCAATCACCGTCAGTTATACATTTGCCTTTGGCCGAGTGTGGTGACCCCTGTGTGCCTGTGCCTTCTGATTGTCTTCTAGCTTGCTTCTATGGTTCTGACCCGGTCCTATCCCCTGTTGAGAGTTTGTCTCTTGATTCTGTATTGTGTATCTACTTCTCTGGTTTCTAACTGCTGCTACGTCCTGACTATCCGTTATGTCTAATCCTTTGGTACTGTCATGCTATCTCGTGCTTTGACCCTGGCCTGTTCTGTTTACTTCTCTGTCTATGCCCCTTGATAACTTCGTCCCGTAATTACCCTTCTGGGAGTTTTCCTGCAGCTCCTAACTCTCTGGAGTTTAGGCCATGCCCCCTGCAGTCACGTGCTTCAGGTCCTGTTGGTCTATCATGCAACTTCACCGCTGCTGCCCTGCTCCACAAGTATCTTAGAGCACAGTTTCTCTTACTCAGGACACACGCACTGGCTCAGTAAGCAAGTGCAGTGCGGTGTTCCTGACAGTATGCTTGAGATGAAAAACGAACAAACAAAAAAAAAACAATACTCAGGGAAGCAACAAGAATAAAATATGATAAGAAATTAGTCACTTGTAATTTGGTGATAGTCTATAGACACGCTGCCAGTAAATCCTGTGAACAACGACACTTTGTTAATGTTAAAATGAACATATTGAGAGAACAAAATATAAAGACTCATATCTCTGGAAATGTAGGGCAGAGTAATAATTAAAAAAACATATAGAAGAGAATTACTGTGAATAAAAGCAAAGATTGGCCACTTTTGACCTGGACATGGTACAGTATAATTTCTATGTAAGATTGATAGATTGTGAAAACATGGTAATTATATAAACATTATAGACAAATAGAAAGAGAATATAATTGTTTTCAAGGCATCTCAATTTATTCATTCTTGATTATAAATGTCATGCATACAAATACATACGTTAACACACCTTGGCATGCTATCAATGAAGTTATTATTGGTTGAGAAATGTTCTGCCACGCTGAATGCACTTTGGCCAGAAAATCATCAAGGTCCTCTGCTGGCAACTCCCTTTGCAACTGCCAACCCATGACATCCCAGATGTGCTGATAGGAGACGAATCCAGAGATGATGCCCCTTTTCAGGAAATATTGGTACTCGGGTGCAGTTTTGTATTAAACAACAAATAGAACAGCATGCTCAGAGCCACTGAGCGAATTGATTGGCTGCTGTACTGTCTACGTGATGGCAGAGACTCACTGGTGGACGGAGTCACAGTGAGAAATGCTCAGTTTAGTTTTTTATACCAAACTGCACCTTGGGACAATATTTCCTAAAAGAGTACTTCTTTAAAGCCCCCTTATCCACCAGTGACTGGATCTAACATCTACCTCTGAACACCCTATAGCTATGTGTCTGGTGAAGGAAAAACAAAGGAAAAAAACCTACTACAGCCCTCAAATATCCTGTGATGTTTCAAAAGATCAAAAGTTTTTCAAATAAGAATGTGGGTATTATTGTGACTGAGATCTATCCATACAGGCTAATGTCAAAGAGGCCTCTACTGTACGATTGTGTGAATACTGATATTTTCAATTATTATTTGTTAGTTTATTGAACTTATTATAGATGCATTTTATGTTTTTTATATTACAACACTAGTCACATAAGCCATCTTATTATGATCGATGGTTGCTAATAAATCCCACTGTGACTCAAATGATATTAGAAAAATGCTACTTTCTTCATGAACCAGCACCACTCTTATCTATGAGATTTGTCAGGTATTGTAGCTCACCCTCATTACTGTTGATAGAGCTTAACTACAATACCAATCACGACCCATGGACCTGTGTAGTGTTCTTTTTGGAGAAACAGCCATTGTGTTCTAATTTTGTACAAACCCTTTAATTGTTTTTGAGATAAATTATGAATAAGCTGTGGAGAAGGGTACATTTTATAGGTAGCATAAAGCTAAAGAATTCCAGAATACTGCTTTGTTTCATTTATTGCCTTTTTAGGTAGGCGTGAAAATGAAATGCTGGAGGTGAGAGTGTGATTAAATCTGGTCTCAGTGGCAATGTGAATATTGAAAAGATCATAAAATGAGAGCCCAAATAGAGGAGAATAACATATTGGTGTAATAGAAAGAGCAACAGCATCAGGAAAGTATAATATAATGAGAGCGATGGCAGGTTAATGTCTCATAAGTAATCTACCCCAGAACTTTTAGATAAGTCTGCATTCTCTACTTGTTAAACAGAGGCATAAATCAAAGAATTCCAGCACACAATGCCAACAGGGCTGAATAAGCATGAAATAGTATTGCTCCGTAAAATTCTGAAGATTTGAAAGACAAATCTTAAAGAGGTATTCTAGTCATACCTTCATATCCCCAGGGTATGCCATCCATATCTTTGACGCCTCTGGGTCATGCACCAATCTTAAGAATTAATTTTGTGCCACTATGAATGGACAAATACATACAGTTACATTACTTTGTTAGGTGGGTCATCTGTTTGGACATTAAAACTTCAATGACCTTCTGCGAACTCCATGGAAGTATTAATTTACATAATCCCGCAAGGTTCAGTCCTAGGGCCCCTGCTCTTCTACACCTTTGGCCTTGGACAGCTCATAGAATCTCAAGGCATTCAGTATCACCTCTATGCTGATGACACACAGATCTACATCTCTGGACCAGATATCACCTTCCTACTAAACAGAATCCCTCAACGTCTGTCTGCTATTTCATCCTTCTTCTCCGCTAGATTTCTAAAAATTAACATGGACAAAACAGAATTAATCATCTTTCTCCCATCTCATGTGACCCCCCCAACGGACCTATCCATTAAAGTAAACAGCTGCCCACTCTCTCCAGTCCCACAAGCTCGCTGCCTCGGGGTTATCCTTAACACTGATCTCTCTTTCAAACCACATATCCAAGCCCTTTCCACTTCCTGCCGACTTCAACCCAAAAATATTTCACGGATCCGTACATTCCTCAACCAAGAATCTGCAAAAACCCTAGACCATGCCCTCATCATCTCCCGCCTTGACTACTGCAACTTCCTGCTCTGTGGCCTCCCCTCTAACACGCTCACACCCCTCCAATATATTCTAAACTCTGCTGCCCGAATAATCCACCTGTCCCCCGCTATTTCCTGGCCTCTCCCCTCTGTCAATCCCTGCACTACTTTTCCATTACCCAAAGGCTCCAGTTCAAAACCCTAACCATGACATACAAAGCCATCCACAACCTGAGTCCACCATACACCTGTGACCTCGTCTCCCGGTACTTACCTGCACGAAACCTCCAATCCTCACAAGATCTCCTTCTGTACTCCCCTCTTATCTCCTCTTCCCACAATCGCACACAAGATTTCTCCCACGCATCCCCCCTACTCTGGAACTCTCTACCACAACGTATCAGACTCTCACCTACCATGGAAACCTTCAAAAAGAACCTGAAGACCTACCTCTTCAAACAAGCCTACAACCTGCAGTAACCACCTATCCACCAAACCGCTGCACGACCAGCTCTACACTCGCCTACTGTATCCTCACCTATCCCTTGTAGATTGTGAGCCCTCGCTGGCAGGGTCCTCTTTCATCCTGTACCAGTCATGACTTGTATTGTTTAAGATTACTGTACTTATATGTATTATGTATACCCCTCCCCACATGTAAAGCGCCATGGAATAAATGGTGCTATAATAATAAATAATAATATATATATATAGTATATCTGATTGATCAATGATTACTATTATGATTATTTGGAGTGTTGAAACCATTAAAAATAACTATTACTATAGGACCCCACGTCATTTTTTTGGGGTCCCCCATTTTAATAGCCAGTAAAGGCTAAGTATACAGTTGTGAACTGATATTAATAGCCTGGAAAGCTCCAGGCTATAAACATTGGCCCCCAGCCATCGAATTTCCCTCTGCTGGTTACAAAAATTGCGCAGGAACCCACGTTATTTTTTTCCAAAAAATTATCTTTTATTAATCAAGTACATGTACTGTAATTTGCACACACACTGTGCTAATTGTATTTGTCACTGACATCTATATATCTACCTATTCTATTTGCATTTACTGTATGTAATCCTTCTCTTCTATCCTCTCGGCTCCTGCAGTGATTTTACAGAACACAGCAGATGAATTACCGTCTTTTCTTCTATCTATCTATGCAATATAAATACATATATACACTGTATACACTCGACCGTGACAATCAACTCAGGAAACCCCTGTCCATGCTCTGCACACAGTCACAAGAGATGAGATTAAAACAACCCAACATTTTTATTGTACAGGGGTTAAAATCTGCAAAAGGCTTGGGGCATTTGTGTGATATCCTTGTGTCTGTTTGTCAGTGTGCTGTCTGTGTGACATGTATGGAATTAAATGCATCATAGAAATTAAAAAGTGTTGTACATTAAAGATGTTCAAAGATAGATAGTGATGACGAACATGAAAGATAGATTTCTACCTATCCGTCAGTGTGCTCTATAGTCAGTGCTTTGGGTGTTTTTTCTATGCTTTTTTATTTTTAAATTAATTAATTGAAGAAAATGTTGTGGGCTCCTGCGTCATTTTCATAACCAGCAGAGGAAAAGCCGAACCCTGGAGGCTGATATCAATATTCTGGTAAAGGCACCATTACTAGGCCTAAATTTTCCCAGGCTATTAATAACAGCTAACAGTTGTCTTCCTTAACCTTTACTGGTTAGTTTACACGGGGACCCCAGAAAAAAAATGATCTAGGGTCACCCTATCAATTCTAACCAGCAAAAGCTAAACAGACAGTTGTGGGCTGATATTAATAACCAGGGAAGGAGCCAAAAATATTGACTGATCCCCAGGCTAGTAACATCAACATTTATTCGCCACAGAAATGGCACATCAAGAAGATGTGCCAAATCAGGAGCTTAGACACTTGCTCTTGTGCTGTGGAAAGTAGGTAATAGGGTTGGCGTTGATGTCTGCTGTTTTATGGCCGCTGACATCAAGCCAAGGGTTAGTAGTGGAGAGGTGTCTATAGGACAACCCCATTACTAACCCCATAGTCGTATTGTAAAAAATACATAGTCAGAATAAAGTCCTTTAAATGAAAGAAAGACAAAGATTCCTTTATTTGTAATAAACACTCCACACCCTCTTTTACCTATTTATTAGTTTAAAATTAAAAAAACAAAAACACCATATTCCTCACCTGTCTGACGATAATACATTTGTCCCATGAAATAATCCATCTCTGCTTCATCTCGATACCTTGCTGAGCGGTGACATGATGCAACTGTTCAGCCTGACATCCAGTCGACACTGAGCTGAGTATCAGAGAGCAGTTTCAGTAACCTGCGGTGACGTCATTGAGATTACCGCATGTCACTGAAGCTACGGTTCACACGGGCAGCTCATTGTGAGTGGCCCAATTAACTGCAGTAATCCAAATTAGATCACTGCTAAGACCATCAGAATTTTCTCATGGTGCTAGAGGTGACATCATAAAGGTTACCACAGGTCATCGGTCAGCTCACACTGAACTGATCGTGGGATCAGATGGCAGTGACCGGCGGTAACCTCTATGACATTACTGCTCATCATTGAAGATGCGTTCCAAACTCAGCTCAATGTTTTCTGGATACATGGCTGAACAGTAGCATCTTGCCACTGCTCAGCCATGTAAAACTGATGTAGCAGAGTTGAACTTTTTCACTGGACAAATGGATTGTAGTGGGAAAATTATTGTGGGTTGTGTTTATTTCAATTAAAGGACTGTATTCTGGCTGTGTATTTTTTTACAATATGACTATGGTTTTAGTAATGGGGGTGTCCTATAGGGTTTGAGGTCAGCTGACAATACAAAGCTAGCATCAACCCCAACCCTATTACCCCATTTACCACTTCATCAGTACAAGTGGGAAGAGCAAAGCTTAGCGCCAGGTTTGGCGCATTTTATGGAATGCGCCATTTCTGGGGCAGCTGAGGGCTGATATTAGTAGCCTGGGAGGGGCAATATCCCTGACCCCTTCCCAGGCTATTAATATCAGCCCACAGCTGTCTGTTTAGCCTTTGCTGGTTAGAATTTATAGGGGAACCCTATGTCATTTTTGCTCTGGGGTCCTCGTAAACTAACCAGTAAAGGCTAAGCAAACAGCTTTGAGCTGTTACTAATAACTTTGGAACCTTTTAAGTTAATGTCCCCTTTCCCAGATTGGTAACATCAGCCCCCAGCCATGGGCTTTCCCTCTGAGGTTATCAAAACTAAGCAGGAGCCCATGCCAATTTTTTATTTAATTCTATATTTTACACACTATGGACACAGTGAGTGCTGAATACAACTGCCATCATTGTCGCCTGGTTGCGCTGATCTCAGGGAGACCAGTCGACAATGATGAGAGCTGCCTTCGGCACCCGGTGCCTGTGAAAAGTGTATGGCTTTTCTCAGGTACCGATACATGTCATGCTGAAGACACACAGATATCATCCATGTGTCATCAGTATGCTTGTGTGTGGCATGCATTTTGTCCTTGTTGCACATTAAAAATGGTCTTTGTGAAAAATCTGATGTATGCACACCACCTTTCAATACAATGGGTGTGCATGTTTCTGTATTTGCAGTCCTTAAAAAACTGAACACATATGGACACAAAAAACATGTGTGAAAGGGTCCTAACAAATAACAATTAACCCACAATAGGCTGTAGCAGTGCAAGTACAGCAGTCTGATCTCAAGTCGGAGTCACCACAGCAAAGTTAGTTAAGTAGTCGGTCATCACTAAGCAATATTCTTATCCCAGATGAGCTGGGCCCACGTTCAAGTAGTCGATCATCAGTAACTCTAAGGGGCGGATGTCACAATGGTCTCTGTGGGGGCCTTCTGTTCCAGAGGCTTAACCAATTCACAGCTTTGACATTACTGACAGGTTTCTTCTACTGCAGTTTTCAATCGAGGGTGATAGACCAACTTCTGTAACCACTGGAATGTCTTCTCTGGGCCAAAATTAGCCCCTCTCTCATGAGCCTCCATAGCTACCAAGCTGATCAACTTCTTCGGAAGTACCACTTAATAAGTAACCCCAAACTCCCATACCAACTGCACTTTAACATACAGCAAGCCGTCTTCCCACTGAAGCCTCTCCCACTGCCTGAGAAACTGCAGCGTTTTCTGGGGACAAGTCCACCCACTGTCTCAACTGGGCAAGTTCCTTATCTTTCTACTGGAACTGCACCCAGTCATCTCGAGGTTGTCCCAGCGCTCTTTCTCCAGACATCTCTCCGATTTGTCCCCGTGTCGCCGCCAATGTCCTGGCGGGGTCCTGGAACCCAGGAATCACTTCTGCCTCTAGCTCTTCATCTCGGTCGTGTCCAGGTCGGTCATGAGTCACTCTCAACAGAGCATCAGCATGTGTGTTCTCGCCCCCTTTTGGTACGCTATCTGGTACCGGTATTTCATCATTCGGGCTACCCATCTCTGCTCCAAGGCCCCCAATTTTGCATTTTCTAGGTGGGCCAAAGGGTTGTTGTCAGTGCATACCAAGATCTCGGATCTGGAGAGGTATTCAGTGAATTTCTCAGTCATAACCCACACCTGTGCCAGCAATTCTAGCTTGAAAGAGCTGTGGTTATCTGTGTTTCGTTCTGAGTCATGAAAGTGTAGGGAGATGGACCGGGCTAGTGGTACCTCTCTCGCATCAGCGCCGGAACTATTGGGGCTCTCACCGTTGTTGCCGGGGAGCACTTTCTGACCTGGACAAACATTTGCACTTGACTACAGGGGGCGGGTCAGAGATAAAAGGGACAGAGCAGACCAAAACAGGGTCTTTGGCGGGAAGACAGCATGCACAGCAGGAGAAGGTTGAAGCAGGAGACGGTTGACTCACTCTCTGAAGCACAATGCCAGGAGACCAGGCTGCATTTCCAACAGATGACACAAGCACAGCCAAAATGATAGCAGCACATGACTGTGGACCCTCTCACTTCTGATACTGGGGAGACACGCTGTATCGTACCGCTGTCTGTCCATGGTGCGTGCTGTAGGCCTGACTGGGGTAAACATGCAGAGACTGCTAGGATATTCCCGATCCCCACCGCTGACCTCCATCCTTCTACACCGGCGCCACAGACGCCTCCTCCACGGACACTTTACTCCGGTAACACAAGGCTACGCCTGGTAGAGACAGGATATGTTGCAGCTGTTAGGTGACAGTGCCTCACATTCCTCCAGGACCAGACCAGAGACTTCAGGTGTCTCCTACGACACCACCGCGGGATCGCCAAGCCTTCATCCTTTGGAAACATCAGACTGAAAAGTTAACCCATTATTTGAACACTTATTCTCATCTTGAACCTTAACCCCCCATACCTCCCTTATTATCTCCCTGCATGAGTATTCCCTGTATTAAACACTGGTTAACTCTTGGTCTGCCTCCTGCTCGTCACTGCATCCTGCGTTCCTGCTTAACCTTACAAAGGGACCGACTCGTGTAAGCAATTACTCATCCTTCCCATCCTGCATTTGTGACAAGACAGCTCCTAAGCCATGTAAGCTTCCTTCAGTGTGAAGGGTAAAGGGCTGGGAGAAGTCAGCATAGGCCCATATTGGGGCCTCAGTCAGGGCCATCTTCAAAGCTTGGAACACTTCCTCCTGGCTATGGCCCCACTGGATGGTTCATTTCTTTGCACCAGATGGCACGCAATACAGTAACTCCAGCAGTGGATTAGCAATTCGGGTGACGTTCTTCACAAACCTTTGATAGTACCCAGTGAGTCTCAAGAAGGCTCGAACGTCCTTCACTGTCTTCAGGGTAGGCCAGTCCTGCACTTCTGCTATTTTTTCTCATGCTGGTCTCACTCCATCAGCGGATACAACATGTCCCAAGTATTCAATTTGCAAAAAAGGTGAAACTTTTGAGGCCTCACTTTTAGGCCGTGCTTCTGTAAACGACTCAAACCACTTGCTCCAACCATTGGAGATGCTTTTCAAAGGTGGCTGCATAGACAATGATGTCATCCAGGTAGATGAGAGTAGCTTCAAAGTTCAGATCTCCCAAGCATCTTTCCATTAATCACTGAAACGTGCCAGGGGTATTAGTCAGGCTTTCGATTGAATTCAAATAATCCCATGGGCAATACAAATGCTGTCTTTGGCCAGTCATGCTCAGCCATGGGCACCTGCCAATGTCAAAGGGCCAGATCCAAGGATGAGAAATATTTTGCTTTTCCCAAAGTGGATGACTCCTCAATTCTCGGTAGGGAATGCGAATCTCGCACAGTGCATGCGTTCAGCCACCTATAATCAACACAAAAAAGCAGGGTTCCATCCTTCTTTTGAACTAGGATGATGGGGCTGCCCAAGGGCTCTGGCTCTCCCAGATAACTCCACTCCTAAGCATTTGGGCCAACACCTCCTTTACTTCTTGGTACATTTGAGGCGGTATCTGCCGATATCTCTCACGGACTGGCGAGGCGCTTCCTGTAGGTATCTTGTGGGTTATGGCTGTAGTACACCCAAAGTCATCATCATGACGGGCGAAGACGTCCTGGTAATGCTCCAGCACAGCTTCCACCTGTTGCACCTGTTGTGATAAAAGCCATATCAATTCAGTCTGCATCTGCTCCAGGATTCAATGCCCCTCTTTTACACTTCCAGACGACTGTTCCGTGGTCATGGTAACCGCTACAGTCCATGGATCTCCTTGTTTTACTGTCAACTGGACGGCCTCCTGTTGCATCAATTCTTCCGGCATTTCCAGCACCTATACCACTTCACTTTTGGGCGGGAGAGTAAGTTTATCCTTCCCCAGGAAGACACACCACATTATAACATTACCATCATGGACAACGGCTAAGGTCCGAGAAATGAGAAGTCCCACGTGTACCTGATCCATTGGGGTCAGTTCTATCTGGACTTACACTCCTTTGAGGGGCGTACAAGCTGGTACGGGCAACATGAACACAGACTGTCCAGGCGGGAGGATGAGTTTAGCGGCTGTAGGGACTATCACTTTTCCTAGAACTTTCCCTCCACTCAATGTTTCCTGGGCCTGGGCAACCTGCATCAACTGTTGAACCACCTTCAACTGGGGGGTTCGTGGGCTCCACCGGTCCAGAAAAGCATCTGGGTACTTGCTGATTAATAGAGTCCCAAGTTCTTTCAACACATTCAACCTCAGAGTCACTGGAGGGCCGTGGCTATTTTCTACAGCGGTCAACACGACGCTTTTTCGGCCCACATCTTTGCCGCACACAATAATCTGCATCCAGACCACCCCTGCGATCGGGATGGGCAATTGTTTGGCCGCAGTTAATTTAATCACTTTGCCCCATTCGGGCTGCATCACTTCTGAAAAATGACGTCGGAAATAGGTTTCTGGCATGGTGGTCACCTGAGAATCGGTATCAACTAGACAGTGGACGGCCCGACCATCCATTTTGGCCTATACCATGAGACTCAAGGAAATCAAAATTGGAGAATTGCCTTCCCTCTTCCTTGGCAGCTCAAGCTCCGGGCATTGTCCCCTGGCCACGGAGCCCACTAGTTTAAAGGCTGCAGGGTGAGTGGCCTACCCTGCTTGGCGCATCCTCGGGTATAGTGTCCAATGTCACCACATCTGAAATAGATCAGCTGCCTCTCTGTTTCACATTGTCCCATTTCCTGGCGAGGTAAAGGAGGCAAGTGAGAGTCAGGGCTAGTTCAGCCTCTGGGTGGATTCAGAGCCAAAGGGGGCTTTTCTAAGGTCAGACCACTCTTCACGCAGTTCTTGTATCTCCTTCCAGATTTCTCTGACCCATCCCGGTACGGCCACGGGTGAAGCGGGGGGTCCACCCCGCTCCAAACCTTCTCTGCTGAGGCTGCTGTCCCCTGCTCTTGCTCCTTCATGTGCGCTTCCGCCCCAATCTCTAAGAAAGGCAGGAGAGGAGATTGCTGAGCATGGCCCCCAGCAGTAAATTGGCTCTTGGGGCACCCATGACCACCTGGTCTGCCACTTCTGCACTTGTGGACTGCATCCTGCCGACTACCCCAAATGTAAGCAGGTTGTGGGATGCAGTGGCGCAAGAAAGGCAGAGCAAGGGTTAACAAATTTAATTTAACAATGAAGATACTCCTCGCAGGGAGATAACAGTTAAGGAGGAAAATGATAGAGAAATGGGCAACCATAAAGTGATAACAGTCCATGCAATCAACTTATCTTGTCCAGAGTTTCTTCGGCCACAGATGATCTGATGAGGGTAGTAGTCCCAGTAGCGGTCGATCAAGTGTCCTCAGAGGAGATTCAACAGCTCATGGTATATCTTCTGGAGGCAACGGGTGGTCTCCAGTTTTTACCCGTTGAGCCACTTAGTCCATACACTGCAGCCAAAGTCACAAAAATTGCATGCAGTTTATTAACATGGGGGGTCTGCGGCGTGCTGACCGGCAAAGAAGACCATGACAAACAGTCCTGAACACGACTCCCATTCCTGTGCCCGTGCACACAGCTCTTCCTCTGCTGCTGGGCTCAGCAATGCACCCGTGCAAAGCCGACCACGGTACATTGCGGTGCTGTCGCACATCCAGAGGAGCACGCTGCACACACACCTGCCCTGTGTCTGTCGGTGGTAAACTAACGTGCTTTTCTTTTTACCACGCCCCCAGCTTCCGGGTCACTAGGCCTGTCCAGTTCCCTATTCCTTCCCCCGTACAACTTAGGAAGCAGCCTCGACAGTCCTGGACCCGGCGTATTACAGGTGCCCACAGCCCGGTCTTCCTCCTTACATAGGAATTTGCTTTCTGTGTTTTATTAGTGATTTTCCTCCTCATCAGTTCAGCCTCAGGAACCAATGTTTCCATTCAGTGACAGTAAGCAGACATGCAGGCTAGATCTTATGCATATATAAGACCATACCCAAGATTAGTAATCAAGGACCTCTATCATTCCAATGATCTTCCAACCAATAGTCCCATTGTGTGGATGGGGATTGTAGACCCAATGGAGCTATCACTACAGGGGGTGTCACATGAAGTCTCAAGTAAGGGGCATGTGGAATATTCTTCATTCTTTAAGCTAAAAGCAAATGTTTAAGGGGGATGGAGGAAAAGAAGCCAGATGGTTAGTCAGGCAGTTATTGGAGTAACGTTGATGGGCAAGGATCTAGGCTGAGGTCCTGATGGCCTATTAAGTTTTGGAGATCAGTTGCCCACGCTACGGTTAAGGGATCTGTCAGCTGAATTTCACAAACTTTCTTAAGGATAGTTTCTACTGGATACATGGGCTTTAGTTGTGTTATTTGTCATCTGGAGGATCTTGGACTGTGACTATAGACTATACTGGTGATAAATACCAAATTTGTGGGCCAACCAAAAGTTGGGAGACAGTGATTATCTCCTAGTACGGGTGCAGTCAAACATCAGCCCCGAGGAAGGGGATCTTGTGGACTTGAGGTAATGTATTTTGGCCATCTACCTGGATTTGTTGTAAAACCATGGACATAAGGGATAAATAATAGTTGCATCGTTAACCTGCCTAGGTGATTTTTACAACCCACAACTTCAGATTATCACATTCTTCTACTCCTCCTCTTCCAGGATGTAAAGTGGAAGTTTGCTGGGAATTGTAGTTCAGAGCACTGCATTTATTTTTGCAACAGTGAATTTCTGCTTAATCCCAGCAGCAGTACTCTCCGTACACATACTGTAGCTCCCACTGCAGAAGTTAGATAGGGTAAATGTGCATGTAAATATCATTTAAATCTTGACTTACTAGAAGAGCGGCAATAGGGAGAAAATTTATATCCTCCCTGTCGCTGTCAGTCGGTTTCCGTCACCGCAGAAGTAGATACTGACAGAAAAGGGCCTCTGTACAAGAACAATATATGGGCCCTTTGCTGTCCAATGGCTCATCATAATAATGCAAAATTCCACTCGCTTTGAAAATGGAAGTGGGACCCATTACCCTATATGCCCCTGTGCTGCTATGCAGGTTGCACCAATGGCATGTCCACATCTAATCCAACACTAACTACATAGTGAATGCACCTGTAATCGCTCCCCTGCAAATTAATTGATAACCTTTTCTGCGTCATATACATGTAGAATGGACTGTCAATCAAATTTCCAGGAAGTAATACAGCCATATTCAAGTGACACATCTCTGGAATCAGGATCTCTGCTCCTACAGCATGCTGCTCTGAGACATAGGTGTCATTATCCAGACTGGGTTTTGAGTCCTGTCTGTCCTTTTCCCGGGCTGATCATGTCAAGGGTTAACTATGCCTGGCCTCATTTTGTGTTCAGGTTTGCTATTTCTTCCTGCTGTGTTATGATTGAGTCACCGTAGGAGGCAAAAACAGAAATACAAGCTAAGTCCAGAAAACCAGAGAAGTTGGCAACTATCAGATTGCAGACCCCTGAACCTATCAACACAACTAGCAGTAGCCGTGGGGGGTTCCTACGATGCCCTAGACCCCTCAATCACGGCCGGAGAATTAACTAGGCCTAAAGAAAGAAAGGGGAAATCTAAACTGCCCCAGAGCAGACCCCAAAGCAATAGGCAGCCCCAACATATAATGACGGTGAAGCAAGATGAAAACAATAACACAGACAGAAAGATAGACTGAGCAAAGACGGGGCCCCAAAACTATCTAGATAGGAAAGGACAGGAAGGCTGCTGTCTGCAATCTGCCAAAACCCTATCAAAGACATAAGCCAACAAGCTGATATGAAAAAGGCCCTGAAGCAGCTAGGCTTCAAAAACTAAATCAACACTCAGATATTTTCAGAAGACAGAGCTAAAGGAATTCAGCACACCCCAGCAGGGAATGGCAGAAATCCAGAAAAACAAAGCAAAACAAAGTCAAGCACCAATGCAAAAGGCCGAGCAACAAACTTAGCTTTAGAGGAGCAGGAATTCAGACTGGTCTCCAAGGATCCCACAGAGAAATCACCCGCAGGGAAGAAGGGCGTCGGCAGCCTTATATCCAGTCAGTAACTCCACTCAGCCAGTCATCATCATCAGCCTCAGGTGTTTGATAATCAGGCTCACTACCTTTCTTTACCAGAAGAGGGAGTTCCTCGGGCCTCAGTAATGAAGGGGAAAATGAACTCAAAACACTGCTGCCTCCTGCAGGCCATGTCAGAGTCAGTTATATTTTCTGCCTTCAGCATGAGTATCTGACTCTGGTAGTACCCTGATTTATCCTGCTGCACTTTCTGACCTTGCCCGTGTCTGTTCCTCCCTCTCTGCCCATCCTGTCTGTTTCCTGATTGCTTTCAATAAGGAATATATTCTTGGACTTTGAGTGCGCTGCTAGACGAATTCAATAACCACACAAGGTTAAAAAAATTAACCCTTTAATCCCTACGCGTTTCGAAGCATAACGCTTCTTCTTCAGGGGTAGATACATGAATACAGAGAGCTGTCATCACATTTATACATACAAGATTCAAATTTGGCGCCCTCAGAGACACGAGGAAAGCCGCAAAAGGTCAAAGATCAAAGTAATTCAAGCATCAAGAGTTCATAAAGGTTAAACATTCTCTAATTAAAAATAACTCTTTATTATGTTTTGCAGATAAAAGAAAAAGAAGAAAAGAAAAAGGATGATAAAAAATAATATATATATAAAGAAAAACGAAAAAAATATATATATATATATATAAAATGAACCCACGACGTTAAAAAAAGAGAATCAAAGTCCAGCGAACATACCGCTATACCAGGGAAAGTGTTTGAATTTAAAAGAGAATTTATAATCCGACCATTGGTATGAGACTCAAATATAGACATTTATAAAAGCGATAGTTAGATATATATGTATGAATAAAAATATGCTGATGGAATTGATGTGAATAAAATGATGAATAAAAATAATAAAAATAAAAATAAAATGTGTTACTAGTTATTTCGTTTCAAATTCCATGAGAATTCCGTGGCGTGTACTGGAAGACAAAAGGAAAAAAAGGAAGCAAAGAAAAAAGAAAAAACTCAAATGGATGAAACCATGATCGAATACCGCTGAAGATATATAAAAATATTGTATATATTAAAGAGGAATACCTAGAACAAGAATTAATTATAAAAAATCTATATGCATGAAGATATTTTTTGAACAGAAAAACGCATAATTAATTTCATTACAGAGGACTATTCGAGTTGCAAGGTTCAAATAACATGAACCGAAGGAACAGAAAAAAATTGTAGGAAACGAAAAAATACAAAATAATGATCAAAAAAAAGGGGAATTAACACCTTAGTTACCAGAACAATGTCCCATTATAAGGAATATGAACGAAAAATAACGTCCAAAACTATTATTAGATAAAAATATGTAAAACGTGTAAAGGTAAAATTATATGAAAGATATATACACCCATATTAGCCACAAAAATGAAAATTATAGTGTATATAAATAAGATTAACCCACTGACAGGGTATAAAAAAGTATATAAATATGAAATATATATATACACATGAAAAGTGAGAGATAATTAAATATTATGAAAATTATTATGAAACCATTCACCCCCAAGTGAAAGAAAGGGGAAAAAAGCCAATTATGTGAAACGTGTGAGAATACACACCAAAATCACAGTGTGTGAAGAAACTGGTATAATAAAGACATATATAAAAAAAAAAAAAATATATATATATGAAACATATAAAAATACAATAAAAATTCATAAATCTACCTGATTACAAAGGACAATAGGTAGATTAATAAATTAGTGAACATTTAGGGATGACAAAGAAAATATCAAAGAAACACTTCAGAAATTTCATTTAACCCATTAGGTTTCAGAGTGTTCAACCTATAAATCCAAAAGATTTCTTTCCTATTGAGTTGTCCTATCCTATCAGGATGGTTGAAGGGAATCTGCTCAATGGGACTAATTTTTAATCCCTGAGGGTTTTTATCATGTTTTAGTGAAAAATGTCTAGACAGACCATGCAAAAGAAAACCCTTTTTAATATTATGTCTATGGGAGTTCATTCTAAGATGTAACGGTTGTGTGGTTCTCCCCACATATTGTCTCCCACAGTCACACTCAATTAGATAAATGACATATTCAGAAGTACAGTTAAGGAAATCACGGATGGGAAAAGATTCACCTGTAGTAGTGGATCTAAAATATTTCATTCTATGCGTAATATTACTGCAACAAACACAATTTTTCTTTCCACATCGAAAAATACCCCTAGGTATATTATTAGTAATCACTCGAGTTTCTGTCTTATTTCTTAAACGACTGGGGGCTACAAAATTTTTAATATTAGGAGCCCTCCTATAAGTAATCATTGGATTTTTAGGGAGAATTTTTTGAAGAAGTGAATCATTAAGTAAAATGTGCCAGTTTTTACAGAGAACTCTCCTGATTTCCTTATTCTCTAAGCAATACTGGGTTATAAAATTAGTAGTGTATTTATTCTTATCTATTTCGACTTCTTTTTTTCTTTCATTGATCAAGGAGTTCTGAGACATATTAAGAGATCTATTATAGGCATTTGTTACTAATTTCTCAGGATAATTCTTCTTATTAAATCTGTTCATCAGTATTTTTGCTTGATCTTTATAATCCCCTACATCTGAACAATTTTTTCTAATCCTTCTATATTGATTATCAGGAATGTTCCTGAGCCACTTTCCATAGTGACCACTATTGAAAGGAATATAGCTGTTGGTATCAACGTTCTTAAAAAATGTTTTGGTTGCAATAAAATTATCTTTAATAAAAATAGTCAAATCTAAAAAGTTAATTTCATTACTGTCAAAAGTTGAGGAAAAAGACAAACCCCAATTATTCATGTTAAGATCATGAATAAAATTAAGAATATCATCATTGCTGTTATCCCATATAAAAAAGAGGTCATCAATGAATCTTTTATATAAAATTATATTATTATACCATTTGGATTTAAAAATATGGGACTCCTCAAAAATACCCATAAAAATATTAGCATAGGTTGGTGCGACCTTAGAGCCCATCGCAGTCCCCAGCTGTTGATGATATAGACTACCCTCAAAAGTAAAAAAATTATTTTTTAAAATAAATTCCATGCCTTTTAAAATAAAGTTTTTTTGTGCCTTGTTTAGTCTCTTATCACCTATTAAAACCTTGTTAAAACAAGCCAACCCCAAAGTATGCGAAATATTGGAATAAAGTGACGATACGTCCATACTTAAAAATATAAAATTAGGTTTCCATTCGATATCATGAAGATATTGTATTAAATCAGTTGAGTCCCTGATGAAACTTTTTAATGATGGGATATGCGTAACCATGATTCTATCTATAAAGTGAGATAGGTTACTAGTGACTGAGTCTATACCAGATATAATGGGTCTCCCTGGTGGATTTTCTAAATTCTTATGGATCTTAGGTAAATGATAAAAAAATTGTGTGCGAGTCCGTACAAATTTTAGAAATCTATACTCATGATTATTAAAGATATTATTATCTTTTCCTTCCTGGATTAGTTTATCATAATTGATTTTAACGATAGGGATGGTTTCAAATGAAGTTTTCTTATAATATTTAGGATCAGATAAAATTCTATGAGCTTCATTACAATAGTCTGATCTATTCTGCACGACTATACCACCACCTTTATCCACTGAGCGAATTACTATATTGAAATTAGTTTTTAAGGATTCCAAAGCCAATTTTTCAGTTTTAGTTAAATTGGGTTTAGTTTTTACAGATTTTAATTCCTTAAATTCTTTCTGCACAATAGCGTTAAAGACATCCAGGTGATGACCTCTACTTTCAATCGGATAAAACTTGCTCTTAACCGGTACATCTAAATGAAATCCATCAGGTTCTATAGTGTCAACATTAGAAGGGTCAATATAAATGCTTTTTTGAACAGGAATGGATTCCTTTATTAAAAAATGCCTTTTCAGTGTCAGTTTCCGGATAAAAACTTGTAAATCAAGAAAAAGGTTAAAATCATTGATTTTATGTGTTGGACAAAATGTAAGTCCCTTAGATAGGACACTAGTTTCATCTTTAGTTAAAACATAGGAAGATAAATTAAAAATGTTATTACTGCCATCATCTAAATTCACATCACTTTTAATTAAATTCTTACTTTCCCTTTCTTTTTTTCTCCCCCCTCTGGTTCCTCTATAGGATTTTTTCTTTTCCCGTTTTTTGGTGAAAAGAATTTTTTTATCTCTGTGTTTTTCAAAATTCGGGGTAAAAAAGGAACCGTAGCATTGTTGTCTAAATTAGTATTATCAATCAAAACAGTTTCATTAGTTGGAGTGCTGGATATATCATTATCATAGATCGAAAAATCAAAGAGGGATTTTTGTGTGCACTCTGGAAATTCGATGAGGGCAGGTGATGGGATGTCTACAGGGATAGGTTTAATAATCTTAGTTTTACCAATGATAGGATTAGCGGAATCCTGATTGCTTTTGGATTTCCTGGTGTTTGACTAAGTTTTGCCTCTGACTTGATGTTGCCTCTGGTCCCTGGTACTTCTGCCTTTTGTCTGGTATTGACCTTTTGGCTCTCCACTGACTCCGTGCCTGCTTTTTCCCTTGGTACTGAGTGACGGTCTAGGTTTTGACTCGGCTTGTTTGGCTATACTGGTGCCACCTGGTGGTGGCTTCGCTGCAGCACTGCAGGTCTGTTCTTGCAGACTTGTTACTATCCTTCCACTCTATTGCCATCTAGTGGAGGTTGCAGTTACCTGCATAGCTGCAGCGTGACTATAGCAATCTGTTGAGAAATTCCCTTTAGGCTATGTGCCCACGGTGCGTGTTAAAACGCACACCAAAAACCGGACTCCTTCCCAGAAATCACACGTTTTTTTCCGGGCGATTTCACCGCGATTTTACCGCGATTATGATCGCGATTTTGCCGCGATTTTCGTGTGCGATATTCAAGCACTTTCCAAGCGATTTGAAGCATCACTTGGAAAGTGATTGACAGGTTGGTCACACTCGTCAAACATAGTGTTTGACAAGTGTGACCAGGTTTTTACTATTGAGGCCGCCTATGCGGCATCAATAGTAAAAGATAGAATGTTAAAATACTAAAAAAAAATAAAAAAATCGGGGTATATTTACCTTCCGGCGTCCCGCGCTGCATTCCCGGACCACAGCGTTCCCAGTAATGCCCTGCGAGACCTGTGATGACGTAGTCTCGTGTTACTATAGCCTTCTCGCGAGACCGCTAGAGTCACGCGAGACTACGTCATCACTGGACCGTGCCACAAGGCATTACTGGGAACACTTAGGCCGGGAATGCAGCGCGGGACGCCGGAAGGTAAATATACCCCGATTTTTTATTTTTTATTCTTTTTTTTACAGGGGTATTGTACCCAGGGCCTGGAGGACAGTCTCCTCTCCTCCACACCATGGGTACCAACCGCACATGAGACGCTTAACTTCCCGCATGGTGGACATAGCCACATGCGGGAAGTAAGCGATTCTCATGCATTCCTATGGGTGCGGAATCGCGGCAATTCTTTGCGATTCCGCACAAAAGAATGAGCATGCTGCGATTTTTTCCGCGATGCGATTCCGCCGCGGAAAAAAGCGCAGCATTAGCACAGCATGTGCGGAATGCCATAGGAATGCATGGGGGGCATTCTGTACACGATTTTTAAACATTTTTGCTGCATTTTCGCGCCAAAAATCGCGGCAAAAACGCTTAAAAATCGCTACATGGGCACACAGCCTTAAACTGTATGCTTCTAAGACCCATTTTTGTAGATTTTACTGTAAACCATCAGTTCTAGATGGTCAATTACATTTTAAGTTTCAATTTATAGTGGCAAGGAGTGGACTAAACCCCAGCAATTATGCTGAATTGAGCCTAGATGACCTTTGGGTTCTATGAAGATCTACATTTACCACAGTTGACCTATATGACTTTGGGTCTAAGTGTCTGTTAAAGATGAGTGAAAAGGTTTGATTGGAATTGAATTCTACTTGAATTTTACAAAAATCTGCATTTGTCAAATTATGGATTTTTTAAGGAATTTGCTTCTGTGCGGTTCAGCAAAATGGTAGCCCATGGATGACATTTTTCTTAACCATGACAGGCCATCAAAATGTGAGAAAATACATGAAAAACTTTGTTCTCACTTCTCTGGCCCTTCTGCTGCGCTCAAATCCCCCCATCTAGTCCTCATCACATCTTCAGATCGGCGTTATTGGCACTGAAATACCCTGAGACATCCAAGTTTGCTAGACCTGGGAGGGTTCTGCACATGCTCTTGCAGAGGTCATGGCCCATTATATCACAACCGACAATATATATCTTTAAACTAGCTGAAGAGCCCGGCGTTGCCTGGGCATAGTAACCAACTGTCGTTAGTTATAACAAATTATAATGATTATATTGGACATAAAAACCGTGCATCTAATCCTATCCTGTGTGATACTGACTGCTGAGCCGTGTATCTAATCCTATCCTGTGTGATACTGACTGCTGAGCTTTGTATCTGATCCTCTCCTGTGTGATACTGACTGCTGAGCCGTGTATCTAATCCTATCCTGTGTGATACTGACCGCTGAGCCGTGTATCTAATCCTATCCTGTGTGATACTGACTGCTGAGCTGTGTATCTAATCCTATCCTGTGTGATACTGTCTGCTGAGCCATGTATCTATTCCTATCCTGTATGCTACTGACTGCTGAGCTGTGTATCTAATCCTATCCTGTGTGATACTGTCTGCTGAGCCATGTATCTATTCCTATCCTGTGTGATACTGACTGCTGAGCTGTGTATCTAATCCTATCCTGTGTGATACTGACTGCTGAGCTGCGTATGTAATCCTATCTTGTGTGATACTGTCTGCTGAGCCATGTATCTATTCCTATCCTGTGTGATACTGGGCTCCCCCTGCAGTCTGTGTCAGAGGGTGGTCTGTGTTGGCACGGTAATATATTGTGTTATTTCCAGCTTTACAGAAGGACGATAACACCATAGAAATTATAAGAATAATAGGCCTCAGTTACCACAACTGTCTACAAAGAAAACTGTTGCTGATAGCAACCAATCACAGCTCATTTTTCATCTTTTAAACAGCTCTGGGACAGCGTGGCAAGTTTTGAGTGGCGACTTTTGTGTTTCGACTTTTATGTGACGAGGTTGGTGTATGTGTGGTGAAATGTGTGCTGAGGGTGGTATATGTGTTGAAGCACGTGGTAGTGTGTGGCGCATTTTGTGTGTGTGTGTTCATATCCCTGTGTGTGGTGAGTATCCCATGTCAGGGCCCCACCTTAGCAACTATACTCTTTCGCGCCATTGCTCTCATTCTTTAAGTCCCCCTTGTTCACATCTGGCAGCTGTCAATTTGCCTCCAACACTTTTCCTTTCACTTTTTCCCCATTATGTAGATAGGGGCAAAATTGTTTGGTGAATTGGAACGCTTGGGGTTAAAATTTCGCCTCATAACATAGCGTATGATGCTCTGGGGTCCAGACGTGTGACTGCGCAAAATTTTGTGGCTGTAGCTACGACGGTGCGGATGCCAATACATACATACACTTTTGCCCCATTATGTATATAGGGGCAAAATTGTTTGGTGAATTGGAACGTCTGGGGTTAAAATTTTGCCTCACAACATAGCCTATGACGCTCTTGGGGTCCAGATGTGTGACTGTGCCAAATTTTGTGGCTGTAGCTGCGACGGTGCGGATGCCTATCCCGGACATACACACACATACATACATACATACACACATTGAGCTTTATATATTAGATTTGTAGTACCTTCACCTTTCTAACTTTTTACATTTTTGAAAATATGTACTATTTATTAATGTTTTTTCTACTCTTTAATGTGATATTATATTTACAATTATTTATAATACTTTCTGCTACTTTATTTTTTTTCATTGTGTACAAGTTACATTAATGCATGACTGGCTGTAGAGTAGACTTCTAAGAAAGAAATGAGTACAGTTAATTACTACTGTAAATTATTGCGCCGCATTTCTATGCCCAGTTGTCCTCCTCAATGATTTATAGTCCATGTACACACGATCCCCATTGTATAGTCACCATCGTTACTGTCACCAGCGCTAGCTTACTTTTGACTTCAATACTTCATAAATCTTTCCTTATATATAAGTCCCCATGAATTTGTGTTAACTTGTGGCACAATGTCTCCACGTAAGAAATCATATATCTGAATGAAAGCCAGTCAGCAAAAAAAAAAAGAGCCAGACGGAGCTCACTGCTAGTGAACTGGGGATGTAACGAGCTGTCTCTGCTTAGGCCGCATTATGTTTGACTCTATATATCTTGACTTTTTAATAATTACCTCTCTGCTAAAAATCAGGAACAGTTTCAGGCAGCTCATTTATACCAGCCTAATTACACAAAGGGCAAAGTAGAACCAGGCATCTGTGCAAGGCTCGCCTATCATGAAGTCCACCAATATAGAGGGTTTTTTAAAAGGTTTGATCATTTTCTGTAGCCAGATTTTTATATGACTTGCAAAGTTTATGACTGCTCTGTGGGAATGGAACATTCATTTGAGATCTGCAAGGCTGGCTTTTAGCCAAGGTGTCAAACTCTGTCTTGCTGCTGGCTAGCTTTTCTACTGTATGTTGATAATTTAGTTCTGAGATACAGTCTGTTATTACTAGCATGGCTACATAGCTGAGAAAGGGAAATGTGTTTTTTTTGACAAAGTTCCCTGGGGGTAGTGCTGGGAAAGGAGGGGGACAACGATTGGGTTGTTAAAATTTTGTAGTCCTATTAAATTGAAACTTTGTTGCATTTTCGTCTCCCTGATCAACTACTAGGTTTTCGTTCAGTTTTTTGTTCTTATTATTTGTTGCGATCAGTTAGCAATTGCTTGTCAGTAAGTGCCTTCTAAGTCTAAAACACTTTCTGAAAAAAATGTCAAGAGTGGAATGGAAAAGCTTTTAACCTTTACTCTTACTATGTAAACCCAGCTGCACGACAGAATTACTCCGGATTCTTTTTAAATGGGTAGCCACAATTTTGTGGCTTTCAGAAAGCTGCTGAGGAACACCTGGCTGGGATTAAGCATAAGGTCGTGAATGATATACCTTTATTACCGCCCTTCCTTTCTCTTCCTTACTAACTTAGCTTTGCTTTCAGCAGTAAAAACAATGATAATAAAGTTAAGAAAAACATAGTGTGTTTTACTTGTATAGAAGAACATGCTGCCTTTGTTCTAATTTTTCATTTTGTCCTTAAATGCTCTGGTCTTAGATGTCCTAAATCACTTTGTGTTCCTTCAAGGTTTGTCTGCTGCTTTTACCTTCATGGTTTAGGAGATGATCACTAAGTTATGTACATGTTTGTCGGAAACAGGTCACTTTCGTTCCAACTTTTCTCCCCCGCCTTCCACTTATTGTTTTAGGATTTGTCAGAAAACATGCTGAGAGGAAGAAGAGAGAAGCTATGTCTTTGTCAGTGCAGAAACAGGATCTTTATTTAGAAATCAGTGGGAAAGGAAAGCACTGCTTGGTCAAATCTTCCGTTCAGAGCTTATAATTTCTTACATCCATGCGTAATGTCAGCCTGTGGCTTGGTGAAAGGGCTCACATTTACTTGAAAGGGGCAGGATTAGTGAAAACTGATAGTTGCAGTCTTCCTATATTTTATGTTTTAAAGATAACTATACTGTGCAAAGACGATCATAAACAATGTCTCAAAAACAGGACTCTCCATTACGTAATCTTTTTCACCCAATGGGAAACATAAACGTGCAAAGCATTGTCCAACTGCAGAAAATGCCACATCTTCATTATAATATTCTATAGTTACATACAAGCACTACTGAAAAAGTAATAATATGTTAAAAGTCAATGGTAAATAATACTGTACATGTAGTATGAGCGGGTCTTTGGAAATTCAAATACACTGACTTCAACAAATTTTCCCTCAAAATTAGTAAAGATTGGGGTCCATACCGAACACCTACTGTTCGGGCATGGATCCCGAACACAGACTTCACCATGAAGTCCATTTTACTGTTCAGGACCGCGATCTCGAACAACGGATGTTTCTCGCACTGTCACTTGCATGACAGTGCAGGAAATACTGGTGGCTCTGACTGGTGGCATTAAATTGCATGACAGTGCAGGAAATACTGGTGGCTCTGATCGGCGGTAAAATTAATACCACCAGTCAGAGCGCTGCAGTTTTCACATTGTCAGATGGCAGTGTGAGTCAGTAGCTGTGACTGGAGGTGAAACGTATACCTCCAGGCCTTGATGTCAGGTGATGGTACCACTACTCCCATCAGCCTATGCCTGATGCCGCTAATAACAGTGAGTATTCATCAGCCGGCACCTGCGCTGTAAATAAATAATTAAAAAAAAAACACGTGGGTTCCCATGTATTTTTGATAACCAGCCAGGCAAAACTTGTGGGCTGCAAACCTTAGCTGTCAGTTTTAATAAGGCTGGTTATCAAGAATAGAGTGAGCCCCACCCCATTTTTTTAGATTATTTAAATAATAACTATTTAAATAAATAATGTTAAAAAATGGCATTGGGTCCCCTCCATTTTGGACAACCAGTCAAGTTAAAGCAGAGAGCTGAGGGCTGGTATTCTCAAGCTGGTAATGGGCCATAGATATAGGCCCACAGCCTAAAAATAGCAGCCTGCAGCCACCCCAGAAAAGATGCATCTATTGAATCAGCCAATTCTGGTGCTTTGCCTGGCTATTCCAACATTCCCTGTGGTGGTGGTAAATGGTGTTCATATTTGTCTTGTTGATGTCATCTTTTGTATTGTCCAGTGACATCAAGCCCATGGCTTAGTAATGGAGAGGCGTCTAGAAGATGCCTATCCATTACTAAACCTATGCTTTTATTGTAAATAAACACACAGCAAGAATAAGATCCTATTTTAAAATAAAAAAACACACTTTTAATTTTGTATTTAAAAATAACAAACACAGTTATACTCACCTAATGCCCATTCCACTGAAGCCAGGGTCTCCTGTAAAAAAACAAAACTAAAAACAATCATACCCCTTACCTGTCCGTCATTCTGTCCTATGCAGTAATCCATGTCTGGAATAAATAGTTTTCAACCTGGACAGTATCAAGATGTGACCGTCCAGGCTGAAAATCACTGAAGAATGAGATGCTGTGAGTTCAGCCTTAGTGACCAGCGACGACATAATCAAAGGTTACCACAGGTCACTAAGGCTGCGTTCCAAGCTGGTTCCTGAATTGCGGTTACCTCATTGAGATCACTGCTCACACAATGAGAAAAAGTCTCAGGGTGTAGCGTTGAGTTCACTGCAGTTCACAGTGAGAACCCACCTCTGTACCGTGAAACTTTGTCACACTGTGCTAGCAGAGAACTCACCAAGGTCATCACATTTCAGGGGACCAGCTGGAAAGGCAGCCTCGGTGACCAGCAGTAACATCAATGAAGTCACTACTTTTTTCATTTTAAATAAAGGACTTTATTCTGGCTGTGTGTTTATTTACCATAGTTTATTTACCATACAACTATATGATTAGTAATGGAAAGGCGCCTTATAACCGCCTCTTCATTAGTAAGCCATTGACTGTCACCAGACAATACAAAGGCGACATCAACCCCACAAATATGAACCCCACTTGCCACCACCGCAGGGCAAGTGGGAAAAGCAGGCAAAGCACCTTTTCTGGGCTGGCTACGAGCTGCTATTTTTAGGCTGGGGGGCCAATATCCATAACCCCTTACCATCATGATAATATCAGCCCCCAGATGTCTGCTTTAGCTTGGCTGGCTGACATAAATGAGGGGGAAAACATGCCATTTTTTAAAATGATTTACTTAAATAATTAAAAAAAGCAGCTTGGGGATTTCTTTATTCCAGATAGCCAGCCTTGCTAAAGCTGTCAGTTTTGCCTGGCTAGTGATAAAAAACTCGAGGGAACCAACACCGTTTTTTTTTAATCATTCATTTAGAGCACAGGTGAAGGCTGTTGGCTGTTCCCATCAGCCTCTGCCTGCTCTCACTGATATTGCCGAGAAAGTGCAGCAAGCAATGGATATTCAGGCCTGCCATTCAAGTGAATCTTGTCCAGGTTTTGGTTCGGGTACTGTTTTGGTACCTGAGCTAACTTTTTTTTCAACTATTCTGCCGAACACTCTGGACCTAAACATCCAGGGGTTTGTCCATCATTATCTGTAAGGTGTCATAACTGCAGGGCATTTTGTGTACACCCAAGCGGTAATGCAAAATCACTTTAGCTCATTCTATTATGCTTCTGCAGTTGGGGAATGGTGCTGGGCATTTTTTTTTTTAAAGATCCTTAAATCATATTTCAATATGTTTGCATTCACATGAAACTACAAATTTCAGGAAATTCAACTCATACTCGATTCTCCATGGATCGATCCACTCATCTCTAATATTTAACTTTAAAATGATGAATTTGCAGTGCACACAATCACAAAGGGAATATGCACCCCTGACTGATTTATTTATTTCCCTTCAACCACTCTTGATAATGGGCACCTCCTGAGATAACGTTTAGTTGTGGATGAAGGGTTTAATGAGTGTTGGAGGAACCTCCTTCTCTCCCTGAGGTAGTGGCTTAGTGATACAGTCTATCCTATCCTCTGTAGTTCATGCTCTAATATACAGTGCCTTGCGAAAGTATTCAGCCACCTGGAACTTTTCAACCTTTTCCCACATATCATGCTTCAAATATAAAGACACCAAATGTAAATTTTTGGTGAAGAATCAATAATAAGTGGAACACAGTTGTGAAGTTGAATGAAATTTATTGGTTCTTTTAAATTTTTGTGGTAATTCAAAAACTGAAAAGTGGGTCGTGCAATATTATTTGGCCCCTTTAACTTGATACTTTGTTGCGCCACCTTTTGCTGCGATTACAGCTGCAAGTCGCTTGGGGTGTGTCTCTATCAGTTTTGTACATCGAGAGACTGAAATTCTTGCCCATTCTTCCTTGGCAAACAGCTCGAGCTAGTGAGCTTTTATGGAGATCGCTTGTGAACAGCAGTTTTCAGCTCTTTCCACAGATACTTGATTGGATTCAGGTCTGGACTTTGACTTGGCAATTCTAACACCTGGATACATTTATTTGTGAACCATTCCATTGCAGATTTTGCTTTATGTTTGGAATCATTGTCTTGTTGGAATACAAATCTCCATCCCAGTCTCAGGTCTTTTGCAGACTCCAACAGGATTTCTACAAGAATGGTCCTGTATTTGGCTCCATCCATCTTCCCATCAATGTTAACCATCTTCCCTATCCCTGCTGAAGAAAAGCAGGCCCAAACCACGATGCTGCCACCACCATGTTTGACGGTGGGGATGGTGTGTTCAGGGTGATGAGCTGTGTTGCCTTCATGTGAAACATATCATTTGGCATTGTTGCCAAAAAGTTCGAGTTTGGTTTCATCTGACCAGAGCACCTTCCACATGTTTAGTGTGTCTCCCAGGTGGCTTGTTGCAAACTTTAAACAACTCTTTTTATGAATATCTTTGAGAAATGGCTTTCTTCCTGCCACTCTTCCATAAAGGTCAGATTTGTGCAGTGTACTACTGATTGTTGTTCTATGGACAGACTGTCCCACCTCAGCTGTAGATCTCTGCACTTCATCCAGAGTGATCATGGGCCTCTTGGCTGCATCTTTGATCAGTCTTCTCCTGGTTTGAAATGAAAGCTTAGAGGGACGGCCGGGTCTTGGTAGATTTGCAGTGGTATGATACTCCTTCCATTTCAATTTGATCGCTTGCACAGTGCTCCTTAGGATGTTTAACGTTTTGGAAATCATTTTGTATCCAAATCCGGCTTTAAACTTCTCCACAATGGTAGCACGGACCTGCCTGTTGTGTTCCTTGGTCTTCATGATGCTCTCTGTGCTTCAAACAGAACCCTGAAACTATCACAAAGTAGGTGCATTTATATGGAGACTTGACTACACACAGGTGGATTATATTTATCATCATTAGTCATTTTGGACAACATTGGATCATTCAGAGATCCACAATGAGCTTCTGGAGTGAGTTTGCCGCACTGAAAGTAAAGGGGCTGAATAATATTGCACGCCCCACTTTTCAATTTTTTAATTTTCACAAAAATGTAAAATAACCAACATATTTTGTTCATCTTCACAATTGTGTTCCACTTGTTGTTGATTCTTCACAAAAAATTTACATTTGGTATCTTTATGTTTGAAGCATGATATGTGGGAAAAGGTTGAAGAGTTCCAGGGGGCCTAATACTTTTGCAAGGCACTGTATACAAGAGCTGTTGAGTTTCCTCTTTGGAGCCCCCCTAGAAACTGACATTTTATACCAACGTCCTTCCCTGTTTAAAAACTGTTTTGTATTGTTTAGATTGCTGATTATGTTATCTTTTGCAGTAAGTTTATTAGTCATGTTTCAATTCAAGTCTGTCCACTTCAAAACGGTGTTTGGTGGTTAGAGGGCAGAAATGCCTGAGGAAATTCTTTTTTTGGCATTTGACTTTTGCAGAGTCGGCTGTAACCGGCCCTCGGCCCTAACTGCCAGCCGCCCCTAGTCAGGGATGAGGAAGTGGTTACAGCCGCCGCTCAGTATACTCAGAGCGGTAACAGAACCAGCGTTGGCACCACTCCTGTGACTGAAACCAGAAAGCTGCTGGGGGGGATAAATTCATTTTCTGTCCCCAGTGGTCAGGTAAGTGCAGGTGCCGGGCAGGTTAGTAATCCTAGTAACCTGCAGATTAACCCCACATCTGCAGGTTAATAGTGTTTTCTTTCTGGTGACAGGTTCCCCTTAAACTGTAATCAAAAATGTAACTAATCCCCATCCATCAAATACGTTTGTGGCTGTGTTTTTTTTTTGCTAAATTTACGAGGTGCTTATTGGGACGTGGGTGTAGTTGGGTCTCCCAGCAGTTTATTCACCCTGATAGGGAAAATTGGAAAAGAGAAGTATGCATTGAGTCATTCCCTTGAGTGCTCGGAACTTACCTTTGGCTTATATGATTAATTATTTAAAAAAGCATCCAGTGTGTCCAGCATGAGGAAATTAAAATGTGCGTTTTTTTAATTATTTGTTAGAAAAGATCCAACAGGCATCACAAGTGACGACTAAATATTGCTAATATATTTCAAGTGCATCTCATACTCTTAGTCGTAATATACACCCTGATGCAATGTTTCAACCCCTCATAAAGTCTTTTCACATTTTTTTTCTCATCTGAACTTTTGGAGTGATGCCTCTACTCTTTAGATGGAGTTTATTATATTATCAGTATTACTATACAGAGGTTGATTGTCTTGAAGGCTTATGCAATGACCTAAAATTTCAGGTAACATACATTAATCTGAAATGCTCCCGTATGTATTTCTCCCAAGTTCTATCAGCCACTTGAAAGTGACAAGTACCACAGAAGACATGCAGCCACTATGGGGATATTGGATTGGAGGTGTCCATTTCTATCTAGTCAAATACCCTTTACTAATGAGTAGCAAAAACTTGTATAAGAAATCCTTGCTCCAGATAAACTTTACTGTTACCAAGTAGTAGTTCGGTAACTGGCCAAAGAGTTACGAAAAGTTATTGGTGGGAGAAAAGGCAATAAGTAAGGGAAGTAAAATTATTATCATAATATGTGCCAATTTACATTTTTGAAGCATACAACAGTTGCAGGCTTATACTGTACAGTTACAGTGTTGAGCAGACACCAGATGGCGCTTTGTTAACTGATAGAGTTTGTTAATACTGTACAAACTGACCCCTTTGCTGTGTTTGTGCTAGACGTCTTCTGTATCCTCCATGTTATAATAATGCAGATATGGTTGCTTTATGTCTATTTATTATTTTTTTATTTACTTATAGTGCCATTAATTCCACAGTGGTTTATAGACATCAGCATAGCTGTCCCTATCAGAGCTTACAATCTAAATTCGTTATCAGTATGTCTTTGGCATCTCATGTTTAAAAAAAGTTAATTTTCCCCGTGTCTTATTGCTAATAATTGTGCTGAAAGCTAAAATCTGCATCAAGACACTAATATATTTCATGTGCTGTTTGCAGATGTTATAAACAGTGCCATTATCTTGCTGATTGGAACGCAAGAGCAGTCATGGGTAAATGATTTGCTTCATGGGTGCTTTCTCTTAAAGGGGTTGTCCGGTCTAAAGTAAAAAGTCCGCAGTCACTCTTTGTGACTGCAGACTTGTGAATCCTCCCAGGCGCACACTGTGCGCTGCGAGGATTTGGCATTGTCTTCACTGGAATCATATATGATATTCATACTCCCAAGCAAAACCTGTCTAGTGGGTGCATCCTCGCCAATACAAGTGTATGGCGCAAAGCCACACCAACCAGGCCGTTTCAGCCCAGTAATGTGCATTTCGCATACCTGATTGCCGTTCTATGGGCAGACAATGGCGAATCCTCGCAGCTCACAGTGCGTGACTTTTCATTTTAGACCAGACAACCCCTTTAATATCTGAGCCAGGGCTCATTTACAATAGAAGACCTGCGTTGTTAAACAACCACCAATTGGCTGTTTGCTGGTCGATTCGCACACAACAATATGTTAAGGAAACAATGCTCTTTCAAGGCAGCCTTAAGAACATTTCACCCAAAGAACGAATGTTTCCTCATTTCTTGGTTGATCATCCGGCAGTCTACAGTACTTATCAGGAAGCGAGCATTCCTATAAACACTCGCCCCAATAATCAGCGTTAATGCACCCTATGCCCTAAATGTAAATGTAGCAAATTGCATCATATAAATATATAAGTAAATCACTGATAATGCAAAGAATATATGGTATGTTGGGGGAATCTCATTCAATCACCAACATTTAAGGTCAATGTATATTGCTTAAGGACCTAAAAGATATATCTACACATAATAATAATTGAATAATTATTCATTATTATCCAAGATAAGGATCAGAGAAGAAACTATAAAACTTAGTTTTATATGTTATTCTGCTATAAATGTTATACAAACTCTAACACTATCTGACCCCAGGCTATGAAGATTGATTTTAATGAGAAAAGATGGAGATGAATTTATTCACCTAATGATGCCATTTTAGCACTCTGTAGATTCAAAGGAGGCCATGGAGAGGATAACTGCTGAATGACACCACTAATCCCGACATTAACATGCGCGGTCTCACCTGAGCTTGTATATTGATCTCCATGTGGGGAGAAGGCGTGAGAGACTGTCTCTGATGCGACTCATACATTGGAAAAAATCGATCATGAAGAAAAATCATCCCAAGATGAAAGGTGCACTGCAACTACCAGACATTGTATATAAGGGCAGGTCATGGTATACAGCACAGTAGAGAAGAGACTTGGCTCATAAATATGGGAAAAAATTACCTAAATCAACTAATCCAATACCATATCTCTTTTTGATAACTAAAAAAATGAGACCACGTGTATTTCTCTGACATGGAACAACGTTGTTATCTCATTTGAAAGTTGTACAGCTTTTCATCATCAGCAATTCTCCATGAAGAATCGCTTCTGAAAATTTGGAAATTTTCCAAATATGACTGCGATTCAGTTTCCATTATGTGTATTACATGGGTATATAAATACCAGTATTATTACATGCAGGTAATACGGAGAATGTAGAAAAACACCACAATGGTGACCTCTGCCTTCATCTTCATTTATCATTATCGTAAAAAGAATAGTTATTGTTTGTACGTTACAGACAGGTAGTTGTCTTCATCACTCATGGAGCGGTTCTTAATTATGTGTTTGGCATAAACAGGATCAAGGTCAACTTAGTTAAGAGATCCAGACTGAGCTGTTTTAATGGTGACCCAGACAGGTCAGAGACCTAAACTAATATTACTGTATATCCTGTCTGCAGTCCTAGTTGTATAGAGGGATTCATTCCCCCGCCATATCCCATTTCCTGCCTTTGTTAGCATTGTTTGATAGTGTGAAAGGCCATTAGTGACTCTGTTGTTTTGCACATTTTAAACAGGTGCAGTTTGAGTATATCCTGCTGGTAATGTTGCTGTGGAAATGATCTATCCTTTATATATTTCTTCATTAAGACTAATTATGTGGATTATTTTTTCATATAGTAGGTGATTAGTACTAGGCTACTGTAAATATCCTTTTATTATGTGATATATGAGAACCATCACATTCCTGTTTGGTCTAATTTATGGTTTAATGCTATTTTTAATGGGTGTAGGGAGTCTCATGGGCTATGCTCTCTGGTATAATGTAGAAAACTGTCTCTCTAGCGCCTCCTGCAGGTAGCTACCCTGAGAGTCAATGTCTGGCTTAGGCTAGATTCACACTAGCGTTACCGGGCGCAGCGCATGGCCGCCGCTAAGCTCCGCCCCGGCCATGCCCTCTCCGGTTAGCTCCTCCTTTGATTGCATGACGCTGCATGTGATCAATGTACCCTATATTTAGCTCTGGGTACGCTGGCCGTGCGCCGGTATGATTTTGCTGGCGCTTGCGCCCTTTTGGCACTGCGCCGAGCGCACAAATATGCAACACAATGCGTTTTTGTGCACTCGGCGCAGCGCCAAAAGGGTGCAAGTGCCGGCAAAATCATACCAGCGCATGGCCAACATACCCAAAGCTAAATATAGGGTACGCTGATCGCATGCAGCGTCATGTGATCAGAGGAGGAGTTGACCGGAGGGGGCGCGGCCAGGGGTGGAGCTTAGCGGTGGCCTTGCGCTGCGCCCGGTAACGCTAGTGTGAAACTAGCATTAGAGCCTTGAAACATGACTATGGATTTCATCCAAACTTGTAATCAGATCTGTTGATTCAGACTTCTTGTCCCTTGTAATGTACTGATGGAATCAAATAGCACAGACAATATCAGTTAACCAGTAAGATGTGATGCTGGGCGGCAATAGAGCTGGAGTGACAAAGTCACAATGTCTTCAGATCTACAGCTTCATTTGCATAACAATTTCTATTTCTCAGTAACAGTGGCAATGTAATGACATGCTGGACTTGTCTTGAAAGAGCTGAATGAACATATAAGAAGTTTGGGGGTGAAAGGGAGGAAATACATTTCTGCATTTCCTCTCGTGCTCTGCATTTTTTAAAGGCTTTGGCCATTTTCACTAATTAGCGCAACTTCCAATTTAACTGATTAGCACTTTTGTCCATACAATGTTTGCTGACCAGTCCAACAGCCTGCTATAGTAGAAAACCAGCTTTCTTCTTCCCTAAGGGATAAAAATTGCGCACCTCTTTAACTATTATTTCATTCTTTCATCCGCTCTCACCAATATGCTACAATAACAAAGAAAAAAGAACTGGACAGCCTAGACCCAGTGAAGCACATTGGACGTTATTTTGGTGGCAAGCTGAAAAAAGCTGTGTTCATGCCTACAACATATTGCCTTCTCTTGTTTCATCATTTTCTTTACTGTCACTGATTCAGTAGTCCAACATCTTGTCTTATATTTACTGTAAAAACCTAAAATAAAAACAAAATAAGGAAATACCCTTCAGTAATTAAATAAATAGCAATAGTGCAAGAAAATAATATAGGGTACTTAGCATAATTTTATTTAAACAATGTAAAAACCATCACACCACGTCGAGGTGACCCTATTTGGGACGGTCCTAACCTTTAGTATTTAAACCTTACAATATGTCAAATGACGTAATGTGAATAAGGGCTGAGATGGACTGAGTCCCGACTAATGGACACCCAGCCATGGGGAACTATATGAATGTAATGTCTAGCTCAAAAAAAAAATGGTGGCCACACCTTAAACAGATAAAACCTAAGAATAAAAATATATTTCCTGTACCCAAAATTCTCCAACCTCTGTAGGAATCTGTTACGTCTCCCTAAAACCTACTACGGTAAGTCTAACACTATCTGTTTCCTAGCCATTAATTTTAAAGGACTTCCTCCACATGGCTGTTTTGCTGCATATTTCAGGAAGAAGATAACTATTTTATATTGAAAAAGCACTGAATAGATTCTTTTCATGCCAGTTTACTTTTAATATTATATTTTATGTATTAAAATGCCAAAATGCACACAGAATATTTTCATGCACAATAAGGTCTTAACACTCTGAGTTAACAACTCTCCTTTTCATTTTGCCAGAGGCACAGAGATATAGAGAGATTCACCTAAGGCCCTGAGAATTCAACATAAAATATCAAACCATGCTCTTGGGGTTTTATAACCATATGGAACTCTTGAGTTTTCTCTTTCTACTAAGCTGACAATGAAATCATTATTACAAAAACAGTCGCCTCATTCTACACAATATGAGCACACGTACTGAGCGTTCTTTACCTTTCCAATTCTATATGCTTTTAGAATAGCACGTTATGTAAGGTAAAGAGAAATTTTCAGGATGAAATGGACTGTGGAAATGTCCAGCAAATTAAATGAAATAATACATTTTAATTAGCAGATCTATTTATTGTAGATGAATGTAGAGTAACTGTAATTTAATTTTTTGTCAGGGTCCTGACAGCGCCGGTGTACCGCCTCCGCTAAGCAGGGACTCACCCGCACCGTAGGGACCCCTGGGGACAAGAACAGCCGGAAAATAAAGATGCACAGGACCTGAATGTAGAAGTTTAGCAAGCCAGCACAGGACCTACGGTCATGTGATTGCAAGGGGGCGGGGCTTAGCGTCCTGCTTTCAGAGAAGGTAGAAAACTCAGAGTCAGGCAAAGCGGAGGTCAAGCACAATACAGGCAAGCGAGGTACAGGAGGGATAAACAGACGGAAGGTCAGACAAAGCCAAAGGTCATACACAAGATATCAGTACAGTACCAGGGATGAGACAGAACGGATAGTCAGGGCCAAGCAGAGATCAAAAACCAAACAGACGTAGAAGGTACCAAGCAGAATCCAAAGCAATATCCAGAGAACCGACCGAGTCATACACAGAGAATCACGAAACCAGAACACAGCACAAACACACTCAGGGGTCACCACACAATGCTAAGGGCGAAAGTATAACTGACGGGGGATGGAAGCTTCCTGAGGCTATAAGAAGCCTCTCCAGAACCAATGAGAGGCCACCATAATAGGTCCCAGGTGTGCAGGTGAGGGTCTGCACTGAGATCAGAACATTAACCCAAGAAGTGCCGGTCACCCAGCACTGGTAGCATGACATTTTGTTGTCAAAAATCAATAGCACAATAAAAATATTTGAAATATATCTCATCAGAGAATTTTGCTTCTTTTTCCCCATGACTGATTATTCATTCTCAAAACTCTGAATTCACAAATAAAATCTGTATTCAAAGAAGACAGACTTTCCCATTACTGAGATAGGAGGATTTATCAGCAGTCATCTCCTATGTAGAAACAAAGAGGGAGAGAAGGGAGGAGCTTTGGATCTAGCTCCTCCCTCTTCCCGCCCCCTCCCTTATGCAGACTCATAAATATCAACTGCCATCTCTTATCTCAGCAATGTAACAATCTGTCTTCACTGAACACAGATTTTGACAGTCGATTGAGAATTTTGAAAATTAATAATAAGTTCCGGCGCAGAAAGATAGCATATTTTACAAAAAAAAATTCATTTTCTCATATACTACTGATTTATGAAGTAAAAATGAAAGCAACAGTCTCTCTTTAATTAACCGGTTGTCTCTGTTACTTACCTCTAGAGTTGAGCGAATATTTTCTGATTTGGTCACCGAATCTGAATTTGCCATATTCCTGCCATATTGCTACCCTATTTGTGCCAAATTTATGTTTGATGATCAGTTCTGAACATATTCGGCAATTTCTACTCCCTTTGGCGCCAAAGCCGTTTGGCGAATATTGCAAAATCAATATTTGCTGATGATCATTATTGGAACTAAATTTTGAAAAATTCGCTCAACTCTATTTATGTAACGCTCGTGTCCTGACTGGTTGGCATGAGCGTGGGTGGTGTGGCCCCACTGGACAAACCCTGGAAGGGGCGTAACTAAGCAGCTACCTTGGTGTTCACTGCAGCCTCTGATGATGAGGTCAAGCTTGTGCGGCATGGAGCTGCCAGGTGCCACTCCAGGGTGGTGTCTGGCTGTGGCTGCTGATCCCACTGAGGGACAGGATACTGCGAGCAGGTGCAGGCTAGTACAAATGGACATGAAAGGTACTCTAGCAGGCATGGCTAGAGACACTGGCAAGCAGACGGGTATGGCTGAGACAATGGCAGGCGGGCACAGCTGAGGCACTGGCAGGCAGGCGGGTATGGCTGAGGCTCTGGCTAGGTAGGCGTGCATGACTTAGGCACTGGCAGGCAGGCGGGTGGGCATGGCTGAGGCACTGGCAGGCAGGCGGGCACAACTGAGGTAGAAGGAACAGGAACTGACTTGGTAGTGACAGGACAGATACTCGCATTGGGCTGAGTACTATATGTGGATAGGTAGGGGGCTGTTCACACTGGTTTGGGAAGGACGGGAATATAGACAGGTATGAAGGGTATGAGGAAACAAGTAGAGAGCTGTTCACACAGAAGATGCATTAACTAGTTCAGGAACCACTACAGATTCTGAATTTCCCCATGGTGGGACGATTAAAGGATTATCTTATCTTATTAGATGGGCAGGAGAAGGATCCACAGAATACGGAACAGTATCAGAGCAGAACCACAGGGTTGTGAAGCAAAGAAGAAGTGCAAGGAGTGGAACAGCGTAGAACCGCAAGGCTCTAGTTTGCAGCAGTAGGTTCTGCAGCAGCAGGTGCCACAGAGAAGGAGAGCAGAGCAGAATCGCAGGTATGCGGAGAGAAACTGCAGTTTGCAGCAAGAGGTTCTGCAGCAGCAGGTGCCATGGAGAAGAAGAGCAGAGCAGAACCACAGGTATGTGGAGAGGAGCTGCAGCAAGAGGTTCTGCAGCAGCAAGAATGAAGCAAGGCGGAACCGCAAAGTATGCAGAGAGAAGCTGCAGCAAGAATTTCTGCAGCAGCAAGAGTGAAGCAAGGTGGATTCGCAAGGTATGCGTAAAGAAGCTGCAGAAAGATGTTCTGCAGCAGCAACAGTGAAGCAAGACAGAACCACAGGTATGTGGAGAGGAGCTGCAGCAAGAGGTTCTGCAGCAGCAAAAGCGGAGCAGAGCAGAGTGGAGCTGCAGTAACAGCAGGACAGAGGGAGTAAAGACAAGGGTACACCAAGCAGGGAAGGAAGGGCCACAGACTGGGATAAAACAGACACAGGTATAGGACAGGGTTCAGACTATGCAATGTACAGGGCAAGGCACAGAGACAGGGATAAGATGGACACAGGTATAGGATGGAGTTCAGACAAGGCAAGAAACGAGTCAATACACTGGAACTAGGACACAGACCAGGATATTCTGCCTCCTGGAGGTCAGAATGAGAAAAGCACAAGGCACAGAGACAGGGATGCAAAGACCAGGATATTCTGCCTCCTGGTGGGTGGAAAACATGACACAAAGCACACGGAAACAGATCTGGGTATGATGCCCCCAGAGCAGGCAGAGACAGGACAGGACCTGGCAACACAGCAGTAAGACAAAGACTGAGTAAAGACATTGCTCAGGCAGCTTCCACCAACCCCATCTATATGTATTAGTAGGATATACTGTAGCTCTGTCATATAAAGGGATCCCGTCCTCAAGATCTCTAATTACGAGCCAATATAGACAGATACTCAGATGGATATTATTTCTTTCCCTTTTCTAAGTTAAATATTACTGATAAGAGGGAAAAAAGAGAGGAGAGAAAGGCAGTTGTCACTTTTCAACCAGGGTTTCAGTCTAATAGAAGGAGAAAGAGGATGGTGAGCAGCAGAAATGAGCTTGATCTGCGGGTTAAATTTCCTGAAATTCGCAGTTTGATGCAAATTTGAATCCTTTGAGGCTCAATTTGTGATCTGCAAAAAAAATTAACTTGCCAGGCAAAATTTTTCACACTGCTGAAGCATCAAAGAATGTGCAGCTGTCTGACTGTGTAGCCACATGGACTTCCCCTTACTGCCTTGCAACTATGAAATTGAGTGGAATATCATGCCTTGTACAGTTGTAGTCAATTTGTGGGCCATCAAAGATCAGCGGTTCCAAGTTGACCACAGTTTGCATGACCCAGAGTCGTTTTCCATAGCTTATAGAGACCAAGCTCTTATGATCAGAGAGGTCCTTCCTCTATTTTTCCTGTGTCGAGTTAGCTCTTATGATCAGCGCTGTCCTCTGTTTCTTTCTTCTCTAGAGTGTAAGCTCTTTTGATAAGCAGGGTCCTCTCTCTCCTGTAGAGTCTAAACTCTTTTCTATAGAATGTAAGTTCTAATGGTCAGAAGGGCTCTCTCCTGTAGAACTCAAGCTTTTATGGTCAGAGGGATCACCTCTGTCTCTCTCTCCTGTAGAGTGTAGGCTCTTATGGTCTCTCTGTATCTCTCATATTACATTTTGGGGGGAAGTGGATGAATTACAATTTCAAAAAATCCGCTCACCTCTATTGAGCAGCAAAAGGGAGATGACATTGATTCTTGCACAGAGCATAGGTTTTACGTTCGACTAGGAAGAACCTTTCCCATGAATGAGCACATAGAGAAATTTGTTCATAGGAATATTTGCTATAGATGGTTGAACAAAATGAGCGGTAGTACTTAGTTTTTTGTTTCAGCCAAATCATCTAATCTGGTTGCAGAAAAGATCATTCTTACTAATCCATCTGTAGCAGCAACGATGCAGAGACAGATTACAGATTGTTGGAGTGCATGTTTTTGTCTTACTGCTTCTGTTCTCCTTTCCCTCTCACTGCTTAGGCTGGATTCACATTGCGTTAAGGGTGTACATTTAATGCATCCGTTACATAGCAGCATTAACGCTATGTAATGGATGCGTTAACGCACTCATAGACTGCTATAGATGAACGCATGCCATAATCGGCATGCGTTAGCGATGTGCCGTCATTCTTTGACGGACCCTAGGACGCTGTCTGCAGCGTCTGAGAGTCCGTCACTGCTAGCGCAGATGAAGAATCTGCACTAGCAGGATTGCGTAACGCAATCGCAAATCAAGAGTAGAGTTAACGCTGTCCACCAACGCTATGCGCTGTAAGTTCCATCATCAATAGTGAAAGCAGAAGGTGAAGAAAACAAATGACTCACTCAAAAATGTTGTAGGACATAAGGTTTCGTAATATAACAGAAGGAATTGATATACAAGTAACAATTAGTTTTCAGTTATGGCTTGGATGTCAGAGGGTGGAGTCGCCAATTACGTTGTTGCCTAGAGTGCGAACCACTTGCAAAATGAACTTTTTACAAACTTGATGGACATTTAATAGAAGAAAAAATGTTTAATATTTGGAAACCATTTCATATCCAAAGTGAATTTCTAAGGTTCCCAAACTCATTTAACCCTTACCATCAGATGGATTGCCTTTTACATCAGAAATTGAAGCACTCTGTATTTCATCATCCTTAAGATTCTTATAACAATTTGGAAAACTCAAGGGGCTAAAATGAATAAAGTGTGGGAAACTTGGATGGCTCAGTTATATATTATATGTGTTATGTAACACTAACAACATATTTCATGAAGAGAAAATATGACACAGACTTTAATTTGAGTATTTTGGCCAATGTACAGTTTAATAATAATACTGAAAAAAATGCCATAGGCCAAAGGATGCAACCAAAAGCATGAAATGGCATTTACATTGCATCATACTGTTAATATTATTATTATTCTAAGCATACACTTAACTGCATGGTATAAAAGTTTGGTTTGTAGGTTGCTGTGAAGTATGTGATTGAAACTAGACACCAGTTGTACAGTTGTTAAGTTTACAGTATTTTCCGAGCCTAGTGCCAATGAAGTAAATTCCAAAGGCAATGGAAATAATTGTTGGGGGTGGGGGATATTCTCACTTGGTGGGCGGTTTTCAATTACTAGGTGTTGCTTTCCATTTCCTTATAGTGAGAGACATTTTCCATAGTTTCACTAGCTTTAATGTCCCAGGGAGACTAATACATTCAAAGGCACAGCATCTGTATTCATAATGATTGCCTACAGGTGCAGAGGAGCACATACAGACACTTACTGATCTGTATTGCCTTAACCAAATGTTATTTTTTTAATTAAAAGTTAAATATATAAAAATAGTTTTTTTTGTGATTTAGCTATCTGATGCAGAAAGAATGCGCTATACCACAAAACTTTTTTGGCACATTGAGGTGCTATTAGATCCAGTTGAGTGAACACGTAGGTGGGCTGCTCTGCTGGGGTAAATCGTTTCTTCAGAAATGATCATGAGAATAAGGGTTTTCATTCACAACGCGTTTCAAAAACATTTTTTCACGTAATGAAGTCGTTGGTATGGCATTGAAAGGCATTCTGAATAAAAAAACCTTCTTCTCATAATCATTTCTGAAAAATTGATTTACTCCAATAGCACAGCACACCTATGTGTTCATCCAACTTGATCCAATATCTCCTGGAGGATTTAGCGAGAAGACACACGAACACTGAATAATAGAAATATATCTAGATAATAAAAATTCAATTAAAAAAGTGATAAAATAATACTAATAATAAATATTGTACTCTTAAAAGTGCTATCACCAGTGTTCAATGAAAATACGTGGTAAACCCACTAATTACAAACAACCAAAAAAGTACCAAAGAGGACCCGTGGACAAAAGAGAACCAGACAAGACATAATCATAAATGGATATCTTTATTAATAATATATAGATGGTGGTATAAATACCATAAAATTAATATATAAAACACACTAAGCACAATTGGGACACTTTTACATAATATAAGAAAATTTATATAGCTTGGACCAATTATATGGTATTCACATATGCATATACATATATATGTTTCATTATTCCTAAAACAATTTTTTTGTGTTATTATGATAAAAAAATAATAATGAAGAAAATAGTGGTAAATTCCTTTTAATAAAAAATTATATAATACTGTGAAAAAAATGTGTATGAAACTCAATTAATGCTAAAAAATTTTTTTTTTAAAAAATGACAAGGACTGCACCTATATTGCTGTGCAAATAAATCGCTAGGAATCAAAGAATATTTTAAAGTGAAATTGCCAAACTGATTATACCTTTAAGGTCCTGCACGTCCCATAAATGTGCTCCCCGACGCACGTTTCGGAATTAATCCTTCATCCTGACATTTATGGGACGTGCAGGACCTTAAAGGTATAATCATTTTGGCAATTTCACTTTAAAATATTCTTTGATTCCTAGCGATTTATTTGCACAGCAATATAGGTGCAGTCCTTGCTGTACACTTCACCTCAGCAAGTAGTGGCTTTATTCAAACACCATATTGGTTTATGGCATTTTAGTTTTGGCACAGCATTTTTTAAAAAAACAATTTTTCTTTATATTTTCTGGTTTTTGCACTGGCACATTGCACTTTAGTTAATAGTGGTTTTTGATATTGACTCACCTTACACTGCTCATTGTCATTTTTTTTAAAAAAATTTTTTTAGCATTAATTGAGTTTCATACACATTTTTTTCACAGTATTATATAATTTTTTATTAAAAGGAATTTACCACTATTTTCTTCATTATTATTTTTTTATCATAATAACACAAAAAAATTGTTTTAGGAATAAACTTGCCAGGAAGGCACGTTGAACAGTGAGGACCAGTGTAAGGAGGTGGCGGGGAACCTCATGTGCATTCTTCCCTCTGGACACTATACACACGATTACCTGTGGCACCTCATTGTCATTAATGTGCAATATAATGTTTGTGTACTGTGATTTAAAGTATCTGCTATGTACTGTGTATATGTTTAGGATTAGGGATAGAAATTAGTGTAGAGTAATAATGGCATTAGTATGGAGGGGGGCACATTAGAGATAGCATATAGGATAGATGATAGTGTTAGTTGAGGCACAGGCAGCCAGCCAGAGCTTCCGTTGGTGGCAGGCAGACCAGATAGCTGCCTAGGGTCCCCACTCCCACGGGGCCCCTAGCTAGAGGCACATCACGCAGCCGCTATGGGGCCTGTGAGGCAGGGGAGTCCGCCGCCGCCACATTGAACTATACAGTTCAAAACAATGATGGAGGAGAGAGTGTCAGACGACACACCCTCTCCCATCATTCCCCTCTGCCTCTGACACTACGGGTGCGCGATGATGTCATATCATTGCACACCCACTGTGTGCCGGGCTCAGGCAATGCAGCTGCTGAGACCGGAGCCAGAAGCAAAATATATCTATGAGTACTGGACTGTGGCACTATTGGGGGGCGCTAAATTATATTCTATGGAGGAGGCTGTGTTATATACTATGGGGGCACAATATATTCTATGGAGGAGGCTGTGTTATGTACTATGGGGGGCACATTATATTCTATGGGGGAGGCTGTGTTATATACTATGGGGGCACATTATATTCTACGAGGAAGCTGTGATATATACTATGGGGGGCACATTATAACATTATATTCTATGGAGGAGGCTATGCTATATACTATGGGGGGTACATTATATTCTATGGGGAGGCTGTGTTATATATTATGAGGGGTACATTATATTCTATGGAGGAGGCTGTGTTATATACTATGGGGGGCACATATTCTGTGGAGGAGGCTGTGTTATAAACTATGGGGTGCACATTATTTTCTATGGAGGAGGCTGTGTTATATACTATGGGGGGGTACATTATATTCTATAGGGGATGCTGTGTTATATACTATGGGGGTAAATGATGTTCAATGGAGGCTGTTTTATAAACTATGGGGGGCACATTATATTCTATGGAAGGGGCTGTGTTATATGCTGTGCGGGGGTACATTATATTCTATAGGGGAGGCTGTGTTATATACTATGGGGGGTACATTATATTCTATGGAGGAGGCTGTGCTGTATACTATGGGGGTGTACATTATATTCTATAGAGGAGGCTGTGTTATATACTATGGGGTGCTACGTGATATTCTATGGAGGAAGCTGTGTTATTTACTATGGGGAACTACATTATATTGTATGGAGGAGGCTGTGTTATATACTATGGGGGTGTACAGTCATGGCCAAAAGTTTTGAGAATGACACAAATATTAATTTTTACAAAGTCTACTGCTTCATTTTTTCTAATGGCAATTTGCATATACTCCAGAATGTTATAAAGAGTGATCAGCTTAACAGCAATTACTTGCAAAGTCAATATTTGCCTAGAAAATGAACTTTATCCCTCAAAACACATTTCAACATCATTGCAGCCCTGCCTTAAAAGGACCAGCTAACATCGTTTCAGTGATTGCTCCATTAACACAGGTGTGGGTGTTGATGAGGTCAGGGCTGGAGATCAATCTGTCATGATTAAGTAAGAATGACACCACAGGACACTTTAAAAGGAGGCTGGTGCTTGGCATCATTGTTTCTCTTCTGTTAACCATGGTTATCTCTAAAGTAACACGTGCAGTCATCATTGCACTGCACAAAAATGGCCTAACAGGGAAGAGTATCGCAGCTAGAAAGATTGCACCTCAGTCAACAATCTATCGCATCATCAAGAACTTCAAGGAGAGAGGTTCCCTTGTTGCCAAAAAAGCTCCAGGGCGCCCAAGAAAGACCAGCAAGCACCAGGACCATCTCTTAAAAGTGTTTCAGCTGCGGGATCGGGCTACCAGCAGTACAGAGCTTGCTCAGGAATGGCAGCAGGCAGATGTGAGTGCATTTGCACGCACTGTGAGGCTGAGACTCTTGGAGCAAGGCCTGGTCTCAAGGAGGGCAGCAAAGAAGCCACTTCTCTCCAGGAAAAACATCATGGACAGACTGATATTCTGCAAGAGGTACAGGGAGTGGACTGCTGAGGACTGGGGTAAAGTCATTTTCTCTGATGAATCCCCTTTTCGATTGTTTGGGACATCTGGAAAACGGTTTATTCGGAGAAGACCAGGTGAGCGCTACCACCAGTCTTTTCTCATGCCAACTGTCAAGCATCCTGAAACCATTCATGTGTGGGGTTGCTTCTCAGCCAAGGGAATTGGCTCTCTCTCAGTCTTGCCTAAAAACACAGTCATGAATAAAGAATGGTACCAGAATGTCCTCCAAGAGCAACTTCTCCCAACCGTCCAAGAGCATTTTGGCGATCAACAATGCCTTTTTCAACATGATGGAGCACCTTGCCATAAAGCAAAGGTGATAACTAAATGGCTCAGGGAACAAAACATAGAGATTTTGGGACCATGGCCTGGAAACTCCCCAGATCTTAATCCCATTGAGAACTTGTGGTCAATCATCAAGAGACGGGTGGACAAACAAAAACCTTCAAATTCAGACAAAATAAAAGCATTGATTTTGCAAGAATGGACTGCTATCAGTCAGGATTTGATCCAGAAGTTGATTGAGAGCATGCCAGGGAGAATTGCTGAGGTCCTGAAGAAGAAGGGTCAACACTGCAAATATTGACTTGCTGCATTAACTCATTCTAACTGTCAATATAACCTTTTGCTACTCATAATATGATTGCAATTATATTTCTGTATGTGATAAAAACATCTGACAAACACACATAAAAACCAGAGGCCAGCAGATCAGAGGAGATGATTGAGAGGAGGAGGAGCGCCGAGGAGATGGCTGCTCTGGCATGAGGCTCCTGAGTTTTTTAGTTTTTTACCCCATTTAATTGTTAATTCTCCCTTTCGTTCACTCACCATAGCATAGCTACAGGATTCGGCAGAGCTGGGAGTAGTGTGGAGACTGCGATCAGCTGGGACCGGTGTCTTTCTGTCCTCGTGGAGCTCCGTGCCTGGATTCAGCTGGGAGAGAGTGAAGCTGCTGGCTGCCTGCCAACTTTCCTACAACTTGTACCCATTTCCAGCAAGCAGATGATCCCAGGATAGGAAACCTGGTGGAGTGTGCGGTGCTGGAGTTGTTCTGGAGATCTTGTGGTCCACGTGGAGCTGTAGGGCTACAGGATTCGGCAGAGCTGGGAGTAGTGTGGAGACTGCGACCAGCTGGGACCGGTGTCTTTCTGTCTTCGTGGAGCTCCGTGCCTGGTTTCAGCTGGGAGAGAGTGAAGCTGCTGGCTGCCTGCCAACTTTCCTACAACTTGTACCCATTTCCATCATGCAGATGAACCCGGGATAGGAAAGCTGGTGGAGTGTGCAGTGCTGGAGATGTTCTGGAGATCTTGTGGTCCAGGTGGAGCTGAAGGGGTGAGCTGGGCAGGTTTGGACTGACTGTTGGCGTGTCCCCTGATGTCCCTGTCTTGTTGCACCCATGCCCTCCCCCCCAGCAGTGCTGGGAGCACCCTTTATGGAAAGTTGTACATTTAACTCTGCTAAGCTGTGACTGTTCAGTCTTTATAGCTACAAGTTGAGTGTAATCATGGCCACTGCACTCTGTAAACCTACTCTTATGATTTCAAGGGACGATTTATTATTCTGGAATCATCCGCAATTTCTCATGGACTCCCCTTCTTGGAGCATGATTGCTAATTCAACAATTGAGTACATAAAATCCATTACTTCTGTGAAAACTGTGGAGGTGTACTGCAAGAGAGGTAGGAGAGGAGGCGTCCTGGCACGCCTTCGGAGGAGAGGGTTCAGAACAGCTCTTCCTTCACTCCACTTGGCTAATGTCCGTTCCTTATCTAACAAAATGGAGGATCTGAGCTTACTTTGTAACATGAGATATGATATGGCCAATTCAGCTGCTCTTTGTTTTACTGAGACCTGGTTGAATGAGACCATCCCTGATTGTAGTCTGGATCTACCTGGTTTTGTTATCTACAGAGCTGACCGTGATTTTGTAGCTTCAGGTAAACAAAGGGGGGTGGGGTATGTCTCTACAGCAACACTAGCTGGTGCTGTGATGTTAACATACTGGGAAAAGTTTGCTCTCCAGATCTAGAGTACCTTGCACTCAATTGTAGACCATTTTACTCTCCAAGAGAGTTTTCATCTATGGTTCTGGTTGCAGTATATATTCCCCCTCAAGCATCTGTTAAAGCTGCTATTGGTGAATTAGCTTGCAAAATATCAGAATGGGAGAAAGGATCTCCAGAAGCATTTGTGATCGTAATGGGGGACTTTAACAAAGGAAAACTCAACCTGGATCTCCCCAAATTTACTCAACATATAAACTGCTTCACGAGAGAGAACAATACACTTGATCACTGCTATACAGTCATAAAAGGGGCCTACAGGGCAGTGAGGAGAGCAGCAGTGGGCTTTTCAGATCATTGTCTAATTCATTTAATTCCAGCCTACAGGCAAAGGTTGAAAACATCCAAACCTACAGTTTATACAAAGAAGACATGGTCTGAGGAGGCAAAATTGCAACTACAAGCATGCTTTGAATGCACGGACTGGGAGGTATTCCAGGAAACATGCTCGGGTCTGGATGAATGGGTTGATGCAGTGTCCTCATATATCCGTTTTTGTGAAGACACGTTTATTCCATCCAAATCTGTCCACTTTCGGGGAAACAACAAGCCGTGGTTCACAAATAAAGTCAGGTTGATCCGTAGGAGAAAAGAGGAGGCTTATAAAGCAGGCGATATTACTGAATTCAAGAAACTAAGGCCTCTTTCACACATCAGTTTTTCGCCGTCAGGCGCGATCCGGCTTTTTTTTGTAAAACCGGATCCGGTGAAATGCAATGCCGGATCCAGTTTTTCCCCATTGACTTGCATTAGCGCCGGATCGCGCCGGATGGCATTGCGTTTCATCCGTTTTTTGCCGGATCTGGCTACTTGTCTCATTCCGCGTCTGGAAAAAACGGCTACTGTAATGTTTTTTGCCTCCGGCGAAAAAGCCGGAAGCGCCGGATCCGACGCTTCCAGCTTTTTGCCACAATGAAAGTCTATGGGCGCCGGAATGCGCCGGATCCAGAAAAAGACGGATCCAGCCACCGGATCCGTTTTTTTAAGTCTGCGCATGCTCAGATCCAATTGGCCAGCCCCCAGGAAACAGATATAACCTGCTAGACGGATCCGGCAGAAAAACGGATCCGTTTCTACAGTTCTCCAAAATTTATGCCGGATCCGTTTTTTCTAAAAATAGCCGGATCCTGCCTGATGGCAAAAAACTGATGTGTGAAAGTAGCCTTAGGAACTCGCTATCTAAAGAGATCAAGTTAGCCAAACACGAGTATGCAAAGATTCTGGAGGAAAGGTTCTCATCAAAAGATACTAGATCTGCATGGAGAGGATTAAGAGAGGTCACCAATTATAAAAGCCACCCCACTATAGTGAACCCCAGCAGAAGTCTGGCAGTAGAGTTAAATGAATTCTACTGCAGATTTGAGGCATGCTCTACACACAGTGGCTATTCATCTCTAAGCTCCTCAGACTGTTCATATAAAGATCATTCATTGTGCAACACCCAAGTAGTGATCTCCGAGGCAGAGGTGATACACATCCTGAAGGGACTTAAGTTCAAAAAGGCACCTGGCCCTGATGGTGTATCTCCAATGTGTCTGAAAGTATGTGCTACCCAGCTTGCCCCTATACTGACAAATATATACAATGTGTCACTGAAAGAGTGCGTTGTACCTCAGTGTTGGAAAAATTCCACAATTATCCCTGTCCCCAAGAAAGTGGGATCCTCTGAGTTGAACGACTATAGACCAGTAGCACTCACATCTGTAGCTATGAAAGTCTTCGAAAGAATTATGATGTCCCACCTGATAAAATTCACGCAGAAGCTATGGGACCCGCTTCAGTTTGCCTATAAGGAGAATCGTTCGGCAAACGACACTGTCAATCTGGCACTGAAGTACATTTTGGATCATACAGATGAACTGCACTCATATGTCCGGATTCTTTTCATGGACTTTAGCTCAGCGTTCAATACCATTGATCCGAATTTACTTCATAAGAAAATGGTAGCTCTTGGAGTCCCTCTCAACTTATGCTTGTGGATTTATAACTTCCTGACAGCCAGGATACAGAGTGTAAAAGTTGGACCATTCACTTCGGACACCTTGGTCACAAACATCGGGGCACCTCAGGGGTGTGTTTTGTCCCCGTTACTGTTTTCTCTCTATATGATTGCATCTCTTCAGCAGACTCAGTAAAAATCTTGAAATTTGCCGATGATATGACACTGATTGGTCTCATCAGGGGAAATGCTGAAGACTTGTATCGGAGTGAGGTGGAAAGAATATGTGACTGGTGTAAAGCCAATAATCTTGTACTCAACACTAAAAAAACTGCTGAGATGGTTGTGGATTTTAGGAAAGATCAACAAGAGATACTTCCAATCTACATCCATGACGAAGTGGTTCTTAGGGTCACAGAGACCAAATTCCTTGGTGTTATCATCTCTCATGATCTTAAATGGGGGAAAAACGTGGATGCTGTTGTAAGAAAAGCACAACAGAGGATGTTCTTCCTGCATCAGCTGAAAAGATATGGTTTGTCTAAGAATCTGCTGATCTTATTCTTTAATGCTGTCATCAGATCTGTGATTTGTTCCTCTCTGATAGTCTGGTATGGGGGAGCCACTGCGCATGACAAACTCCGCTTACAAAGGACTTTCAGAACAGCAGAGAGAATTATAGGTTCCCCCTGCCTAAAATCCAGGATCTTTATGATAAGAGTATTCGATCCCACGCATTGAAAATTTCATCCGATCCCTCTCAACCGGGACACTCCTCATTCCAACTACTCCCTTCAGGACGTCGCTTCAGAGTCCCCAAATGCAGCACCAACCGCCATATGAACAGCTTCTATCCACTCTCTGTTCCACAATTAAATCGTCATGTGTAGACTATATACTGTATCTGTCTTGTTAGATGTTACTTGTTGTATCTGTTGTTATATATTATGTTGCCTCTTTGCCACAAAGAATTCCTTGTATATATGTAATATGTACTTGGCGATAATAAATTTGATTTGATTGATTTGATCATGTGAAAATATAATATTTGTGTCATTCTCAAAACTTTTGGCCATGACTGTACATTATATTCTATGGTGGAGGCTGTGTTATATACTATGGGGGTGTACATTATATTCTATAGGGGAGGCTGTGTTATATACTATGGGGGTACATTATATTCTATGCGTGGGCTGTATTACATTATATTGGGGGTACATTATATTTTATGGGGGCTGTATTATATTCTATGGGTGGGCTGTATTTTATTTTATGGGGGTAGATTATATTATTTGAGGGGTACATTATATTTAATGGATGGGCTGTATTATAATCTATGGGGGGCACATTATATTTAATGGGGGCCTGTATTATATTTTATGGGGATACATTATATTCTATGGGGGGCTGTATTATATTCTATGGGGGTACATTATATTCTATGGGGGATGTAATACATTCTATGGGTGGGCTGTATTATATTCTATGGGGGGCTACATTATATTCTGTGGTAAGGATGCATTATATTCTATGGGGGGCTAGATTATACTGTATGGGGGGCTTCATTATATTATATGGGGGCAGCATTATACTCTATGAGGAGGGCTATATTGTTTTCTATGTAGGGGCTACATTATACTATATAAGGGAGCTGCATTATATTCTATGGTGTGGTTACACTATATTCTGTGGGCGGCTGCATTATTCTCTATGAGGGGGCTATGATATATTCTATGGAGGGGCTGCATTATACTATATGAGGGGGTTACATTATATTGTGTGGCGGGGCTGCATTAATTATACTCTGGGATGGCTACATTATACTCTGTTGGGTGGCTGCTTTATGCTCTATGTGGTGCCTGCATTATACTGTATCAAAGACTATGGGGAATACATTATACTATATGAAGAACTATGGGGTGCATTATACTATGGGAAGTGAATTGTACTACATGGATGACTATAGCAGCGCATTATACTAAATTGAGCACTGTGAGGAGTGTATTGTACTATATGGAGGACTGAGTAGTGTATTATGCTATATGGAAGACGGAGTTTATTTTAATTTATGGAGGGCTATGAGGAGTGTATTATACTCTATGGAGGACTAAGGAGTGTATTATACTATATGGAGGATGGAGGAGTGTATTACAGTATATGGAGGACTGAGTAGTGTATTATACTATATGGGGGACTGAGGCCGGTTTCACATTTGCGCTTTATGGTGCTGCGATGGCCTGCGCACGGCCGCCGCTAAGCCCCGCCCCCTGCCGGCTCCCTGCCCGCCCCATCCGGTCATCGCCGCCTACTAGCGCACATGGACGCTTGCGATCTGCGCACCCTATCTTTAGCATAGGGTGCGCAGATCGTGCGCTGGCCGTGCGCTAGCAGGATTTTGCTGTGCACTGCACACTTTTGAAGGTGCGCCGTGCGCGCCAAAATGCAACATGCTGCATTTGACGCACACGGGCGCACCTTCAAAAGTGCGCAGAGCATGGCAAAATCCTGCTAGCGCACGGCCAGCGCACGATCTGCGCACCCTATGCTAAAGATAGGGTGCGCAGATCGCAAGCGTCCATGTGCGCTAGTAGGCGGCGATGACCGGATGGGGCGGGCAGGGAGCCGGCAGGGGGCGGGGCTTAGCGGCGGCCGTGCACAGGCCGTCGCAGCGCCATAAAGCGCAAATGTGAAACCGGCCTGAGGAGTGTATTTTAATATATGGAGGACTATGAGGAGTATATTATACTATATAGAGGAGGGCTATGAGGAGTGTATTATACTCTATGGAGGACTAAGGAGTGTATTATACTATATGGAGGGTGGAGGAGTGTATTACAGTATATGGAGGACTGAGTAGTGTATTATACTATATGGAGGACTGAGGAGTGTATTTAAATATATGGAGGACTATAGGTAGTGTATTATACTATATGTAGGACCATGGGGAGTGTATTATACTATATGGAGGACTATGGGTCACATAATATATGGAGGACTATGGAGTGTATTATATTAAACAAGCAAAATGCTGCACATTCATCTACTGATTGGATTGTTTATGCCAGAACGAAAATCATTGTTCTCAGCAGCACATTGCCCGGTGTAAACTGTAGATGAGCTGCTGATAACATGATACTGTATGGGGACAGAATCATCCCCAGGAAGGATTTGGGGTCTATAACCAGGGCTGAAGCAGCTGAGATGATATTCTCAGCATCTCTTCCTAATGGAACCAGACGAAGGGTTGTCAGGGAACTGGTGATATGTAAAGTGCAGATGGGACACGGATTCTCCAGAGAGGTTGCCCGGATGAACATGGAGTGTTCAAGGAGACAGCAGAGACTGCCGGGAAGAACAAAGGAAAGAATACAGTGAGAATGGAGTCTGCCTGGAAGGCAGGGAAAGTTCAGGATATTCGGCTTTCTGTGAACTGTGCTGCCAAAGTGATGTGTGATGATGTTATTAGTAAAATTGAACTGTTAAAAAAGGACTGTGGCTCTGCCATGTTTAATGGAACTAGGGAACCTGAGGCTGAAGTGATGGGGACTGAAGGGAATTCAGCAACTACAGTGAGTACTCTACTGTACACCTCACACATGCAACAGAAGGGATTGTGTTTTTCATCTTTGGGGCGCCCCAGGGTATGGGACTATCACAGTTTGTTGCCATTGCTACCACCCTGGTCACCTTACACCAGGACAACAGTGGCAGATAAGTGGAACATAACATGTCACAAGAGAAAGCACCAAGGGGTGTAGGCAAGAACAGGAACTGAAGAAGTATAAATGGCCCAGGAATAGCAGCAGTGTTTGTAATGTAAACAAATCCAATGGGAATTTCTTAATACTTTCAGAAGATGAAAGGTTTTTAAGCAATCAATTGCGACTGGCAGCAGTAGTGAGAAGGCAAATTTGTTTTTGGAGAAGATTCAGTAGTGATAGTAATGTAAACAGTCTCTATAGAAGCGTTTATTACACAAAGGGTTAGTTGCACCCCTGAGCCATGACCCAAAGCTAAACTTGAGTTAGATGAAATGATACCAGATGAGTAAACTTGTGGGACAGGATTAACGGCAGAAGGTCACAATCACAAGGCTTAATTAATATTCAAACACAAATATGCAATCAACCTTAAAAGGCCTTAAGTGATGATGTCACTGGAGTTTCCTGGGTAAAGTGAATAATAGCTGAGCTGTCTGTGTCATGATTGACAGCTTGGTTGTCCAAAACTGTGATGGGCTTGCTGAGCTTTCGGTGTTTTGATTGACAGCTCTGCTGTCCAATCTGTGATTGGAACTTGCGGTACTTTTTGCAGGTGTTCAGTGTTCTGGTAATTAAGATAATCCTTTAATCGTCCCACCATGGGGAAATTCAGAGCATTACAGCAGCAAGGCAGGAACAAGTACAGATACAGATGCATAAAGGCATTACATTGACAGTAGGTAGGTACATATACGAAAAAAAAAAAAAAAAATGTAACCGGACTGTCACAACTTTGGATCTATCAGTTCTCTGTTTGGGTCGTTCTCCGTTTTGGACAGTGCTGGTTATACAGCCTAACTGCAGCAGGAAGGAAGGACTTTCGATAGCGCTCCCTCTCACATTTAGGATGAAGTAGCCGGTCACTGACAGTACTGGACATCTTTGTCACGGTCTCTTGCATGGGATGGGAATCATTCTGCACCATGTAGCTCACCTTGGCCAGTATCCTCCTGTCGCCTACTTCCTGAACTGGGTCAAGGGGGCATCCCAGGACAGAGCTGGCCCTTCTAATCAGTTGCATAGCTACTTAACTGAGCTGTCTGCCCCTGATCCCTGCCAGACATAGTTTGTGCTTCTTGGTGAGTGTTAGCCTGATTCTGTTGCTCTGAGTTCTGATCTTCTGCTGCCTGACCCTTTGGACCGTGTTATGACCACCCATTTGTCTTGTCTTTCGGCTTATGATCCGCTATCTCTTGTTATTGACCCTGGACTGTGACCTGACTTATGCCTTTGTCTTTTCCCTCGGTTATCTACGTACTCTCTAGGTATTGACCCTGGAATGTCTGACTCATCTGCCTCACAGCCTGTCCGTGAGTAGTGACTAGCATCACAGGTGAATTGTGAAGGTGGAACACAGAATGCATAACATTATATATTTGATATTGGTTCATCATATCAAATTACATCATAATTATATTGTACAATGACCCACTCTTGCAGAACAGATGGAACTTAAACCTGAGAGCTCTGATCAGTGTTTGTGATCTCACTTACGAAATACATTTATGTCTCCTCCACGTGTATCTACTCTAAGAACAAGCAATGCAGATTTTGTAAAGGAAACACATTTGACATTAAAGACAGTTATTATGAGCTGAATCCTGTCTTTCCAGCAACATTTGTATAAATACCAAACTGGTCTGTGAACTGTGTATATATAGTTTATAATTGGGTGCTCATAAGGCATGGAACTAGTTTACCTTCTGAGTTACCAACTAAATATAGAAGTTTTCTTATATTCTGAGCATAATTGCAGAATATCCATGCACAAAACGCCAAACCACAAGCATGAAACTTTTTTTTATGTGTCTGCAGTACTTTTCCAGATTTAAGAAGTGTAGATGTTAGCAGTTTTCCAGAGCAGACTGTTTTAATGTAAGATGTCCTTCTCTTAATTGCTTCATGTAGTTTATCCTACCATACTAATAACACATTTTAATTACAGTGTTCTACAGTGAATATTTCAGTTTGACAGTGTGTAAAACCTTGCTTCAGTTTGATATATACAGTGGCATGTAAAAGTTTGGATACCCCTGGAAAAAATTACTGTTATTGTGAACAGCTAAGCAAGCTGAAGATGAAATGATCTCTAAAAGGCCTAAACTTAAAGTTGTCACATTACCTTTGTATGTTAGGAAAAAAAGCCATCTTTTACATTTTAAAAATCACAAAAAGGAAAATGAGCAGATGCAAAAGTTTGGGTACTCTGCATGGTTAGTACCTAGCAGCACCCCATTTTGACAGTATCACAGCTTTAAATGCTTTTTATAGCCAGAAACGTGTCTTTCAATTCTTGTTTGATCAATTTTCATCAACACTTCACTGTGAGCCAGAATGATGAACTGAGGTAACCTCAATGAGATCACCGTGAGACCATGAGAATTTTCTCACAGTGTTTGTGGCGATCTCATTTAGGTCATTGCAGTTCATCGTCCTGGCTCACTGTGAAGTGCCGGTGGGAATGTAGACTAAGTGACCTGCAGTAACCTTGATTACGTCACTGCTACTCACTGATGCTGTGCTCTCAGAGGTTCATTCTCCCATGGTTTTCAGCCAGGACAGTCGCATAATGGCACCGTCCCAGTTGTAAATCACATATCGCAGACATGTATTATGGCGTGTGTCATCTTCACTTCGAACAGGTGAGGGATATGGTTGTTTACAATTTTTCTTTTTTACAGGGGACATGGGCATAGGTGGATTAGGCATAAGGTGAGTATATGGTTATTTTTTGTTTTTCTGTTTGATTACAGGGGATAAGGGCTTCAATGGAAGGGGCGTAAGGTGAGTATAAATTTGTTTTTTATTTCAAATAAATGGAGTATGTGTCTTGTATTTCAATTAAAGGACTTTATTCTGGCAAAGTGTTTATTCCGAAACTTACTTACAGAAGCCTCTCCATTACCAACTTGTGGGCTTGATGTCACTTGACAATACAAAGGTGACATCAACCCCACAAATATTACCCCACCTGCCACCGCCACAGCGTAAGTGGGAAGATTCAAGCAAAGTGCCATAATAGCACATCTAATGGGTGCACCTTTTCTGTGGTGGCTGCTGGCTGCTATTTTTAGGCTGTGGGTGGGACCATATCCATGGCCCCTTACCAGCCTGAGAATACCAGCCTCCAGCTGTCTTCTTTAGCTTGGCTGGTTGTAAAAAATGGGGGGGACTCCACGTTGTTCTTTAAAATTATTATTTATCTAAACCTGACAGCTGGAGGCTGGTAATGAGCCATAACCCTAACAGGCAAATTAAGGTCTGAAACTTTTGTCAAAGTTATCTGAGCACACAAATTTCTAAGTGTGCTCAAACTTTTTCATAGGCATATTTTCCTTTTTGCAATTTTTTAAATTACTGTGTATGTATATATATATATATATATATATATATATATATATATATATACGGTTGTGGCCAAAAGTATTGACACCCCTGCAATTTTGTCAGATAATGCTCAGTTTCTTCCTCAAAATGATTGCAAACACAAATTCTTTGGTATTATTATCTTCATTTAATTTGTCTTAAATGAAAAAACACAAAAAGAATTGTCCTAAAGCCAAATTGGATATAATTCCACACCAAACATAAAAAAGGGGGTGGACAAAAGTATTGGCACTGTTCGAAAAATCATGTGATGCTTCTCTAATTTGTGTAATTAGCAGCACCTGTAACTTACCTGTGGCACCTAACAGGTGTTGGCAATAACTAAATCACACTTGCAACCAGTTGACATGGATTAAAGTTGACTCAACCTCTGTCCTGTGTCCTTGTGTGTACCACATTGAGCATGGAGAAAAGAAAGAAGACCAAAGAACTGTCTGAGCACTTGAGAAACCAAATTGTGTGGAAGCATGAGCAATCTCAAGGCTACAAGTCCATCTCCAAAGACCTGAATGTTCCTGTGTCCACCATGCGCAGTGTCATCAAGAAGTTTAAAGCCCATGGCACTGTTGCTAACCTCCCTAGATGTGGACGGAAAAGAAAAATTGACAAGAGATTTCAACGCAAGATTGTGCGGATGTTGGATAAAGAACCTCGACTAACATCCAAACAAGTTCAAGCTGCCCTGCAGTCCGAGGGTACAACTGTGTCAACCCATACTATCCGTCAGCATCTGAATGAAAAGGGACTGTATGGTAGGAGACCCAGGAAGACCCCACTTCTTACCCCGAGACATAAAAAAGCCAGGCTGGAGTTTGCCAAAATGTACCTGAAAAAGCCTAAAACGTTTTGGAAGAATGTTCTCTGGTCAGATGAGACAAAAGTAGAGCTTTTTGGGCAAAGGCATCAACACAGCGTTTACAGGAGAAAAAGAGAGGCATTCAAAGAAAAAAACACGGTCCCTACAGTCAAACATGGCGGAGGTTTCCTGATGTTTTGGGGTTGCTTTGCTGCCTCTGGCACTGGACTGCTTGACCGTGTGCATGGCATTATGAAGTCTGAAGACTACCAACAAATTTTGCAGCATAATGTAGGGCCCACTGTGAGAAAGCTGGGTCTCCCTCAGAGGTCATTTTTACCAGGGGTGCCCAAACATTTACATATCACTGTAGAAGCCTGGAAATAGATGGAAAAGAAAATGGCACAGGCCAGGTGGTATTTTAAAAAAAATATGTAAGAGAGCTCCTACTGTGCATAGGCCGGCGGCGCAATCTTGGAGGAGAATTTTTAATTCTCCAGTAAGATGGAGAATCTTTTCATCTTTTGTTGCGATTCGTATTTGTCTCTTTGATTTGTTATCAATTTTCCTCCTGCGGCCACGTCCTGGGAGGTTGGTCACAGTCCCATGGAGCTTACATTTCTAAATAATACGTGCAAGTTGCAACTGTAGTCACAGGAACATCAAGCTGCTTGGAGATGGTCTTATAACTTTTACCTTTAACCTGTTTGTCTACAATTTTCTTTTTAATCTCCTGAGACACCTCTTTCCTTCACTTCCTCTGGTCCATGCTGAGTGATATACACCATGTCACCAAACAGCACAGTGAGTATTTGTAGCCCTCTATACAGGCCCACTCACTGATTCCAAGATTGTAGACACCTGTGATGCTAATTAATGGACAAACCTTGACTTAACATGTCCCTTTTGTCACATTATTTTCAGGGGTACCAGCATTTCTGACCAGGCCTATTTTATGAGTTTTATTTTTAAAAAAATTCTGTGGAAACATGGTAGAAAAGCAATGTCTGACTTTCATTTGTTCATTTTAGAGTTGAGCGAAACGGGTTGGTCAAATTCAAAAATAGCCGACTTTAGCTAAAGTCGAGTTTCGCCGATCGAAACCTGACCATAGCGTGAGGTAGGCCATGAGGTCGCCGATCAGAGCGCCAAAGTCGTGTTTCAAATAATGCTTCCAGCGCCTTTTCTCAGCCAATGATGGAGGATGCACACTGTGGGCAACGCGATGACATGGGCAGCGGCCACCACCATCTTAGAGAAGGGCATTAAAGTGATTGGCTGGCTTTGTGTGGCGTCACAGTGGGTATAAAAGGCCGTGACCACCGACCGCCATCTTACTTCTGCCGATCTTAGAATAGGGAGAGGTGCTGCTGCTGCTGATTCTGAATAGGGAGAGCATTAGGCAGGGAAGAAGAAAAACAAAATTGCTTCTGCTGATAGCGCTTTTCACTGTACAGTTAGTGTGCAGTGAAAGGGGAGGATTTTTGTTGTGTGCAGCAGCGCTGGTGGTGATTAGGCTGCCTTTTAAGGCTACCTGCTATCTGCATTGCTGTATGCACACTGCTGTTCAAATTGCTTTTTTCAAACTTTTATTATTTTGTCCTGGTGAGTTACTGAGCGTTCATTTTTTCACACACCATATAGCGGTGTACGCTCCTCACACACTACCGTGTACCGGCTGGTATCATGGACAAATAGAAGCTATCTGGGTGTGACTCTTGTAAAAAAAGCCGAGGAGATTTTCCATTTTTCCAGACCTACACCTTATAGAGCTGTCCGCTTTTCAAACAGTTTCGTATATTTGCTGTTTGACCACGGTCAAAACTAGACAGAGACAGCGTGAGTCAGTCCATATAAAAATAGACAGAGATTGACAATTTTCCATACACACACCATATAGAGCTGTCCGATTCTCAAACAGTATTGTATATCTGCTGTTCACATTACAGTCACATCTATACAGAGTCAGCATGTGTTTGTGGGACACTCTGTAAATACATATACGGATATTGTTAGTTACACAAAAAAAGTATACAGCTGTACACTTCTGATACAGTTCCGTATATCTGCTTGTTGGATTACGGTCACATACATACTGTGAAAGCGTCTGTGACTAGCAAAATATATACGAAGATTTAATTTTTTTAATTCACCTTACACAGGTGGACGCGCCTCGTACAGTACCATCTCTCTGCTGGTATTTTTGGTACATTTTCCCAAACATGAGGAAGTATGGTGGAAGAGGCCGCGGACATGGGCAGGGGGGGCGTAGCTGGTACTGTTGGAGGTGGAACATCAGCTGGTTCTGGCAAAAAGCACAATAGCAGCTAAGGCAGGAGGTGTTGAGCCTGCGTCATTGTCTGGCCCAAGAAGGCCTGTAAGGTTGCCTTTTCTTGGAGTAGGAAATCCACTTTTAAAGCCGGAGCATCAGTAACAGGTTTTGGCATACATTGCCGAAACAGCTACCAGCTCTATTGCCTCCTCTTCTGAACGTTCGAAACCTGCAAGCACGGAGTCGTCAGTGCAGAGTTCAGTCAGGAAAAACACCTTTCCTTGTGTCCTTCACCCCCACCAAAAGTTAAGGATGCGGCAGCCCACACTTCATATTACTCTATGGAGCTCTTTTCACATACCATGCCTGGGTTATCCAGTCAAATCCTGAATTCCCCAGTCCAAGATGAATCTAACATGGAATGCACTGATGCACAGCCACTGCTAGATGATTTTGCTGGTACATTGACCAAGAGCACAACATTGCCCTTGCAGTCTATTGAGCGAGAATCTGACCCTGATGAAACTCACTTGCCCGTTCCCGCATACTATACCACCTTACACAGTGACACAGAGGAAGGTAAAGAGGAAGGTGCAGATGACTTTGAAGAGGAGGTGATGGATGACCCAGTTCTTGACCAGGATTGGCATCCATTGGGGAGGAGGGTGGCGCTGGCAATAGTTCAGATAAGGAGAAGGATCCGCAGCAGGAATTGACATCGCAGCAGCGGTTTTCTGGCAGGCCCGTAGCTGTCCAAAAACGTGGACCAAAAACTAAAAGAGTTGCAGGACAGCTTTGCCAGATGGTCAACTTAGCACAGCGTGCAAGGCCAGAAAATGTATACCATAGTAGGAAGAGTGCAGTGTGGCACTTCTTTGTCCAAAACCCTACTGATGAGGCAAAGGTTACATGTAAGAACTGCGGAAGGACCTTTAGCCGAGGTAAACAACTCAGAAATTTGAATACCAGTTGCATGCTTAGACATTTCATCAACATGCACTTGTAAGCGTGGACGGACTACAAAACCTCAGGTAGCACATGTACACCTGCTCCGACTGAAGGTAGCCAGCAACGCTCCATCGCTTCCCCCACTGTAAGACCACCGCCACCATTAAGCACACCACCAGCACTAAATGTGGAGGTGTCGTCGCAAGGCCAAAGCACTCAGGGAATCACAATGGTTTTGTAACACAACACTGAATCTAGGCCATCACCACCAATACCATCATCAACCCCCTCTCACTCCATCCGGTCCACCGCTACTTCCCCCATATGCAGCTCTCCAGTACAGCTCACCCTACCAGACACTCTGAGTAGGACAAGAAAGTATTTATCCTCTCATGCGCGTACACTGTGTTTGACCGCCTACATTGCCAAACTAATCTCATTAGAGATGATGCCCTACCGTTTGGTTGAAAGTGAAGCTTTCCGTGAGCTCATGGCCTACGCTGTCCCACGCTATGACCTACCCAGTCGGCACTTCTTTTCTCAAAGCCATCCCTGCCCTCCACTGTCAAGTGAAAGACCGCTTTGTCCATGCACGAAAACAGTCAGTGAGTGGAAAGATGCACCTCACCACAGATGCATGGACCAGTAGGCATGGCCAAGGCCGTTACGTGTCCATCACTGCGCACTGGGTTAATGTGGTGGTTGCAGGCTCCACAGGGAACAGTGGCGGTGGAAGAGTGCTGCCTAGCCCACGGTATAGGAAACAGTTGGCTGTAGGCTTTTGACCCTCCTCCTCCATCAGCGAAAGCTCATCCACAGAGTGCAGTCGCACGAGCAGTCTATCCACAGCTGGCAGTGTTGCACACGAGGTGTCCCACTATTGAACAGCTAGTGGTAAGTGTCAGCAGGCTGTGTTAAAGATGATATCTTTGGGCGACAACAGACACACCGCGGAGGTACTGGCCGACTACTTGCAGCGACAAACTGAGTCATGGCTGGGCAGTCTACATCTTGAGGCAGACAAGGTAGTCAGTGATAACTGCCGGATTTTTGTGGCAGCCATAGCCCATGCAAAACTCACACTCATCCCTGCTACATAAGGTGCGAATACTGTGCTTGCACATCTGTCGCTCAAAAGTCCACTCTACTCGTATGCAGAAGCTGCAGTGATTGCTCCACCTCCCCAAGCACCGCCTAATCATAGATGTTGCAACAAGGTGGAACTCCACTCTGCACATGGTTGAGAGGCTATGCGAACAGAGGCAGGCTGTAAGGCATTTGTGGGAGGATACACGGGCAGGCAGTTTGAAGGAAGACATGGAATTGTCGGGTGTGCAGTGGTCAAAGCTGAAAGACCTCTGTAAAGTCCTTCAGTGTTTTGGGGAATGCACACAGCTGGTATGCACAGATGACTGTTATGAACTCATTTTTGGCTCCACCAGTTGAGAGTTCCCCTCCCGTTCTCCCTCTGGTTGTGACAGGAGGTAGTGAGGTTGGTTTAAGTGGAAGTGATCTGCAACCTGATGAGGAAGATAACGATTGAATCTCTGGAGTATCAGACTGGATATAAGACAGCCGACACCCTATCCTAGTGCTGATGATTCAGTCTGCTTCTCAGGTCCTGGACTTCAGCTCTCTTCCAGTCTTCTCAAGTTAAGTTTGTTTTTTGCTATTGTTCACACTTGCGCTTGTTGGTCAGTTCAGTTTCTTGTGTGGTCAGCCTGCCCCTGCTGGGGCTATGCTGAATTTCCACTCCTATGTATCAGTATTTGCCAAGCTGCTTTTTGTCCCTTATTTGATTGGCCTCTTTTCGCTCTGTCTCAGAATATTTCAGAGTGCCGATATAGGTGTAGAAGTCTAGTGACTTCAGAGTTAATTTTGTTATCAGAAGTGTTGGACAATATTTTTGTAGGTTTTTGTTGGCAGATTGCAGACAGTGTCTTTCCTTTCCTGTCCTGTTTAATTAGCCGGGCCCCATCGTTTGCTCAGCCTATTTTCCTGCCTTTGGCTGTCTTTCCTTTGGGGTCTGCTCTGGGGCAGTTAGTTTTCCTCTTTTCCTGCTTTAGGCTTATGTAGCTCTCCGGTTGTGACGAGGCGTCTAGGACCATCGTAGGAATGCTCCATGACTGCTGCTAGTTGTGCGGTTAAGTTCAGGGATCTGCAATCTGCACAGTTACCAACGTCTCTGGTTTTCTGAGACTTAGCTTGTTTATTTTTTCCTCCTCGGTGACCCATTCATAACAGATGACGCCATCATAAGCATGAGCATCCCACTTATGCATCTGCTCATGCAAAGTTTGACGCACATTAAGGATCAGGCATCTGCAGTGGAGGAGGAGGGAACCATTGATGACAGTCAGCCATTGTCTGGTCAGGGAACTGTCCTGGACGAGGTGGAGCAAGAAGAGAAAGAGGAGGATGAGGGGGATGATTATTTTGGGCAGGAGGATGCTTCTCTGGGGGCAAGAGAAAATGTAGGCATTCCAAGGTCATGTACAGTGTTTGTGCGTGACTGTAGGGATGTGGATTTGCCAGAAAGTGCTCCTCCACCCAGCAATGGCAGTGCAGCATTGACACCTGGAACATTGGCCCACATGTGCGATTATGCCTTGCGTATCCTAAAAAGGGACCCCGCATTGCCAAAATGATGAGGGATGACGACTACTGGCTGGCCAGCATCCTCGATCCATGCTACAAAGGCAAATTACACAACATCATGCCACAGGAGAATCTAGAGATAATATTGGCTAACAAACAAGCAACTCTGGTAAACCGTTTGTTTGAGGCTTTCCCAGCACACAGCAGCGGTGCTGGTTCTCCCACGAGCCGTAGTGGGCACAATGGAAGAGGTGTTCATGGTGCACACAGCCGAAGTGGCTTTGGAGACAGGACTTTAATGACCATGTTGAGGAATGATTTCTCAAGTACCGCTCACACGACTGCTATTACTCCATTGATTAAAAGTGACAGGAGACAGCAGTTGTCAACTATGGTTACAAACTACTTCTCCTCCCATATCAATGTTCTCCCTCACAGGTCATTCCCCTTTGACTATTGGGCCTCTAAACTGGACACCTGGCCTGATTTGGCACAATATGCCTTACAGGAGCTCGCTTGCCCTGCTGCTAGTGTGTTATCTGAAAGAGTCTTCAGTGCTGCTGGATCAATCCTGACTAGTGTTGAGCATTCCGATACCGCAAGTATCGGGTATCGGCCGATACTTGCTGTATCGGAATTCCGATACCGACTTCCGATATTTTTTCAATATCGGAATTCGGCATCGGAATCGGAAGTTCAAAGTTGATTGACAGACTGACGTCATCATGATGCGCGGTGTGTGCGCATCATGATGCGCCGTCATTTCGGGCCTTCCGGGGGTCTCTGCCGGCCTGCCGGGGGGCTGTGCCGGCCTGCCGGGGGGCTGTGTGGACTGCCCGGGGTCTGTACCGGCCTGCCGGGGGGCTGTGCCGGCCTGCCGGTGGTCTGTGCACCCTGTGGGGGTCTGTACCGGCCTGCCGGGGGGCTGTGCCGGCCTGCCGGTGGTCTGTGCACCCTGTGGGGGTCTGTACCGGCCTGCCGGGGGGCTGTGCCGGCCTGCCGGTGGTCTGTGCACCCTGTGGGGGTTGTACCGGCCTGCCGGGGGGCTGTGCCGGCCTGCCGGGGGGCTGTGCTGATGTCCGGGGGTCTGTGCAAGCATCGTCCGATGGGACTACAAGTCCCATCGGGCGATGCCTGCTACCATGACAGTGATTGACACATTAGCCAATGATGGGACAGTAGTAGTCCCATCATCCGGCTAATGTGTTAAATGTTAAAAAAAAAAAAAAAAATACTACATACATACTACATGCATGCTACATACATACTACATGCTACATACATACTACATGCATGCTACATACATACTACATGCATGCTACATACATACTACATGCATGCTACATACATACTACATGCATGCTACATACATACTACATGCATGCTACATACATACTACATGCTACATACATACTACATATATACTACATACATACTACATATATACTACATGCTACATACATACTACATATATACTACATACATACTACATACATGCTACATACATACTACATGCATGCTACATACATACTACATGCATGCTACATACATACTACATGCTACATACATACTACATGCATGCTACATACATACTACATGCTACATACATACTACATATATACTACATACATACTACATACATGCTACATACATACTGCATGCTACATACATACTACATGCATGCTACATACATACTACATGCATGCTACATACATACTACATGCATGCTACATGCATGCTACATACATACTACATGCTACATACATACCACATACATACTACATACATACTACATATATACTACATGCATGCTACATACATACTACATGCATGCTACATACTACATACATACTACATACATGCTACATACTACATACATACTACATACATACTACATGCATGCTACATGCATACTACATGCATGCTACATACATACTACATGCCACATACATACCACATACATACTACATACATACTACATGCTACATACATACTACATATATACTACATGCATGCTACATACATACTACATGCTACATACATACCACATACATACTACATACATGCTACATATATACTACATGCATGCTACATACATACTACATATATACTACATGCATGCTACATACATACTACATGCTACATGCATGCTACATACATACTACATACATACTACATGCTACATACATACCACATATATACTACATACATACAATACATTCATACAATACATACATAGACATACAGTACATATAACATAGAGTAACATACTTACCAATACTTGTCACATTGTTCCCCGAAGCCATTGTCTTTTCCGGAATAAATATTAACATAACAAACCACAAAAATACTCACCCACGATCCGAAGCAGTCCACGAGTGTGTCCCACGACGATCTTGGGTAGAGAACGGCAGCATCCCACACAGCAATGGCATAAAGTGAGACTAGGGACTTTTTTTTTTTTAAGTGGCGGAGGAATACAGTGCGGAAGGATACCTACCTTCCGTCATTGGATTCCTGCAGCCCGTAGAGAACGGCAGCATCATCTGATGCTGCCGTTCTCTACCCAAGATCGTCGTGGGACACACTCGTGGACTGCTTCGGATCGTGGGTGAGTATTTTTGTGGTTTGTTATGTTAATATTTATTCCGGAAAAGACAATGGCTTCGGGGAACAATGTGACAAGTATTGGTAAGTATGTTACTCTATGTTATATGTACTGTATGTCTATGTATGTATTGTATGAATGTATTGTATGTATGTAGTATATATGTGGTATGTATGTAGCATGTAGTATGTATGTAGTATGTATGTAGCATGCATGTAGCATGTAGTATGTATGTAGCATGCATGTAGTATATATGTAGTATGTATGTAGCATGCATGTAGTATATATGTAGCATGTATGTAGTATGTATGTGGTATGTATGTAACATGTAGTATGTATGTAGCATGCATGTAGTATATATGTAGTATGTATGTAGCATGTAGTGTGTATGTAGTATGTATGTAGTATGTATGTGGTATATATGTAGTATGTATGTGGTATGTATGTAGCATGTAGTATGTATGTAGCATGCATGTAGTATGTATGTAGCATGCATGTAGTATATATGTAGTATGTATGTAGCATGTAGTATGTAGCATGCATGTAGTATATATGTAGTATGTATGTAGCATGTAGTATGTATGTAGCATGTAGTATGTATGTAGCATGCATGTAGTATATATGTAGTATGTATGTAGCATGTAGTATGTATGTAGCATGTAGTATGTATGTAGCATGCATGTAGTATGTATGTAGCATGCATGTAGTATGTATATGGTATGTATGTAGCATGTAGTATGTATGTAGCATGCATGTAGTATATATGTGTTATGTATGTGGTATGTATGTAGCATGCATGTAGCATGCATGTAGTATGTATGTAGTATGTATGTAGTATATATGTAGTATGTATGTAGCATGTAGTATGTATGTAGCATGCATGTAGTATATATGTAGTATGTATGTAGCATGTAGTATGTATGTAGCATGCATGTAGTATATATGTAGTATGTAGCATGTAGTATGTATGTAGCATGCATGTAGTATATATGTAGTATGTAGCATGCATGTAGTATATATGTGTTATGTATGTAGCATGTAGCATGCATGTAGTATGTATGTAGTATATATGTGGTATGTATGTAGCATGCAGTATGTATGTAGCATGCATGTAGTATATATGTAGTATGTATGTTGCATGTAGTATTTATGTAGTATGAATGTAGCATGTATGTAGTATGTAGTATGAATGTAGCATGTATGTAGTATGCATGTTGTATGTATGTAGCATGTAATTTTTTTTTTTTTTTTTTTTTTTACATTTAACACATTAGCCGGATGATGGGACTACTACTGTCCCATCATTGGCTAATGTGTCAATCACTGTCATGGTAGCAGACATCGCCCGATGGGACTTGTAGTCCCATCGGACGATGCCTGCACAGACCCCCGCAGCCTGCACAGACCCCCGGAGCCTGCACAGACCACCGGCAGGCCGGCACAGCCCCCCGGCAGGCCGGCACAGCCCCCCGGAGCCTGCACAGCCCCCCGGCAGGCCGGCACAGCCCCCCGGAGCCTGCACAGACCACCGGCAGGCCGGCACAGACCACCGGAGCCTGCACAGACCCCCTGGCAGGCCGACACAGCCCCCCCGAAAGGCCCGTACAGACCCCAGAGAGGCTGTACAAGGGCAGGAAAGGGTTTTTCTTATTCCGATACCGGAAGTCCCATAGACTTGAATGGGACTTCCGGTATCGGAATCGGCGATACCGATACTTTTTTTAAAGATCGGCCGATACCATCCGATACGATACTTTGAAGTATCGGACGGTATCGCTCAACTCTAATCCTGACAGAAAAAAGGACCCATCTGTCTATCCAAAATGTTGATGATCTAACCTTCATTAAAATGAACCATGCATGGGTTTCAATGGATTTTGTCCCACCTTCCCCTGATGACACATAGGTTGCCAGAAAACTGCCTCGCTTTTGTCCTCTTCCTCGGACTTGCCCAATTCCGCCCTTTGCAGCAGCTGAATGTCCAGCCAACACATCAACATATGCCATTTTTTAAACCTCCCTAAGTGGGCTGCCCACCCACCCCCCAATGGCTGGGGTCAACACTTGGCGTACCCGGGCAAGTGCCGTTGCTCTGAACAGGTGGATGGGCCCACTGATGGCTGACGGCACTGGCACAGGGCCCCTCATAGTACAATACAGTGTCTCTGATGGTGGGGGAGCCAATTCGCCATCAGACACACCAGCGTACTGTGAGGGGCCCTGTGCCAGTACCATTGCCCACGTGTGTGCCCCCCCTGCTTGGTCATGGCCACAGTACTTGCAAGTTGCAATACTTACCTCTCCCTTCTCCACCGCTGTGTAGTCTGGGCAGTTAAATCCTTCACAGGGACGGCCACTAGAAATTTGGTGTATTGATCGATGATGGTTAAGCTGTAGCTATGGCCTGTCCTGCTGGCCTCTACCTTCAGATGATCAATGGCTACCATTTGTAATGGACATCGACTTACAAGCGGATGCAGTGGTGCTTTATGATCACCTTTCACAGTTGTGATAGTCACAGACGTGTGACATTACTGCCACCATTTTTCAATGTCTCCTGTTGTGAGTTCATTTTTCCCTTCACCATTGAGGTCTGATGAACTCCCTCCTCTGGTGAAGGAAGGTAGTGAGACTGATTACCAAACACCTGGGCAGCTAGATGATAACTGGGTGGCTGGAATTGAGGACTGGATATAAGGCTGCCGACGCCCTTCTTCCTGGCTGGTGATTTTCCTGCTGGATTCTTGGAGACCAGTCTGATTCCTGCTTCTCAAAGCTAAGTTTTTCTGCTCTGCTTTGTACTCTTCAGTTTTGTTTTTGTTTTGCCTTGTTTTTTGGGAGTTCTGCCATCCCCGGCAGGGGGTGAGCTGAATTCCATTTTTGTCTCTGATCTGTTGTTCTTTTGCTCTGTCTTCAGAATATACCTGAGTGCTGATATAGTCTTTTGAAGACTAGCGACTTCAGGGCCTGTTTTTCCTATCAGTCGGTTGGCTCATTTTGATAGGGTTTTTGCGGATGGCAGACAGCAGCTTTCCTATCCTGTCCTATGTAGTTAGCTTGGGCCACATCATTTGCTCAACCTATCTTTCTATCTGTGTTAGTGTTTTCATCTTGCTTCACCGTCATTATATGATGGGGCTGCCTATTGCTTTGGGGTCTGCTCTGGGGCAGTTTAGTTTTTCCCCCTTTCTGTCTTTAGGCTATGTAGCTCTCCGGCTGTGTTCGAGGGGTCTAGGGCACCGTAGGAACCCCCCACGGCTACTGATAGTTGTTGTGGATAGGTTCAGGGGTCTGCAATCCGATAGCTGCCAACCTCTCTGGTTTTTCTGGACTTAGCTGGTATTTTGTTTTTTCCTCCTTCGGTGACTCACCATAACAGTCTCCTCTCATGCCAATCCAATAGCATCGCCTACGGTCTGTGGTGTCTGTCTTTTGCACTCCTAAATGACCAGGCACATCATGATAGGTAGTGAGGACCATGTCTACATCTCTCCCTGTGATCACAATTTGATGGAGACGAGTAACGGAGATGTGATCCACACTACTGCGATAAAGCAATCCTTTCTTCACAAAGAACCATTTTCGCTGTCTCCACAGACACAGTAATTGAGGGTCTGCATCGCCTCTGCAACTTCTACCGGGAGGTTTTCCTGCGATGAGTAATTCCCAAATTTCTGCTAACACTCGACTTTCCGTCTGTACTTGTATCCATGTAGTTTCCAGTAGCGGAGAGTCTGGATTGGCTTACTGAGATTGAAATATATATGAAGATTTAAAAGTACCACAACACTGTATACTGTTGTACGCTTCGACTACCTTTCCCTTTTTCTACTTTTTAAATTCTGGTGTAATACATAGTAAGCCTTTGAGTGTCTGTGTCTGACTCCGGAAGTATAGACGGAAATTTACAATTACCCCTAGATTGGATACACCTGGCATGTCCTGATACAGTACCTTTGTTCAAAATTTTGTGTTACGGTATCATCCATAGTGAGTGAGCGTGTGTGGTTTACGCCTTCTATATATACGGTGAATCGGAGATGCCAATTTTTACCCTATACTCGATACAGCTTGTATCTTGTTATACAGTACCTTTGTTCGACATTTAGTATTACGGTCAAATCCATACTGAGTAAGCGTCTTAGAGTGACTAGGGGACTAGGTATACAGAGATTTCAATTGTACCCTATAAAATATATACTTGATATCTTGCTATCCAGTACCTTTTTTACAACAATTTTTATTATGGTCAATCCCAGACTGAGTGAGCATCTGAGGGTGACTCCGGAAATAAATACCAAGATTTCAAATTTGGCCAACACTGTATACAGCTGTATGCTTCTGATACAGTATCCTTTTTAGCTATTTAGATTCTGGTGTAATCCATAATGAGCCTGTGAACGTCTGTCTGTTACTGTTAGGCGTCTGGTTTCTGCGTCTGCTCTGCAGGAATCCAGAGCCTGACATTCTGCGGTCTCCTGCTGTCTATCTACTGCAGAGAAGATTACTTTGCAGCAGACCGCTCCAGAGACTAAGTTCCTCTGTGCTCCTACTGGGCATGCTCACGAGATGATCTCCCATTGGAGATAGGGAGTCATGTGCCCAGGTCCTGCTCCAGATCTCATTGGTCCATCTCAGAGATCTGGAAGGTCCCGCACGGCTATAAAAAGCGCGCATGACCATTCGGCCATGCGCTAGTATAGACTTTTCAAGCTAATGTGTGAATGGTGACGGATGTATGACTCTGGTGATTGACTCATAGGAAACCCCTTCCCTCTGATATCATGCATGTGGATAGGGAATTAGTGCAGCAGTCAGCGCCAGTCAGTGTCAAGCCTTAGGCCACTGTGCACACTGCACCTCTACTCTAGCGTCCGACATTGTGCCTGCTTCCTAGCTTTGTTGACTAGCAGCCGTGTCCTACTCCACGCTGCAGTTGCAGCCCTCCTTCGTGTCCGCAATAGCGACGCTGCACACACGGTAGGTCTAGACGGACGCAGCTCCTCTGCCTTGGGTCCTGCTCCTGTGACCAGATACCGTATGTGAATTTCCCTGTGGTCTGTGACACTAACTGGCTCAGCATTTTCGTATGTTTATGTTGCGGCGCCTCTGTGTGTGAACAGAGTCCGCTATGCACACTTCGGGTGAAGTCTAACCCATGCGCATTATACCGCCATATTGCTCATCTGTCATTACCTAGCAGCGGTGTATCGTCTACTGCACGGTGGACCCCGAGCGGCGAACGCTCTTTATTATTTATCTTTATTTAGTGCGTTCCGCCGTTTCTAACAGTTACTCCGACAATATATTAGGAGCTTTAAGATTACCCCTACACTGTATACAGCTGTACGCTTGTGTTACATTACCCTTTTACAGCTTTTCATATTCTTGTGTAATCCATACTGGGCCTGAGAGTGTTTGTGTCTGCCTCCTGAAATGTATACGGAGAGTCAGAATGTTTACACTCTACTATATATACCTTGTATCTGGTGATACTGTACCCTTTTTCAACTTTTTATTTTATTGGGCAATCCATACTGAGCCTGTGAGCGTCTGTGTATGACTCATAAAATATATACGGAGATTTACTGTTATCCCTAGACTGTATAGAGCTGTACGCTTCTGATACAGTACCATATATCTGCTGGTATTTTGGGTCCAAATTCCAAAACATGAGGAGATATGGTGGAAGAGGACGTGGGCGTGGGGGGCCACCTGGTACTGATGGTGGTGGTGGTGCATCTGCTGGTAGTGCCAAAAACACAATAGCAGCTAAAGCAGGAGGTATTGAGCCTGCGTCATGGTGTAGCTCTGGAAGGCCTGTAAGGCTCCATTTTCTGGGAGTAGGTAGACTGCTTTTAAAGCTGGAGCATCAGGAACTGTTTTTGCCATACATTGCTGAAACAGCCACCAGCTCTATCGCCTCCTCTTCTGAAGTTTAAAAAAATGCAAGCACCGAGTCGTAAGTGCAGGCTTCTGGTCAGGAGCAACCCCTTCCCTTATGTCCTTCACCTACCACAAACGTGAAGGATGCGGCAGCACACACTTCATGTTACGCCATGGAGCTCTTTTCACATACCATACCTGGGTCAATTAAAAATGGGGCACATCATATACTGGAGCATTCCAAATGGGGGACATCAGACACTGGAGCAGCATTTACAGGGCCCATTATACACTGGAGCATTAGAAATTGGGCCCATTATACACTGGAGCATTATTAGGGCCCATCATACACTGGAGCATCATCCATGAGGCCCATCATATACTGGAGCATTCCAGATTGGGGACATCAGACACTGGAGCAGCATTTACAGGGCCCATTATACACTGGACCATGAGAAATGGGGCCCATTTTATATGGAGCATTATTAGGGCCCATCATACACTGGAGCATCATCCATGAGGCCCATCATATACTGGAGCATTCCAGATTGGGGACATTAGACACTGGAGCAGCATTTACAGGGCCCATTAAACACTGGAGCATTAGAAATGGGACCCATTATATATGGAGCATTATTAGGGCCCATATTACACTGGAGCATCATCCATGAGGCCCATCATAAACTGGAGCATTATAAATGGGGCAGATCAGACACTGAAGCAGCATCTATGGGGCACAGGATACACTTGAGAATTAGAAATGGGGCCCATTATATATGGAGCATTATTAGGGCCCATTATACACTGGAGCATCATCCATGAGGCCCATCATATACTGGAGCATTCCAGATTGGGGACATCAGGCACTGGAGCAGCATTTATGGGGCCCATTATACACTGGAGCATTAGAAATGGAGCCCATTATATATGGAGCATTATTAGGGCCCATCATACACTGGAGCATCATCCATGAGGCCCATCATATACTGGAGCATTATGTGGAGCTCATCATATACTGTATGGAACATTATATGTGAGTGACCAATTATTCTGTATGGAGAAATATATGGGGCTAATTATTCTGTATGGCGCATAATGTGGTGGCCATAATACTGTATGGAGTAATTTACTGTCCTTTTTTTGAGCTATTGTACAATTTAAAATAGATCAGTAATGTCAAGTAAGCAGTGAAGTATTTGTCATTGTACTATACCTATTTTTCTGTGCCGTATCGGAGCATCATGAGTTGTGGTGTGTGCGAAAAAGGAGCGTACTGACACTCTTTGGCCCAGGGCACACGAAAACCTGGAGCCAGCCCTACCCCACACAACTTTAGCCAAATAACCCCCAGTTTTCAATGCGTAGCTATTAATATGAAGTAAATTAAGGCTGACAAGCTTCAGTAACAAGAATTGATGTTTTTGGCATTGAAATGGGCACTGTAGGTGTGTTTACTGTCCTCCACTCCCTGCCGACTTTGCTTCCCCATTGACTTGCATTGGGTTTCGTGTTTCAGTCGGCCTCCGACTTTTCCCTATAGTCGGCCGATTACGTTCGACCTGACCTTTTCACAGATTTTTGATTTATTATTATCATATATACCCGAGTATAAGCCAAGATTTTTAGCTCATTTTTTAAGGCTGAAAGTGCCCCTCTCGGCGTATACTCAAGTCATATACCAGGGGGTCGGCGGGGGAGGGGGAGCGTGGGTGTCAGATCATACTCACCCCTCCTGGCATGGTCTCTGCAGCCCCTGCTTCTCCCATGGTCTCCGGTGCCGCAACTCGTGCATATTCATGACCTTAATTAGTGGTACCACGTGACCGCTTAACACTGGAAGAGCTGCGGTGCCAGAGACCACGGGAGAAGCAGGGACTGCAGAGACACACCAGGAGGGGGTGAGTATGATGGGAAGGACGGGGGGAGCCATGCCATATGGCTGTGACATTCAGGTCAGAGGGCACAATGACGTAGTTAGTGTGCACCCTCTGCCTGAACAGTCACTGACAGAGGACCCAGAAGACAGAGCGGCATGCGGCGGTGGAACGGGGAAAGATGAATATCGCAGGTGCTGGGTCCCTGAGCCAGTGACGACACCGGCATCTGACCCCCATAGCATGCCAGTGTCCACGCCTCCTCAGGATACCGGCACCTGGCCCCCAGCGACAAGAGGTGAGTATGTCATTTTTTGCATTTTGTTCGCAGCAGCAGCATATGGGGCATATTCTATGGAGCATCTTATGGGGCCATCAACCTTTATGGAGCATCTTATGGGGCCATAACCCTTATGGAGCAGCATATGGGGCATATTCTATTGAGCATCTTATGGGGCCATAACCTTTATAGAGCAGCATATGGGACATATATATCTATGGAGCATCTTATGAGGCCATTACCTTTATGGAACAGTATATGAGGCATATTATTCTATGGAGCATCTTATGGGGCTATTATGAACCTTTGTGCAGCATTATATGGGGCGTATTTTGTATGGAACATCTTATGGGGCCATCATTAACCTTTGTGCTGCACTATATGGTGCATATTTTGTATGGAGCATCTTATGGAGCCATCATGAACTGTATGGAGCATTACATGGCGCTCCTGAATCAATATGGATATTCAAAAACATTTAACCTACTGATGTCTCAATTAATTTTACTTTTATTGGTATATATTTTTATTTTTGAAATTTACCAGTAGCTGCTGCATTTTCCATCCTAGGCTTATACTCAAGTCAAAAGGTTTTCAAAGTTTTTTGTGGCAAAATTGGAAGCCTCGGCTTATACTCAGGTTGGCTTATAGTCGAGTATATACGGTACTTTTGTCAGACTAGAGTTATTTCTGTGACCATTGTGGGTTTTTCTGCCATTAAACGAGGGGTACCAACAATTTTGACCACATGTGTAGTTACAGTAAACTGTGACTGGTGGTATATTTTCTGCTTTCACTGTGGTACTGAATTACTTGCTGTCCAATATGCAAATTGCCGCTTCAGAGAGGAGAAGGATTTCAACCCTATAGCGCCACCTGTTGGAAGCAGCGATCCTACAAGTCACTTTCTACCTTTTAACCGGCCTTGAAATGTGATTTAGGATAAAAGCCAAATCAGAATCTCAATTTGCAGACACGGTGTTTCGGTCTATTGCTCGTCAGTGCAAAGTATCAGAATTGATTTGACCAGGTAACAGTCTCTGTACTGAGGTCTAAGAGGTAACATTTCTCCTTGTAAAGAGTGACAAAATTAAAACCAATCATGTAACATAACCAAATCCATCAGAGCAAAAGACACTTTTTTGTGGATCTCACTTCTGCGCTTTAAAAGTAGTCTTGAGCAATGCTCCTCCATGATGTCCAAATGCTCTAAATGGTATAAATTAAGAGTTTGCCTTGATGAGAAAACCATTTAAAAGTGTAGATTTACTTCTTTTTCATCAGCTGAAGTGTGTGGCTTTAATGACTAACAAACCCAATATCATATAAAAAGTCTACAAATTATCATTATTGACATTCTTTAACCCCTTTACCCCCAAGGGTAGTTTGCACGTTAATGACCGGGCCAATTTTTACAATTCTGACCACTGTCCCTTTATGAGGTAATAACTCTGGAACGCTTCAACAAATCTTGGCGATTCTGAGAATGTTTTCTCGTGACATATTGTACTTCACTTTAGTGGCAACATTTTTTCGATATAACTTGCATTTATTTATGAAAAAAAGGGAAACATGGCGAAAATTTTGAAAATTTTGCAATTTTCAAAATTTGAATTTGTATGCCCTTAAAACAGAGAAATATGTCACACAAAATCATTACTAAATAACATTTCCCACATGTCTGCTTTATATCAGCACAATTTTGGAAACAAATTTTTTTTATTTGTTAGGAAGTTATAAGGGCTAAAGGTTGACCAGTGATTTCTCATTTTTACAACAAAATTTACAAAACCATTTTTTAGGGACCACCTCACATTTGAAGTCACATTTGATGTTACCCAAAAGTAACATAATTCTAAAAACTGCACCCCGCAAGCTACTCAAAACTACATTCAAGAAGATTATTAACCCTTCCGGTGCTTCACAGGAGCAGAAGCAACGTGGAAGGAAAAATGAACATTAACTTTTTAGTCACAAAAATGATCTTTTAGCAACATTTTTTGTATTTTCCCAAGGGTAACAGGAGAAATTGGACCACAAAAGTTGTCCAATTATTCCTGAGTATTCTGATAACCCAAAAGTAGGGGGTCCACTGTTTGGGCTCATGCTAGGGCGCGGAAGGGAAGGAGCGCCATTTGACTTTTTCAACCTAAAATTGACTGGAATTGAAATTGGATGCCATGTCGCGTTTGACGAGCCCCTGATGTGCCTAAACAATGGAAAGCCCCACAAGTGACCCCATTTTGGAAACTAGACACCCTAAGGAACTTATCTAGATGTGTGGTGAGCACTTTGAACCCCCAAGTGTTTCACTAAAGTTTATAATGCCTGGGCGTGAAAAAAAAATATTTTTTTTCCACAAAAATGATTCCTTAGTCCCCAATTTTTAATTTTTCCAAGGGTAACAGGAGAAATTGGACCCCAAAAGTTGTTTTCCAATTTGTCCTGAGTACGCTGGTGCCCCACATGTGGGAAAAAACTGTTTAGGCACATGTCGGGACTCAAAAGGGAGCTAGTGACGTTTTGTAATGCTGACTTTGATGGAATGGTCTGCGGGCGTCATGTTCCGTTTACAGAGCCCCTGATGTGCCTAAACAGTAAAAAAACCTCATGTGACATCATTTTGGATACGAGACCCCCAAAGAATAAATCTAGATGTGCGCCAACTAATCTAATGTTTACATTAAAGTAAATTAGTAGTGCATGGAGGTGTGGTACAATTTGAAGCAATCCTTCATACACAGACCAGGTTTTTCGGGGCAGGTGTCACATTGATAAATGGTGTCATTGCGTATTCCCATTTTGTAATACACTCAGCACCTTTTTTTTGCAGGTATCCTTTTCTTCCGATTGACGGGACCACCCCTGGAAAATGCTGACCTGGTACAATACGAGCACCTTCAGTTCCAGAAGTACTGGGGCCTGCTCCTTCCGGAGTGCCAAATATCAGGGTCTTAACCACTACCTGGAACTGAAGGTACAACATATCGGTGTGGCGTGCACATCATGACAACAGGAAAGCATTGAGCATTGCCATATGGATGATGTGCACTGCCAGCTTTTTGTACAACACCTTGGCCTTCCTCAAAGCATTGTATGGTTGTAGGAGTTGATCGGAGAGATCAACGCCCCCCCATGTTTTTATTGTACCCCTGTACACAGGTCGGTTTGCTGACCTGTGCGGAGGTACCCCATACAGTGGAGAGGGCGCTGCCATCACCGTGTATGGTGGTCAAGAAAAGGACATCCCTCTTGTCCTTGTACTTGACCACCAGCAGGTGGTCGCTTCATTGGGCTCTGCTCTCACCTTTTCTGAGCATCTGCCCAAGTAGTGTTTCTGGGAGGCCTCTGGGATTTTTGCGGACAGTACTGCAGGCTGCAGTACCTTGCGCAGAGAGGGATTTGTAGAGTGGGACGCTGGTATAAAAGTTATCAGTGTAGAGGTGATAACCTTTATCCAGAAGTGGGTGCACCAAATCCCACACAATTTTCCCACTGACTCCCAGGACAGGGGGACACTCAGGGGGTTCAATCCTGGTGTCCTTCCCTTCATAAACTCGAAACCTGAGGTACTCTCACACAGTTTGTAGAGTTTGATTCCATACCTGGCCCTCTTGCTGGGCAGGTATTGACGGAATCGCAGCCTTTCCTTAAAATGAACCAAGGACTCATCCACATAGATGTCCCTTTGGGGCACGTACACTTCAGAAAACATTTTGTTGAAGTGTTTTCCATGACCGGCCAAACTTTGAACAGACGGTCAAAGTTGGGGTCATCTCATGCAGGATACTGTGCATTATCAGTATAATGCAGGAATTTGTGGATGGCCTCAAAATGCGTCCGGGCCATGACCATTTGGAACACTGGAGTGTTATATAAAATATCAACACTCCAATATTGCCAAAGTTCTGGCTTCTTCAGGATCCCCATATGAAGGACCAGGCCCCAAAACTGCATCAATTCAACTGCATCTACAGGAGACCAGGTAGAAAATGATGAATACGGGTTATGTTCCAAAAATTGATGAGCGTACAAATTAGTTTGCTCCACCATGAAGTTAGCAAAATCCTTAGAGAAAAAGACTTTGAAAAAGTCTATTTCTGTGAGGCCAGTGGAGTCAAACTTGATTCCTGATTCTGCCACAAAATCAGGAATCAGTGGTTTGTAATTTTCGGGGGGCAAGGTCCATATGGGTTGCGCTAGTTCAGCTGCGGGAATGGTGGGTGCTGCCTCATCTTCTGTCCTGGGGCATCTGCGTGGTGGTTCCACAGGACCCAAGGAGGAAGATGAGGAGGGGGAAGAGGAAGGGGATGAGGATGAAGAATTTTGATGTCGCCTTGCTACACTCATCAAAAGAGCTTTAAACTAGAACAATGTGGGAAGGGAAGCAAAGGGCCAGAAAAAGCCATACACCTGACAAATGCTATTGAGAACTCTGCCATTAGAAGTGGGAAGAAAGAACAAAGACAAAAAAATCTAAATAATAAAAATATTGGAGAAAGAGAAACCAATCACAAACTAAATTGTTTCTATACTAATGCACAAAGTATGGGCAACAAACAAGGAGAATTGGAACTACTAACGCAAGAAAAGAAATATGATGTCATTGGAATCACTGAAACTTGGTGGGACAATACACATGATTGGAATACAAGACTAGAAGGATACAACTTATTTGCAAGAAACAGACTTGATAAATGAAGAGGAGGTGTCGCATTGTATGGTAGAAATGCGTAAATCTGCACAGAGATTGAAGCTTCAGAGATTGGGAGTTCTGTGGAAACTGTTTGGGTAAGAATACAAGGACAGAACAATGGAAAGGACACCATTGTAGGCATTTACTACAGACCACCTGTACAAGTTGAAGATCATAGAATCATAAAATCATGTAATCGTAGAGTTGGAAGGGACCTCCTGGGCCATCTGGTCCAACCCCCTGCTCAAAGCAGGATTCATTAAATCATCCCAGACAGATGTCTGTCCAGCCTCTGTTTGAAGACTTCTATTGAATGAGAACTCACCACCTCTTGTGGCAGCCTGTTCCACTCATTGATCACTCTAACTGTCAAAAAGTTTTTTCTAATATCCAATCTGTGTCTCGTCCCATTCAGTTTCATCCCATTGCTTCTAATTTTTCCTTGTGCATATGAGAATAAAGATGATCCTTCTACAATGTGACAGCCCTTTAGATATTTGTAAACAGCTATTAAGTCTCCTCTCAGTCTTCTCTTCTGCAAGCTAAACATTCCCAAATCCTGCAACCTTTCCTCATAAGACAGGGTTTGCAGACCGGTCACCATTCTGGTCGCTCTTTTCTGAACTTGCTCCAGTTTGTTGATGTCTTTTTTAAAATGTAGCGCCCAAAACTGGACACAGTATTCTAGATGAGGTCTGACTAAAGAGGAGTAGAGGACAATAATGACTTCACGTGATCTAGACTGTATGCTTCTGTTTATGCATCCTAGAATTGCATTTGCCTTTTTTGCTGCTGCATCACACTGTTGACTCATATTCAATCTGTGATCAATTAATATACCCAAGTCTTTTTCACATGTGCTGTTGCTTAGCCCTATTCCTCCCATTTTGTATATGCTTTTTTCATTTTTATTGCCAAGATGTAGTACTTTGCATTTTTCCCTGTTAAAAACCATTCTTTTAGTTGCTGCCCACTGCTCCAGTTTATTTAGATCTTTTTGAATCCTCTCTCTCTCTTCTCTAGTATTAGCTATCCCTCCTAGCTTTGTGTCATCAGCAAATTTAATCAGTTTACAGTCAATTCCTTCACCTAAATCGTTGATAAAGATGTTGAACAATACAGGGCCCAGGACAGAGCCCTGTGCTACCCCACTTGAGACATTCTTCCAACTGGATGTGCAGCCATTTATGACCACTCTTTGAGTCCTATCAATAAGCCAGTTTTGAATCGACCTAACAGTTGCCTTGTCCATTCCATACTTAGTCATTTTTTCAATAAGGATTGTGCGAGATACTTTGTCAAATGCTTTGCTGAAGTCAAGATATACTATATTTATAGCATTTCCCTGATCCACCCAATCAGTGATTCTGTCATAGAAGGAAATTAAGTTAGTATGACATGACTTATTAGTTACAAACCCATGCTGACTCTGTTTAATCACTTCATTCTTGTCCAGGTACTTACATACATGTTGTTTAATAATTTGTTCAAAGATCTTTCCTGGTATAGAAGTCAAACTCACTGGCCTATAGTTCCCTGGGTCCACCTTCTTCCCCTTTTTGAAGATAGGAGCAACATTTGCTCTTCTCCAGTCTTCTGGGACTTCTCCTGTTCTCCAAGAATTTTCAAAGATTATGGAGAGGGGTTCAAAAATTTCTACTGCTATCTCCTTCAGAACTCTGGGGTGTAATTCATCTGGACCTGGAAAATTGAATTCATTTAGGTTAGCTAAGTGTTTCCTCACTAACTTTCTGTTTATAGATATCCTGGATTCTTGTATTCCCTTAATATGACAGTGAAGAACCATTGAAGTTACATTTCCTTTCTGAGAGAAAACAGATGCAAAATAGGAATTTAAAAGTTTGGCCTTCTCAACATCCTGTCTTACCATTTCATCATTTTCATCCTGTAAAAATCCTATAACATCTTTGACTTTTCTTTTACTTTTGACATATCCCCAAAATCCCTTATTATTGCTTTTGACATCTCTTGCAAGCCTCAATTCATTGTCAGTTTTAGATAATCTGATTTGTGCCCTGCAATTTCTGCAGACAGCATTATATTCTTCTTTTGATATGCCTCCCTCTTTCCATGTTATAAACATTTCTTTCTTCCTTTTTAGCATGTGCTTAAGTTCATCCATCCAGGTTTCCTTAAACGCTTCATATTTTTCCCTCTTTTCGGAATTGTTAACGATTGTGCTTTGAGAATTTCATTTTTCAAGATTTCCCATCCTTCCTGGACATTTTTGTCCTTAAGGATATCCAGCCATTGGATCCCTCCAATTCTCTTTCTGAATCCCTTAAAATCTGCCTTTCTGAAATCTAACCTTGACGTCTGAGTCTTCACAGGTCTTCCTCCTCTAGTTATCCAAAATTCTAAAATAGCATGGTTGCTTCCTCCTAGGGTCCCAGCCACTTTTATCTTCCCCCTGTTTATAATGATTAGATCCAAGGTAGCAGATCCCCTTGTTTTCTCCCCTACCTTTTGGAGGATAAAGTTGTCAGCAAGAGAGGATAAGAATTTCCTTGACCTGTTAGTTTTGCCTGAGAGAGATTTCCAACAAATGTCTGGATAGTTGAAATCTCCCATGGCAACTATGTCATATTTTTTGGAGAACTTGGCCATTTGATGCATAAAGAGTTCAATAGAAGTCTTCAAACAGAGGCTGGACAGACATCTGTCTGGGATGATTTAGTGAATCCTGCTTTGAGCAGGGGGTTGGACCAGATGGCCCAGGAGGTCCCTTCCAACTCTACGATTCTATGATTCTATGAATCCAAAAAGTACAGAAATGTGGGATCCTCTCCCTCGCTATCGGTGTTGAAGGCAAGGAACGAATATGCCTCCTTCACTGAATAGTGCTGTTGGGATGAATTTGATGAGGAGAACATTTTTTGTGTGAATATGGTGCTTTGTGTGTACTTTATTGATAACTGTATGTGTATGTGTGGGGGGGAATATAGTGATTGGTGTAAACTATTCTGAAAAGAAAAAGCTGGGAGAATAAAATGCCTGTGGAAAAAAAAGTCTAAAACAGCAGGCCCTAGCTCTGATAAGTGAACTGCGTGTCACTTATCAAAATTCGGCAACTGCTGGATGTGCACACGGAGGTGGTGAAAATAAAAGTGTGTAAAACAGCCAGCACGAGCTCTGATAAGTGAAATGTTTCACTTATCAAAGTTCGGAGGCAGCTGTATATGCGCACGGGGGTGGCGTAAGGGGAGGGTGAAAAATAAGAAAACAGCAGGCACAAACTCTGGTAAGTGAATGGTGTCATTTATCAAAGTTTGGCGGCTGCAGGATGTGTTTACAGATTTGGCGCAAAGGGGGCTGAGGAAAAAAAGTGAGCACGAGTATTGATCAGTGAAGTGCATCACCAATCAATGCTCGGTGGCTGCACAAAGGGGGGTGGAGGGGGGTAAGAAGAGGGGGAAGGAGGGATTGGGGTAGATGAAAGAGATCGGGCAAGGATCAGTTAGGGTTGTAGTCAGGTGGCGCAAAGGGGGTGAAAAAATGGAAAACGGCAGGCACAAGCTCTGAACTGCATCACTTATCAAAGTTTGGAGGCTGCGGGATGTGTGTATGGAGTTAGTGCAAAGGGGCTGAGGAAAAAGTGAGCACAGGGGGTAAAAAGAGGGGGAAGGGGGATGGGGAATTGTGGTGGATGAAAAGAGATCGGGCAGGGGATCAGTTATGGTTGTAGTCAGGTGATGCAAAGGGGGGTGTAAAAGTGTTTGGCACATTCGACGATGACATCGATACTTAAGGTAATATGGCATCGGAATTTTAATGTGATCACCGTGATTTAAGTCGTGTTATCGCGTTAAAGGGCATTATGTACTATCTCGTCCACGGTCATACGGGTTCGGGTCAACTGGACGGGATAGTGCGTCAAATGTCAGAAAGGGATTAACTACGTCTTTACTTATTATTATTTTTAAACTGGGGTTTGCTTTTAAAACAGTTTTCGTACAAAAAAAAAATTATGGCATATTATCAAGAGTCTCACTTAGTACTTTCCACAACTTTATCATATAACATAGATAGAAACCAAATGAATTGCGCGTTATTATTATTTATTGTTAAAGCACCATTAATTCCAGATGTTATATATGTGAAAATGGTTGCATACAGATTAGTACATAAGAAAACTTAAAAAACACTAATCAGGATGGACTAGTTTACCTTGCAGGTTTACAATCTACAGGGTAATAAGAAAGGAGAAAGAAGGACAGGTGGTTGGTAAAGCACCTGTGGTAGTTCAGTGGCAGCAAGAATATTGCAGTCTGCAGGATTCCCTGATGAGTTGAGTTTTCAGGTTACTTTTCTAGGTCCCCAATATGGGAGAAAATCTGATTTGGTGAATGACTGAATTCCAGAGGATGGGGAATGCTCAGGGAAAAATCTTGGGAGACAATTGGATGAGGAATATACAGAGAGAAGGAGATCTTGTGAGGACCCAAGATTATGTGTGGGGAGGTATAGGGAGATTAATTTAGAGATTCATGGAGGGGACAGATTATGGTAAACCTTGCAGATCATTGTTAGTAGTTTGAACTAGATTATAAATATATATAGTGAGGTAGCGCTGTTATTCGGGTAGGGGATACTCGCTCAGCAGCCACAAAATCAGATCCGGCACAGATTTTCCAAGCAAGCATAGTCCATGCGGTTTATTCAACATCATAAACCCACAGCGGCAACAAAACTTCACATAAACAGCAGAGCGTCCATGGCAGAGTTTCACTCTGTAAACCCTGTGTTCACACAAGTTGTACAATGTCCAGCATACAGGCTCTCTTAGCCTCACTTATCTCACCCACATCTGGGTTTCCTCATGGCTGCTTCAGCTTACTGCAGACATTCATTCCCTCCCCTGGGAACTCTCAGACACGTGCAGCCATTCATCACAGCCACTTCACAGGCTGTTAGCCATGAATCTCCATCTCAGCGGGACCTTCCACACTGGACCAAGCGGGTCCCAGCATTCACCACATGTGACCTACCCTGGCCACATTATATGGTCCATAGCCACGCCCACCGGGTCACATGACTGTGACCTCATCACAGGTCCTTCACACACACATATACACTTTACAATAGCGTTATTAAACACACCCCCTGGGTAGGTTTGTAGGTAACTAGTCCCTGTCACATTGAACCAGCACCTCAGCAGTATCACTGCTGATTAACACACACATAAACCTCCATCTCAAGGCCACCCACCTTGAGATACATAATGGTCATTCAGTATCTTGCCATTCATCCACTCTCCTGGGACATTCATACAGCGCCCCCTAGTGGACACAGTGGTCACTACACCACATACCTCCCCCTCTGTTCAAACTTGTGGGGTTGAACACACAACCTTACATCAGGCTCTCGAGACCGGGCACTCATTACACCTTGCCCCACAGGTCGAGAGAACCGTCTCCTTCTATCATACGGCCTCATCTCTACGTTAGGCCTCCCCCGCCCCCAGCAGTCAGAATATCGGCCCTGATCTTTGGCCCTCCAGTTACAGTCTGTCTGCATCATCAGACACTGTCTAGTCACCACATTCTTCTCCCTGTTTGTTCCGTTCCCCGACCAGCTCCCCTGGTTGGTACGGTCATCAGTGTTAGTTGGGCCTACTGTCTGGCCTGAGTCTGACCCATTCAGCGTCTCACAGGAACTAATGTCTCTCAACGTCATCCTGCCAGTCGAACTAGCACTTGCTGACATTCTTTGGCCATCGGCCCTGTCACTTCTTGGTGTAACCCTTCGGGTCCTTACATCTTGTTGGGTTGGAGGCGGCCGCCACCTGGTATTCCGTACCGCTTTATTAATTCACCGATGGTCCAGACTCAACTGCTCAATCTCTTGCAGGTACCCCACTCGATACTTCAAGAGCATCCGAAAGTTTCTCAGGCTTTCCATGGAGCCAACCACCAGGACGGGAATCCTACCCTCTTCACTGGATACCTGGTCTTCATCATCAGAAGGGATCCTCACCCTCACCACACCGGAGCTATTTACAAGGTCTTGCATTACCTTCCTAAATCTTCCAATGATTCTCCCAATCAGACCTTTGGGAACCGGAACTACCTCTTTCCGCAAACCCAACCGATCCATAGCCTCTCTTGCTAACTCTAGGCGTTGAGCAGCTTTCATATTACTCCACCTAACCAAATGTTTGACATGGAGACACTGCATTTGCATGTTTTTCAGGACAGCCACCCGCTTTGCTGTATCTTCCCTGGCTGACATTATCACCAACTCCCGAGTCTCAGGCGCCCAGTGCACCGTACACGCTTTGACCTCCTCTTTGAAAGCCTCATGCACACCTTCCTCAGCACAGACTTCTTGCATGTCTTTTGGTACATCAATCACAATCTTGAAGGTCGTGGCCTTGCTCTTTTCCTTGCCAGGAGGCTTTGGCTTTACCATGGACACTTCCCTCACTACAGTTGACCCGACCGGGTGACTGTCTTCAGTTCTTAGCTCCCCAACTTCATGGGATCTCATCTCTTCATGACTGTCTGCCAAGACGGGCACCAGCTGCTTTGTTCCACCACCAGTCGGACCCGGCCGCTGTTCATCACTGTCAAAGATCTTCTCCCGCAGAAGACCACTTACAGTTTCTTTGAGCTCCAAGACTTCTTTCTCGAGCTCCTCAACCCTGTGCTCGGCCATTTGTCTCAGGACTCTTTCTTGTTGGAAATGTCCTTCCATCTCTTCCCTAAGCGTCTTGTTCACGTTTTGCCACGTTGACAGGTGACCTCTGAGCTCAGAGACTTCCTTCTCTAGCCCTTCTATTCTGTGCTTTCTTTCTCTCTCAGAGCCACCGTCACCCCCAGAGTCTGAGTCACCCCGGCCTGTTGAGTAATTCTACCAGTTACCCACTAACCTTGTTTTCCCCCAATCGTCTCATCTCCCAGCCCACCATCTGTCATATCACGAGACGTCAGGTCTGTAAGTTGGGCAGATGTACTTCTTCCGGTCAATTCTACCTCTGACCTGTCCACGTCAGGAGCAGTCACCATCTCACTATCTGTTAGCCCAACAGTAGAAACGTCTCCAACCTCCAGCCATATGTCATCAAACATGACAAAGTCCCGGCCCCTCTCCAAGGCATAGACTAAGTCCCGTGGTATCCCGTCCCCTTGGCACTCACCACCTATGGGCCCCTCAAACATCACTCTGTCTACCGTATAGTTCACCGTAACCCCATGTTTACAACGAACCTGGACCATTCTCTCGGTAAGACAGAAAGTGAGAGGAGATCCTGTCAAAGTCACCGGAGAATTTGAGTCCAGCCGACTCGAGGCTCCTTATCGGTGCAGCATTACGGTAGACACTTGTGGCCCGTCATTATCTGGAAAGAATATTCCACATTCAGAAAACAACATACACGAACATTGCTGTTCCTCTTTTGACATACTGGCCCCTTTCTGGACCACCCCAATTTGGGTCACCTCCCCCCTCAGGGACGCCTCTTTTTTTCGGGTTACCACCCCAATTTGGGTCACTGACCCCTTCTGGGACTCCATCCCCTTTGGTCTACCAACCCGATTTGGGCCACTGCCCCCTTTCAGGATTTCCCCTTGTCCATTATACCGGTCTTCTCAGACCACAGTTCACACAACACAATTTGTCTTTTAATGATACCATACAAGTCCTTGCTGGCACCACCACAGCTCCTGCTTTCACCGATCACCGACACCACCGGCTGCTGTTCACACACAGCGGCTGGTGTCCTCCTCGTAACCCCGCCGAGTTACAGGAAGCCGCTTGTCCCCTTTGTAAACCCCGCCGAGTTACCGGAAGCCGCTTGTCCCCTTCGTAACCCTGCCGAGTTACAGGAAGCCGCTTGTTACCTTCTTCACTCCCACTGAGCCACCGCAGGCTGAGTTGAGAAAAGAAAAAAAAACGCCACACAAAAAACTCCCGTGCCCTTTCTGTGTGCTAGTCAGGACGTTCCGTCTCCTCTCCTGAGACCGTCCAACACACAGGGCGCACCAGTTGCTATTCAGGGAGCAACCCTCCTCCCAGGGTCTCCCAACACAACCGCCACACGAGCACACCACAAAAAACTCACGTGTCCTGTCTGTGTGCTATTCAGGACATTCCGTCTCCGCATAAGACTGTCCACATAAGACTGCTCCAGGGATCCGATTCTTCTCCTAGAATCTCCCAACACTGACCTTCCAGGACCTTCCTCACTGAACCCTCCAGGTACACAGTCTCTCTTTCTGACCCAGGTCAGTACAACATGAACACCGGTCTATTACCTGTGTCGGCCCCACAGGTCCTCGGATACCTCTTCTCCCCAGAGGCACCCTATCAATCACCAGTCTCCTTCTCACTGACCCCGGTCATTACAACACGGTTTTCTCGACCGTCACCTGCTGGCCGCGCAGGTTCTCGGACCCCTCTACCGCAGAGGTATCCTATAAGTCACTTTCTCCTGGGGAAACGGCCGCACTGGACTCACCGATCCGGACAGTGCCTTACTCACTAGGCCGCCCCACGGTTCCAGAACCACAGCCAGGCAGTGGCTTCCCCAACCATCAGCCTTCCTGGCTCAGCATTGCCCTTAGCAACCGACTTTGCAGTCCTCTTCCGTTGCTCCCAGCAACAATGCTACAACAATGCCCATAGCTTTCTCCACCAATTGTGAGGTAGCGCTGTTATTTGGATAGGGGATACTCACTCAGCAGCCACAAAATCAGATCCGGCACAGATTTTCCATAAAGCAAGCATAGTCCATGCGGTTTATTCAACATCATAAACTCACAGCAGCAACAAAACTTCACATAAACAGCAGAGCGTCCATGGCAGAGTTTCACTCTGAAAACCCTGTGTTCACACAGGTTGTACAATGTCCAGCATACAGGCTCTCTTAGCCTCACTTATATCACCCACATCTGGGTTTCCTCATGGCTGCTTCAGCTTACTGCAGACATTCATTCCCTCCCCTGGGAACTCTCAGACACGTGCAGCCATTCACCACAGCCACTTCACAGGCTGTTAGTCAGGAAGCTCCATCTCAGCGGGACCTTCCACACTGGACCAAGCGGGTCCCAGCATTCACCACATGTGACCTACCCTGGCCACATTATATGGTCCATAGCCACGCCCACCAGGTCACATGACTCTGACCTCATCACAGGTCCTTCAAGCACTTACACACTCTTTACAACAGTGTTCTTTAAACACACCCCCTGGGTGGGTTTGTAGGTAACTGGCCCGCCCATCTCCCTAGTTACTTGGAGACTTCTCCCTGTCACATTAAAGCAGCACCTCAGCAGTATCACTGCTGATCAACACATAAGTCTCCATCTCAAAGCCACCCACTTTGAGATACATAATGGCCATTCAGTATTCTGCCATTCATCCTTTCTCCTGGGACATCCACACAGCGCCCCCTAGCGCACACAGTGTTTACTACACCACAATATATAGACACACACAATTAGAATATCGTCAAAAAGTTAATTTATTTCAGTTCTTCAACACAAAAAGCGAATCTCATATTATATAGAGCCATCACAAGCAGAGTGATATATTTCAAGCGTTTATTTCTATTAATGTTGATGATTATGGCTTACAGCTAATGAAAATCCAATAGTCATTATCTCAGTAAATTAGAATAATTAGCAAAAACACCTGCAAAGGCTTCCTAAGCATTTAAAAAGGTCCCTTAGTCTGTTTCAGTGGGCTCCATAATCATGCAGAAGACTGCTGATTTGACAGATGTCCAGAAGACAGTCATGGATGCTCTCCACAAGAAGGGTAAGCCATGAAAGGTCATTGCTTAAGAAGCTGGCTGTTCACAGAGTGCTCTATCCAAGCATATTAATGGAAAGTTGAGCGGAAGGAAAAAGTATGGTGGAAAAAGGTGCACAAGCAACTGGGATAACCGCAGCCTCGAAAGGATTGTTAAGAAAATGCCATTCAAAAATTTGGGGGAGATTCACAAGGAGGGGACTGCTGCTGGAGTCATTGCTTCAAGAGAGACCACACACAGACGTATCCAGGACATGGGCTACAAGTGTAGCATTCCTTGTGCCAAGCCACTCATGATCAATAGGCAACGCCAGAAGCATCTTACCTGGGCCAAGGAGAAAACGAACTGGACTGTTGCTCAGTGGTCCAAGGTGTGGCTTTCAGATGAAAGTAAATTTTGCATTTCATTTGGAAATCAAGGTCCCAGAGTCTCGAGGAAGAGTGGAGAGGCACACAATCCAAGCTGCTTGAAGTCTAGTGTGAAGTTTCCACAATCAGTGATGGTTTGGGGAGCCATGTCATCTGCTGGTGTAGGCACACTGTATTTTATCAAGACCAAAGTCAGCGCAGCTGTCTACCAGAAAATGTTAAAGCACTTCATGCTTCCACCTGCCAACAAGCTTTTTGGAGATGGAAATGTCATTCTCCAGCAGGACTTGGCACCTGTCCACACTGCCAAAAGTACCAATACCTGGTTTAAAAATAACGGTATCACTGTGCTTCATTGGCCAGCAAACTCGCCTGACCTTAACCCCACAGAGAATTTATGGGATATTGTCAATAGGAAGATGAGAGACACCATAATGCAGACAAGCTGAAGACTGCTATCAAAGTAACCTGGGCTTCCATAGCACCTCAGCAGTGCCACAGGCTGATCGCCTCCATGCCACACCACATTGTTGCAGTAATTGATGCAATAGGAGCCCCGACCAAGTATTGAGTGTATTTACTGAACATACATTTCATTTGGCCAACATTCCGTATTTTACATTTATTTTTCAAGCTGGTGTTATAAAGTATTGTAATTTACTGAGATAATGAGTTTTGGGCTTTTATTGGCTGTAAGCCATAATCATCAACATTAACAGAAATAAACACTTGAAATAGATCACTCTGTTTGCAATAAAAATAACTTTTTGATGATATTGTAATTTTGCGAGAAACACCTGTATAAGTGCACCGTGCTCAGCATAAATGAGCACACCCGAACAGGTCAATCATTACACTGGCTTCCAATTTCCAAGTTTAAATTACTAACAATGACATATATAAGTATACCCTGCTCAGCATAAATGAGTACGCTCCAACAGATATATATATATATTATATGTGTATATATACTGTATATATATGTGTCTGTGGGTGTGTATATATATATATATATATATATATGATTGAAACTTCATTTTAGCAGTTCTTGATATAGAACAAGTTCAGTCATTAAATTGCAGATTTCTAGTCTTTGTTTAGCTAGGCTGACCATTTCAGCTTACTCTAGCAATTGCAAAAATATTGTACAGTACATTCAGATGTCCTGTATTTAAATGTGGAACAATCTGTTCTACTTCAGTAACAAGATGAAAAATATAAAGTAGTACTCACAAAATGTAATGCTTAAAATGTCCTTCTGAGCAGTGTGTTCTTTATTTCTGGATGCAGGTTATCAATTACAGTAAGAAGTAATGGCTTGTATTCACATAAAGATATATGATCCACTGAATATTTAGGCTGAACAGGCAAGATGTTTTTCAAAAGAATATCTATTTATCTGGAGTCCAGGCACACATGACTAAATAAATTCCATGAAACTAAAAATCATATGATATAATGTAATACTTTGAAGAGATGCAAAACTGGGAAGAGCCAGCTCACCTACTAAGAGATCCATGCAAGGAAACTTGTACTGCCACAAGGAAATAATCAAAATTTTTGAAAGGTGCCAACAATTTTTTCCCCCATTTTTGAAGTTTTGGGTGGAATTATGTATAATTTGCCTTTTTTTGCTCTGTTTTTTTGTTGTTCCAGTACACACAAAGGAAATAAACATGAGTATAACAAAGCATGTGTTCACTTTACTGCTCAAAAAATAACGGGAACACTATTACATTTGCAACAGGCTGTTTGTGTTTCCTTTATTTCTTTGAGCAGTATACAATAATTTTCTTGGAAAAATTCTCATGAATGTGCCACACTTTGCTGGGACCTGTGGTGTGTCTGGAATTAGAAGATCACAGCAGTAAGCTGATCACAGGTTCTCTTTGGTATCTGCAAGGCCATTCAAGAGTTAAACAGGTTTATGGTTTCTTGTAGTATGGAAGGTGTTAAAAATTCCTTGTTTAAACTCTGCTGAGTTTTCCATTGGCTCCTGTGTCAGTTGTAGCTATGGGACTACTCTCCTTTGATTATTTAAACCCTTTCCTAGCTTCCTCCCATGCCAGCTATAGAGTTTCTATCCTGTGTCTTACTTCTCTGGAGAAGGTGTTCATAGATGATCTGTTGTGTTCCTTTTGATACTTGTGAAGTTCCATTTGCTTGTGTGTTTTCCCCTGATTTTCTCATTCCCTGAGTTTTTTTATCACAGTAGTAAGTGTTGCTGTCCTTCATGCTACCTAGGGCTAGGCCCAGGGTTAGTCAGGGCTAAGGCATATTATGGCACATATGAGGAACAACCCATCTAGGTCGATAGGAAGTACAGGGTTTAGCATTAGGTGACTGTTTAGGGGTAATCATCTTCTTTGTCTTCCAATCATCAGAGCTCCTTTCCCCACCTCTCCCTTGCCATCACATAAAGGGTATCTCTCTGCCCTGGTGTGACAGAAATACTTTTTGGGAACAACTTCAAGGGTGCCAACATTTTCGTCCATGATTGCAAGTCACAGCTTCCATCACCTACAAAATGATGAGTAAACGCGTTTCACACAAAATCTTTAGTCCTTGAATACTAAATGTGAAAATCTCAGATTTTTATGCCATATCCTGTCTACACAGGTGGTTTCTATCCTCCAATGAAAAACACGGCTGCTTATTTATAACAGCAAATTAAACCAAATGGTATCCAAAAATAATTAACAGAATGTAATTAAAATAGTTAAGTATATTATACATCAGTCTTCCTGGGGGATACCATGATTTTTGCCCAAGCCATTTTAATCAGTTTGTTTTTTAAAAATTTTTTGTTGAGCCTCAATTCAAAAGCAATGTATGATTTCATTAATTGATATTCAGTAAATTTAAATTTAAAATTACTTTTGTCAGTTCCACCTGATTTCATTGACCATTGTGGGTTTTTCTTACTTTAATAGAAGGGTACCAGCAATTTTGTCCATGTTTGTATAGCAAAAAATGGGCTCACAATAATAATTAAAAAAATAAACTAATGAATAGCTAAAATACCTGATATCTTAATTTTATCTTATTTATTCATTTATTTTTAACCCTCTCTTAATTTCTACAATACAGCCGCCATTTTCTCAGATGTCTACTATAGTTGGTCATTGCAGACCGTTATGACCACAGAACATTGCGTTTGTATGTTCTCCCCATGTTTGCATATCTTTCTCCAGGTACTCTAGTTTCTCCAAAAAGATACTAAAAATGCTACTTGGCTTACTATGAATTTCACACTAACATGTGTATAGAGAAAATAGACTAATAGTATAATGCTTATATGTCCCCAAAAGTCCAGAATTACATTTTTTGGTCACTACAACATTGCAATAAAATGCAAGAACAGGAGATCAAAACATTGTATCTACCCTAAAACAGAATCCATAAAAACCATCAGCTTGGGGCCAAAAATTAAGCCCTCCCTCAACTCCAGATTTCGACATATGGGGGCGCTATGGCTCTTGGAAAATGGGGCCATTTTTTTTTTTTAAAACTTTGTTGTTTTTTTTTTCACCACTGAAATAAAAAAAGAACTTATGCATGTTTGGTATCTGCATCTCGTGATGACGTGGTGAATCATAATGCCAGGTCAGTTTTAGCATGTAATTAACATGGTAAAGAAAAAAAAGAAAAACATTTATGTTACTAACTAAATATTTCTGGACCTAACTGTATATATGTCACTAGTGTGTCACGTCCCCCTGGAAAACCTGGGAGTTAGACATTCACGTCGGGTAATGAATCGCATGTCTTCTTTAGAGATGGTGTGATTTGTGTGCCATATTAAATGAATTTAGTGGACACACCTTGATTTAACATGAAAGCTTTTGTCAGATTTTTTAAGGGGTACCATCATTTCTGTCCAGGCCTATTTCATGAGTTTTAGTTTTTTAAAAATTCTGTGGAAGCATGTTTGAAAAGCAATGTTTGACTTTCATTTGTTCATTTTCATAGATTTTTTATTTATTATTACTTTTGCCAGATTCAAGTTATATCTGTAACTATTGTGGGTTTTTCTGTCATTAAACGAAAGGGACCAACAATTTTAACCATATGTGTATATACACAGCTCTGGCAAAACTCAAGAGACCACTGCAAAATTTTCAGTTTGTCTGATTTTTCTCTTTATAGGTATATTTTTGAGTAAAATGTAAATTGCTCTTTTTTTCTATAAACTGCTGAGAACATGTCTTCGAATTTCCAAGCACTAAATTTTGTATTTATTTTCAGAAAATGAGAAATGGGCAAAATAACAAAAAAATGCAGTGCTTCCAGACCTCAAATAATGCTAAGAAAGCAAGTTCATAATCAGCTGTGTGGCATGGCGCATTGTCCTGCTGGAAAAAACAGTCCTCAGAGTTGGGGAACATTGCCTGAGCAGAAGGAATCAACTGTTTTTCCAGGATAACTTTGTATGCAGCTTGATTTATATGTCCTTTGCAAAGATTAACCTGCCCAATTCCAGCCTTGCTGAAGCATCCCCAGATCATCTCCGATCCCCCGCCAAATTTCACAGTGGGGGCAAGACACTGTGGCTTGTATGCCTCTCCAGGTCTCTGTTTTACCAGGTGTTGGGTAAAGCTGAAAATCAGACTCATCAGAGAAGATTACTCCAGTCCTCTATGTCCAATCCTTATGGTCTTTGGCAAACTTCAGCCTGGCTCTCCTTTGCTTCTCATTGATGAAAGGCTATTTTTTAGCTTTTTATGACTTGAGCCCTGCCTCTAGGTCGTCCTGTGATTGCTGAGTGACATTCGAATAAGATGACTGTCATCCCGGTCAGAGGAGAGTCTTTTTTCCCTCTGCCGGTCTGTAGCTTCATTGTCCCCAATGTCTGCTGCTTGACCTTGTTGTAATGGACTGCCGTCTTAGAAATTTTAAGTATGGAGGCAACATGACACTCAATTCTGGCTTTCCTCTGCTAGGAAAGCCAGAATTGAGCCCTTCTTTTCCTCACTCAAGACTTTTCATTTCAACTCCTTTGGCATGGTTAAAAGTTATTTTTTCATTCCTATTACTTCTGGGATATTACTAGCACTTGTTTTGCCATCCAGTTTGTCTTATTGCAAGAGGATTGTGAACACCACAGCAGGGTTTTTTATACTTTCCTTCATTAAATAAGATTTGGTTCAGGTGATCACCTAATCAGAAGCACATTAGGTAGAATGAGGTGTACTCTGGTTGGAATTCAACTAACACTGGAATGGAATGGCTGTCAGACATGTAGAAGCTGATTTTTATAAAACTGCGCAGTGGTCTCTTAATTTTTGCCAGACCTGTAGATAGATAGATAGATAGATAGATAGATACTGTAAATGTACGCAGTATTATAGGATTTAGAGAAGAAATTTGCAAATTAGAAAAAAACTTTGACACGAAGTGTAAGATGTTTAAAATTATCTTAAATGTTTATCTTTTATATATGAGATATATATGTAAACCATCTCTTCAACATTGTAAAACTGTAAAATGCCATTATAATTGGTACTGCTATCCCATAATATGTGAAACAATACTCCCCTGTTAACTTGCCTTGTAATAAGAGCCAAATCATCTAAGGATACACATGACAAATCTTATCCAACAGTATTTTACAGCTGTGGTGCATAAAACTCTGGCAAAGTTTCAGGTATTTGCCACAATGGTCTGCAATTATAAATTCCCCTTTAGGGCTTTTCATACTCAGTTTATCATGAACAAATGTTCAAAGTTATATTTTATAAAACGTTTTAGCTTGCCTTTACCAACATTTAAGAAAAGGAATAAAATTCCTCAGATGCTTCGAGAATGTGTCAAATTTGAAAAATTGTTGATATTATATAAATGAAAAAATGGGAAAAAAATGATAAATGATATAACTATAAAGAACCTTTTCTATGAAGAATGTGAGGGCTGTAGATTGCTTCCATCCTATATTCTCGGCTAGAGCATGACCCAGGCCCAGCAAGCTGTATTTCCCTCTATTGACAATTCTTATTCCTTTACTTGCATTTATTTAAGATGATCCTGAAAGTTATTGCATGTAAAGTCTCAGCATGGACTGAATAAAATCCTTTTGGAACAGCCCTGAGTATAAAGACAGGTTTACTACATACACTTGTTTATGAAGACAAGAAGATGTAAAATATCATTGATTTGAAATTCCAATAAATAAAACCACATGGTTGTTTTCTCCTTTATGAGATGTTCCCACGTGCACTCCTATGCTTGTTTTTCATGCAACGTGGGTATTGCACAGTGAATACAGATGTACTCAATAAGCTTTACATACAAGTTCTACAAACTTGTTTTCCCGTAATCCATATGAGCTTTTTAGAACATTTATTAGCTATTGCATAGTGATATTCAGGCGTATCTGTGGCTACGAAGCTGCCAAATTTGGTTATTCTTCTCATTTGCCATTTCCTGATGTCACAAATTTGAATTCTGAAAGTACCTACTTAACCGCGTAATAAGGACTACTCTATCTTGTTTGGTTTTTCAAATGAACAGGAGCTGATCTGCAGTACCCGAGAGCCATTACACAGCATATGAAGCAAAGCTGTGCCCTCCATACTCACTGACTACATACATTTAACCTCTTCTCGACATTTGCAGCATATATATGCCTTGGTCGGGAAGGACTTCCCGACCAATGCAGTATATATGCATCATGGTGATCACCCGAATGGCGATATGTCATGGCAATAGCTGCCAGGTGTCAGCTGACTTTCCAGGGACAGTGCCCACACTGCTCATGGCATTTTTTACCCCTTAAATGCTGTGATCAGTGCAATCTCAGCATTTAGAGAGCAGGCAGAGGGAAGCAAGCTCCTGGGCCTGTACCAACTGCGGGGGGCCTGTACGGGCCTGCCGGGGGCCTGTGCCGGCTGTCGGGGGTCTGTACGGGCCTGCCGGGGGCTTGTGCCGGCTGCCGGGGGTCTGTACGGGCCCGCCGGGTGCCTGTGCCGTCTGCCGGGGGTCTGTGCGGGCCTGCCGGGGGTCTTGTGTGTGTGCAGGCATCGTCCGATGGGACTACAAGTCCCATCGGGCGATGCCTGCTACAATGACAGTGACTGACACATTAGCCAATGATGGGACAGTAGTAGTCCCATCATCCGGCTAATGTGTTGAATGTAAAACAAAAAAATATATATATACATACTGCATACATACTACATACATACTACATATATACTACATACATACTATATACATACAACATGCTACAGACATACAGTACATACTACATTCATACTGCATACACACTACATATATACTACATTCATACTACATACATACTACATACATACTACATATATACTACATTCATACAACATACATACTACATATATACTACATACATACTTCATATACACTACATTCATACTACATACATACATACATACTATATATACTACATTCATACTACATACATACTACATATACACTACATTCATACAACATACATACATACTACATTCATACTGCATACATACAACATGCTACAGACATAGAGTACATACTACATACATACTACATACATACTACATATATACTACATTCATACAACATACATACTACATGCATGCTACATATATACTACATACATACAACATGCTACAGACATACAGTACATACTACATACATACTACATATATACTACGTTCATGCTACATACATACTACATACATACTACATATATACTACATTCATACAACATACATATATACTACATATATACTACATTCATACAACATACATACTACATACAGTACATACAACATGGTACAGACATACAACATACATACAACATACATACTACATACAACATACATACATTCATACAATACATACATACATACTACATACAATACATTCAGACATTCATACAATACATACATATCGACATACAATACATACAACAAAGAGTACATACTCACCAATACTTGTCACATTGTTCCCCGAAGCCAGTGTCATCTATGAAAAAATATGAAAATAACCAACAAGCCATATACTCCCTGATTCGCAGAAATCCACGAGTGTCCCATGCCGATTACCCATGGAGAACAGCAGCATCAGCTGATGCGACCGCTCTCTACGGGGCTCCAGGAATCCAATGACGGTAGGTAGGTATCCTTCCGAACTGTATTCCTCCGCCACTGTAAAAAAATAGTCCCTGGTATGTATGTAGTATGTATGTTGTATGTCTGTAGCATGTTGTATGTATGTAGTATGTACTATGTATGTATGTTGTATGAATGTAGTATGTATGTATTGTATGAATGTATGTTGTATGTAGTATGTATGTTGTATGTCTGTAGCATGTTGTATGTATGTTGTAGGTTTGTAGTATGTTGTATGAATGTAGTATATATGTATGTAGTATGTATGTATGTTGTATGAATGTAGTATATATGCAGTATGAATGTAGTATGTATGTTGTATGTATGTTGTATGTCTGTAGCATGTTGTATGTATGTAGTATGTATGTATGTTGTATGAATGTAGTATATATGTAGTATGAATGTAGTATGTATGTTGTATGTATGTTTTATGTCTGTAGCATGTTGCATGCTCGTATGTTGTACGTATGTAGTAAGTATGTAGTATGTATGTATGTATGTTGTATGAATGTAGCATATATGTAGTATGTACGTATGTATGTTATATGAATGTAGTATATATGTAGTATGTATGTAGTATGTAGTATGTATGTATGTTGTATGAATGTAGTATATATGTATGTAGTATGTATGTATGTTGTATGAATGTAGTATGTATGTTTTATGTATGTTGTATGTCTGTAGCATGTAGTATGTATGTTGTATGAATGTAGTATATATGTAGTATTTGTGTATGTATGTCGTATGAATGTAGTATATATGTAGTATGTGTGTAGTATGTAGTATGTGTATATATATATATATATATATATTTTACATTCAACACATTAGCCGGATGATGGCACTACTACTGTCACATCATTGGCTAATGTGTCAATCACTGTAATTGTAGCAGGCATCGCCCGATGGGACTTGTAGCCCCATCGGACGATGCCTACACACACGCAAGACCCCCAGCAGGCCTGCACAGACCCCCGGCAGCCGGCACAAGCCCCCGGCAGGCCCGTACAGACCCCCGGCAGCCGGCACAAGCCCCCGGCAGGCCCATACAGACCCCCGGCAGCCGGCACAAGCCCCCGGCAGGCCCGTACAGACCCCCAGCAGGCCCGTACAGACCCCCGGCAGCCGGCACAAGCCCCCGGCAGGCCCGGACAGACCCCCGGCAGCCGGCAAAAGCCCCCGGCTGGCCCGTACAGACCCCCGGCAGCCGGCACAAGCCCCCGGCAGGCCCGTACAGACCCCCGGCAGCCGGCACAAGTCCCCGGCAGGCCCGTACAGACCCCTGGGAGGCCTGCACAGACCCCGCCCGCACACACAGACACGCACAGTGTCCGCCCACGTACCGCCCACACCTTTCCCCCCTCCCGAACTGGATGTGCAAGTAAAGAAAGGGTTTTTTTTCTTTCCGATATTTCTGTCCCATTGACTTGAATGGGACTTCCGGTATCGGAATCGGCGATACCCGACACTTTTTTTGTATCGGGCCGATCCAATCCGATCCGATATTTCTCTATATCGAATGACATCGCTCAATACTACTTCTAACTTTCTAACAAAAAAAATGCTTCAAAAATTATGCTGAGGTAAAGTTGACATGTGGGAAATGTTATTTATTAACTATTTTGTGTGATATAGCTCTCTGACTTATGGGCATAAAAATTATATGTTTGAAAATTTCAAAAATCGTAAATTTTTGCCAAATTTCCCTTTTTTCTAAAATAAACGCAAGTCATATCGAAAAAAGTTACCACTAAAATAACGTACAACATGTCATAAAAAAAACTGTCTCAGAATCAGTAGCATCCATTGAAGCGTTCCAGAGCTTTTACCACATAAAGTGACAGTGGTCAGAATTGTAAAATTTGGCCTGGTCATGAAGGTAAAAACAGACTCGGAGGTGAAGGAGTTAAACAACTGATTTGTGAGGGTGCCAGATGTCAGAGATTTCAAAGTCCTGGACACCACCTTCAGTTGTTATAAGCACTATAATATATGTAAGAAAAATACAAGAAACAGCTGTGGGCACCTTGTCTTTTTGGGCCATTTCACGTTTTGTCTGTGGTCTTTCCTCCACATGCATCTTTTGGGCAACATAGTCACAAGTATAATAAGCTTGGAACTACTTTTTAACCCTTTCCAGATATTTGATGTACTCGCATTTCCAATGTTGGGTCCTAGTTGGTGTGATGGGCTCAAGAGCTGAGTATGCCTCATAACCAGTAGATAATGGCTGTGTTACATAGCAGTGATCGGAGCCAATCCTTTAAATGCTGTTCTCGATCTCTGACAGAGAAAATCAAGACACCAGCTGTATTTTGCATCCATCCACAAGACTGCGGGTTTTTGATGCGTGTCTATAGACAAGCTACTGATGGGTTTTTATGACAGCCAGGGGCCTTCTAAAGAACCCCATGTCTGACATATCAGTACTTCTGTGACAGCAACAGGCTGGGCTTCATAGTATACTGTGATTTTAAGTATATATGGCCATACTGTGGTATTGCAGAATATTGAACAAGCGATAAGACAATCGCAGATCAAGTCTCCATATTTGGGATCACTGTATCCTTAAAAGTCCAATATATGAAAAGCTAAAATTAACTAGCCCTTGAGGTAAAATTCTTAAATGGAAAGAAAAATTAAAACATCCAAAACATAACCAAAATGATGCAAATAAAAATGTCAGCTCGCTATTCTGACAACAAGCCCTCACACAAGGAAAAATTTAAACCTTTTTAGGTACTAGAAAATGAAGGATAAAGCATGAAAGCACAAAATATTGCCAAGTCATGAAAAATGTAGGTTTGCAGCTGGACAGGTACAGAATGGGAGATATGTGTCACTGAGATGGTTAGTCTCGGTGATGTAAAGCCAGAAAAGCATGTTCCAGCATATTTAATGTCGAGAGGATTATTTAATTGGCCTGAATTTTGGGTATGGGTTTTAGGGATGGCCACTAGAGCTGGGTGGGTCTGGACATTTCTAGATCTTCATTTCCAGATCTTTGAATGACCTATTTAAAGGAAGTTTTTTGCTACCTCATCTGAGAGCAGCCTGATGTAGGTAAAGAGAAGATGAATAAAACGATGTATCTCTTAGATTATGCAGCAGTTCTGACACAATCTGAGCTTTTAGATTTAGCAATAAAGCAGAGTGTAAAAGCTAACCCTGCCCACCCCAGACTCTCCATTTACAAAGTCCATAGACAGTGAGGTGCCTATCACAGGGGGAGGTGTGTTGGACCAAGGCTCACAGACCAACTAGTAACAGCCATGATATGCTACTGGTGCTAAAACAATTATTGCTAGCAAACAAAAGTTAGGAGCTTGATAAGAGAGGCATCACTGAAATAAGTGTTTTATCCCCTACCTCATGCTGTCTTCATATTATGTAGCAAAAACCTGCTGATAGATTCCCTTTAAATAGGTCATTCAAAGATCTGGAAGTGGAGAAATGGAAATGTCCACACCCACCTAGCTCTAGTGGCCATCCCTAAAACCCAGACCCAAAATATGGGCCCACTAAAAAACCCTCTCAATATTATGGCAGCTCAGCTGCTATAATCATTGTCTGTGAGAAGAGGTGGAAAGACCATTGATATTCTGGTTAGTTTCTACCAGAGTCTGACTAAGGCTGGGTTCACACTTTCATTTGGCTGGTCTGCGTATGGCTGCGTACTTCCTCCTTTAAGCTCCGTCTACTTTCGCATGCATCCTGCATACCTATCTTTAACATGGGGTAGTAATTGTTTTTGTTTATTTTTGTTACACCTATTTTGTACCGAAGGTAGGCTATGTTCCTGTTGGCAGCGAATTATTCAGGATACTTTTCAAACATGTGACAACAGCGCTTCTTTATTCTGGAACAAACAGAAACATTATATGATAAGCTTATTAGATCAGGAATAAATCATTTGTGTGTCTTTATCTGTGCATCATCTACACCAGGCTGCTTCTCTCATACACAGACATAGGAAACACAGTCACATGATTGTCCTGTGTTAGCCTCTGGGAGTTTTTTTTGTTCTAACTTTATGAACAGCATACAAATTTAGCAACTAAACACTCATAGACAGGAATGGAGTTGTTGCACCAAACATATTCCAACAGTTCCTTTTTGCGCTTTGAACATTTGTGGACTTGGTAATCAACTGCACACTGACACCAGAAATGGATCCCTCTGTGTAAGCTATTTACTGCCAAAAAGCAAAATCCCTACAAGAGGTTAATCATTTTATAACATTCTTTTGCATTTTATATTGTATACAATCCAAAAATAGGACATAATTTACTAAAATACTAAATGTACTTTAGTCAGTGAGATAAGGACTGTAATACTTTTATACACACTTTTATACTCAAGGCTAATTGCTTTTTCAACATAGACACAAAGCAGAAGTTTCCACCAGATGCACATATGTTCACTTTGAAAACCCTTTCTAGAAATCCTTTAAAACATGTTGACCAATGTTAATTGATAGTAACCCTCTCTGTTAACTAGTTGCTTCTCACTTTGGAGGACCACTGATGTCAATGTTATTGGGGTTGTCCAGTTTAGAAAACCCATTTTCATATATCTTATTTTGGAATTCTGAGTTAATTAAGGGGTCTGCGACATGGGATCGTCATCCTTTTTGCCACAGTGGAAAGAAGTTACAAAGAACATCCATGACTCTAGGTGACCTTTCTTGTCCTGCACCATGCAGATAGCCCATTGATTGCTATGAGCAAAGACTAATTCTGCATTTTCCAAGTGGTGGTGCTGGCTGCATGAAAGGTTCCAAGCAGGTGCACACTTTGTCGACATTTCATCAAGACCAACATTGTTTATGACGGTATGAGGGGGCGTGCTGAAGTTAGATACATCTGATTGAATCAGAATCTAGTAAGGTTTCTGGCACTAAATTAATCAGAATTGACTAAGGGCCCCGTCACACATAGCGACGCACCAGCGATCCCGACAACGATATGACCTTGTCAGAATCGCTGGTGTGTCACTACATGATCGCTGGTGAGTTGCCAAACAGGCAGCTTCACCAGCAATCAGCACCACCGACACGGGAGTAACAAGCGATGCACGTCGCTTAGTTACCCACTGTGTACCTTAGTTACCAGTGCGCTGGTGCAGGGAGCTGGTAACCAAGGTAGACATCGGGTTTCTAAGCGGCGCGGGGCACTTAAAAACCCGATGTGTACCTTGGTTAGCAGCTCCCTGCACCAGCGCGCTGGTAACTAAGGTACACATCGGGTTTCTAAGTGCTGCGCACCACTTAGAAACCCTGTGTTTACCTTAGTTACCAGCGCCAGATCGCTGATCGCTGGTCTCCCGCATGTCACACGCAGCAATGCGTGCTGGCCAGCGGGAGACAAGTGACCAAAAAAATGTCCAGAGCTTTAAAGAACGATCAGCGATACACGGCAGGGGGGCCAGTCGCTGATAGATGTCACACACAATGATCTTGCTGGTGAGATCGCTGATGCATCACAAAACTTGTGACTCAGCAGCGATCTTGCTAGCTATGTGTGATGGGGGCTTAAGATTTCTGGTAGAAGGTACTCCATAGCTCATGAATTAGATGAGTCATGGTGTCAGACACCAATCCCAATCATTTTGGTGAAGCAGGGCAAAACACCAAAACTTGCGAAATTTTTGCACAAGTCTTCTGAGGGATCTAGGCCAGAACCAAGAACAAATTAGTAAAGAGTGCCAAAAATGAATACACTTTCAAAGGATTTTTTTTTTAAACAGCAATTTTCAGAATCTACAGGTTGTACACTCTGAAACTCTTAAGTTTTCATTAAAGCACAAAACATTATTATATTTTATGTAATTGTTCTTGAACATCTTTTACAAAATTGAAAGTAGCATTTTTTTTAAAGAGAAAAGCTGAAATGTGAGGTGTATAATACACCAAATAACTAATTGACACCTGGTCACATGCATGCCCCATCAAGCTGCTTCTTATCAAATCAGTGATAAGTCTCCCTTGGCTGATCTCATAAAATATGAGCCATTTGTTTCTTTAGGGGACGGTCCAATCATTTCACATTTGTGCCACATCGGTACATTATCTATTTAATTATAGTAAAGTCTCTTCATTTTGATTATATGCTGCAAGACAAGTTAAAATAAATCACTCGATCGCCTAATTCACTGAGTTATATTGACAGAACTGCTGTTTTTGCTTAGAGCATGTCAGACTGTGTTGAAAAGGATTGGTTTTCTTAAGAAATATGCACTTTTCTTCTTTCACAGATTCTAATTATTCATGCCAGTCAACATCCTTTATCATTCCCCTCATCTCCGCAACAGCTGCACTGTGGATTGTCCATTTCCTACATCCCAAAGGTCATATTCATCAATTACTATTACTATTTTTTCACTGTTTCTCTCGTTTTTTTTTTACAGTCACCAAACTTTGGCTGCAGAGGTATAGCTGAGAAACTCCTGCTGATTTTACTCACAGCGGTCTATATTTCCACTAAACTACCTGCTGATCTGGTTTCATTTTTCATTTTTATTTTCTGTCGTCTTTTGTCGATCTAATTATATTTCATAATTGTTAGCCTTTTTGTTTTTGTAATTTGCTGGGCTTAATTCTCCAGTATGTGTCCAATTATCAAATGAGATTTGAATGAAAACACAAATAAGAAATACAAAATGTATGAAAAGTTCTAAAAGACCGAGATTTGTATTCTCTCTTTCGTTTCTCTCTCTCTCTTTCTTTCATTCATTTTAATTTCACCAATTTAGATTTTCTTGCCTTTACTATCCTATCTCATAAGGCTCAATTTTAAAATCCCACCACTTACAGTGCATCTGCATAAATACGCTTGACTAGAGTTGAGCATTCCGATACTGCAGTATCGGGTATCGGCCGATTTTCGCAGTATCGGAGTTCCGATACTGAGTTCCGATACTTTTAGAATATCGAATACCGGAATCGGAAGTTCCCATAATGCAATGAGACAGTTTGATTTTATTCAGCCAATGAGGAATCCTATGAAGTGTGGGCACCTCCTGTTATGCATGTTAGGCATGTTAACTAATGGCATGACTGTGATTGGCTGCTGAAATGATGTCATGATGCACTATAAAAGCCGCCGCCGTCATTTTGGGTTCACTCTGCTGTGAATTTACTTAGGGACAGGATGCTGCTGTTCTGACTCTGAGGGACAGTTTGAGCTAGCGATTTGCTTTATTGTCCTTAACCAAGGCTACTTTAGCAACCGCTGTGTGAGAAGCTTTCTTTTGTCTTGCCGCGTTGTTCACGGCTGTCTGCGAGGTCTCTGTGTGTGAGTTCAGCTCACGCTGTAGTGTGTTCTCTAGCCACCTCCAGTTGTAGTCCGCTCAGCGTGCGTCACTGCCTCAAACATTGTCCTTTTCTGCATTAGTGCTGCTCATTTTTCCAGATTTCTCCTATTAGTGTGGTTCCAACCATATCCAGCTAGATTGCTTGAAAACACTATATAGGAGTAGACAGAGGAGCTTTTCTGCAGCCTTGCAGCGCTGTTCACGGCAGTCTGTGAGGTCTCTGTGTGTGAGTGCAGCTCACACTGTAGTGTGTTCTGCAGCCACCTCCGGTTGTAGTCCGCTGAGTGTGCGTCACTGCCTCATACATTGTCCTTTTTGCATTAGTGCAGCTCATTTTTCCCTATTTCTCCTATTAGTGTGGTTCCATCCGTATCCAGCTAGATTGCTTGAAAACACTATATAGGAGTAGATAGAGGAGCTTTTCTGCAGCCTTGCAGCGCTGTTCATGGCTGTCTGCGAGGTCTCTGTGTGTGAGTGCAGCTCACGCTGTAGTGTGTTCTCTAGCCACCTCCGATTGTAGTCCACTGAGCGTGCATCACTTCCTCATACATTGTCCTTTTTTGCATTAGTGCTGCTCATTTTTCCAGATTTCTCCTATTAGTGTGGTTCCATCCGTATCCAGCTAGAATATTTGCAAACACTATATAGGAGTAGATAGAGGAGCCTTTCTGCTGGCTTGTGTCCTGCAGCCCCAGCCACATTAGTATTAGCATATTTTTTGGAGCCTCATCTATTGCATTGTAGGTTACCTTCCTGCATTGTAATAGCTACAAAAAGTTTGTGATACTATCGGTTTTACATCTTTGGGCACATCCAGTGTCTTTTTTGTGAAAAAAAAAAGTTAATAAAGTTCACCAAACACTCCACTTTACAGTTGTGTGGGCCACATTAGCTCATATTAAAGTCTAGTCCACACTTTATAAAATTATTGTTTCTTATACCTGTTAGCAGCTGTTCAGGAATAAGCACACTAAGCCCTTAGTACTTTTCTGCCTATCTTTATCAGTCTACCAAGATGAAGAAGGCAGGGAGTAAAGCATGTGGTCGTGGGTGTGGACTTTCTGCAGGGAGAGGACGTGGGGATCCTGTGCCTGCTGCGGGCACCAGTGACTCAGCATCCCCCAGTTTTACCAGGGAACAGTCCTTTATGCGCAGCTTTGTAGGAGCTCGCCGTACCCCACAGCTGTGGGATGAACAAATTGAAGCCGTTTTCAGATGGATGGCAGCTAACGCGTCAACATCAATTAGTTACAGATCCTCTCAGGTCCAGAGCACTGAAGAGCACCCATCTGTCTCTTCACCACCTGCCAAATTGCCCAGGCAGTCAGAGAGCCCTGGACAGGAGCCATCTCTACTTCTGTTCTCTGAATCTGTTGGCTTGGAAAGAGGGGACCAGCCAAGCAGTATTCGAGAATTTGAAGAAGAGGTAGTATGCAGTGATGCGCAACAACTTTGTCTCTCTGAATCTGAAAAGGTGGGTGGGCCAGTGCCTATGGTCAGCACACCTCAGTACACATCTGATGATGAGATTCAGGTGCCACTTTCTGGTGCGTACTGTGCTGTCAAGACTAGCTAGGAGAAGCAGTCGTTTGAAGAGTGTAGTGTAGATGATGAGGTCCTTGACCCATCATGACGTAAGGTACAGGAAGGTGGTGGGAGCAGCTCTGAGAAAGAGATTCCCCGAACGGTGAAAAAAGGAGGGAGAGGGAGGGGGCAGACTCGGTTACAGGTAGCCTCCACTTCGGCACCCATTAGGAACATGCCTCTTCCAAAACCCAAAACGGGCGCTCCCAAGACTTGCAGTGCCTGGTCCTTTTTTGACACAGTTGCAGATGACATTTGCTTTGTCAAATGCAAGCTGTGAAATCAGAAAGTGAAAAGAGGGAAAAGTGTCAGCAACCTCAATACCACAAATATGTGGAAACATGTGCGGAACAAGCACGTGGAGGAGTTACAAAGACACACTGAAGACCTAGGCCAAACTACAGGGCCACCTACCACCTCTTCAGCTCATGTTGTAGCCTCTTCCTCCAGCTCACACACAGCTGGTTCGGCTTCCTCACAGGATCGCAATGGAAGAACCTCTGGTACTGTTGTACAGAGACACAGTGTAATTCCTCCCACAGCACCACGTTCCCTGTCATCCTCACACTCCCAGGCCAGTCTACAGCCATCGGAAGCACAGGCATGGGAGAAAAGGTGCCCATACTCAGCAAACCACCCCCGAGCACAGGCTCTGAATGCTGGCATTGCAAAACTACTGTCCCTTGAAATGCTCTCATTCTGGCTGGTGGAGACTGACACCTTCCGTATCTTCATGGCATTGGCAGTCCCACAATACAACGTGCCCAGCCGCTTTTATTTCAGCAGGCAAGCAGTCCATGCCCTAAAAAAGCATGTGAAGGGAAAAATTAAACATGCGCTACTAAACGCCGTCAGTAGCAAGGTCCACCTGACCACCTATGTGTTGACCAGTAACCATGGACAGGAACGATATCTTTCCCTCACTGCCCAATGGGTAAATGTTGTGGAGCCGGGAGAGTGGCGCTGTATGTGTTCTGCCAACTCCAGGGATTGCAGGAATCCAGTCTGTACACATTGACTCCTCCTCATACTCCAGTTCCTCTGAATCAGCGCTGCAGGAGCCGTCACAGTCTACCTCCACATGGACCCGTGAACGCTCACCTGTTATGACCGATATGAGCACAGCCGTGGCCAAACGTCAACAGGCCATATTGAAATTAATTTCTTTGGGAAATCGAAGACACAGCGCAGGAGCTCTGGAATGCCATCAAGCAGGAGAGCGATGTGTGGTTTGTGCCAGCGAATCTCCAGCAAGGCATGGTAGTGTGTGACAATGGCCGAAATCTGGTGGCAGCTCTGGGCCTAGGCAACCTCACTCATATCCCATATCTGGCACATGTGCTCAACTTGGTAGTGCAGAGTTTTTTGAGGGACTATCCGGATCTTGATGCACTGCTGCACCAGGTCCGCATAGAGTGCGCTCATTTGCGGCGTTCAAGCATGGCAAGATCGCGCATTGCAGCTCTGCAGCGCTGATTCAGCCTTCCAGAACATCGCATCATATGTGACCTACCCACCAGGTGGAATTCAACGTTACATATGTTGGAGAGGTTGTGTGAGCAGCAGGCAGCAGTAATGGAGTACCAGCTGCATCAGGCGCAAACAAGTCGCACTGCGTGCCGTTCACACATCACCACCACTGAGTGGGCCTCTATGAAGGACATCTGCCACGCTTTGCATGCCTTTGATGATTCCACGCTGATGGCGAGTGCAGATGATGCACTAGTCAGCATGACTATCCCCCTTATCTGCCTACTTGAAAAAGCACTGCAAGCACTAAGGGAGGAGGTTGTGGAAGAGGTGGAGGATGAGGAGTCACAAATGCCATCTGCTTCTGGACAGTCTGCGCAGCGTGGTTCCTCACAAATGCCTAGGCAGGGGACACTTTCTGAGTAGGATGAGGAGGAGTTAATGGAGGAGGAAGACATCTGTCCAGAGGAGGGAGGTACACAATGCTCTAGTAGTCAGTATGTTGAGCGAGGGTGGGGTGATGTAGAGCAGGCAGAGATGATGCCTCAAGCAGGTGACAGCGTTTCTTGGGCAGTTGGGAGTCTGCAGCACATGGTTGATTTCATGCTGCAGTGCCTGAGAAACGACCGCCGAATGGCCCACATTCTCAACACGGCTGATTATTGGGTGTACACCCTCTGAGATCCTCGTTACCGGGACAACTTACAAAGCCTCATAACACCGTTGAACCGGGAGTGTAAAATGCGGGAGTACCAAGACACACTGGTGCATTCCATCATGTTCTCATTCCACCCGAGAGCAGTGCTGCTAGTGCTTTACAAAGCAGCTCAGTGCGTCGAGGCAGTGGAAGAAGCTCTGCATAAAGAGGGAGCAGAAGCAGCGCCTCAGCACAAGGCAAGACCAGTATGGCCCAAATGTGGAAAAGTTTTGTGTCCCCACCACAAATGTCTACACCATCACAGATGGCTCCAGTCAGCAGGAGGCAACGTTTCCGTCAGATGGTGACAGACTACATGTCTTGCCCTCTCAGTGTTCTCCCACACGGCTCTTCCCCCTTCAAGTTTTGGGTCTCTAAGCTGGATACATGGCCAGAGCTTAGCCAGTATGCATTGGAGGTGCTGGCTTGCCCTGCTGCTAGTGTATTATCAGAACGCGTCTTTAGTGCCGCAGGTGGTATACTAACAGACCGTCGCATGCGACTATCCTCCGATAACATTGACCGGCTTACTTTTTTGAAAATGAACAAGGCCTGGATCTCGCAGGAATTTGCCAGTCCTCTTCCAGATTAAATAATTGGTTAGCAACAGTATCCAGGTCTCCTTTTGTGTTCATGTTTCTACCACCTGAACTGTAATCCCTGGGCTCCAACATCGCCAGTTGCTGCTCAGAAGTGCCGTCTGCACAGTCAACACTTGCTCCTGTGTTATTGGGGTTCAGTAACGTCAGCTGATCCCCTGCTGTGTGTCTGGCAATTTCTCCTGCTCCGACCACACTCACACTACTACAGATATTAAACTTGCTCCAATTAGGCCTCTGACTACACTCTGTTTCTAGTATTTACTCTGGGCTCCAACACTGCCAGTTGCTGCTCAGAAGTGCTGTCTGCACAGTCAACACTTGCTCCTGTGTAATTGGGGTTCAGTAACATCAGCTGATCCCCTGCTGTGTGTCCGGCAATTTCTCCTGCTCCAACCACACTCACACTACTACAGATATTAAACTTTCTCCAATTAGGCCTCTGGCTACACTCTGATTCTCCTGTAATCCCTGGGCTCTAACACAGCCAGTTGCTGCTCAGAAGTGCCGTCTGCACAGTCAACACATGCTCCAGTGTTATTGGGGTTCAGTAACATCAGCTGATCCCCTGCTGTGTGTCCGGCAATTTCGCCTGCTCTGTCCACATTCACACTACTACAGATATTAAACTTGCTCCAATTAGGCCTCTGGCTACACTCTGTTTCTACTGTAATCCCTGGGCTCCAACACCGCCAGTTGCTGCTCAGAAGTGTCTTTGGCACGGGTACTCCCTCCTGCCCAGCCTGGTTCCAGCACGCCAGCTGTTTCTGGGTAGTGTCATCGTCACTTTGCCTCCAATACGTTGTCTTGTCATGTTGCGGTCGGGTTAGCCGACTCTATGGTGCCTGCAGTTTAGGTGCTTCCTATGTGGGCTGCGGGATCTGGCAATGAAGGCTGGTTCCGTAGTGCCAATAGGACAAGCTCCCCCTGTAGGACTGTGGGTTTCGGTAACTCCGGCCGGCTTGCGGCCTTGCAACTTTTTTTTTCATGTGCACCTTCTGCTGCCTATCTGAGTTCCAGTACCATTAGCTGGTTCTTTGGAAGTCAATCTTGAATATGTCCCCCTGGGTTCCAGTAACGTCAGCTGGTTCCAGGCAGAGCCTTTGGCTTAGGTGCCTCCTTCTAGGTATCCGAGTTCCACCAACATCTGCTGGTCCTTGGTAGTGGTTTCTGGCACAGGTACCTCCTGCTTAGTAACCGGGCTCCAGTACCATCAGCTGGTCCTCGGTAGTTCCATTGGCTCTTGTACCTTCGGCTACCCATCCAGGTTCCAGTACCATCAGCTGGTTCTCAGCAGTTCCACAGCCTTCTTGTACCTTCTGCTACATTTCCAAGTTCAAGCTTTTTGAAATGGTTTTTGGCAATCACTCTGGATCTCCCTAACGACGACCCTAAAGACGACGACCCTGAAGACCACCCCGAAGAAGACGACAACCCCGAAAATGACGACCCTGGAGACGACAACCCTGAAGACCACCCCGAAGAAGACGACGATCCCGAAAACGACGACCCTGGAGACGAACCTGAAGACCACCCCGAAGAAGACCAAGAAGATAACCCTGAAGAAGATGACCAAGAGGACAAAGAACAAGAAGATAACCACCGAGATTCAGAAGATCAAGAGACAGAAGACCAAGAAGCAGAAGAACAAGAAGCTGCAGAGCAAAAAGCAGAAGAACATTAAGCATAAGAATAAAAATCAGAGCAAAAGATATTATCTAAATTATAAGCAGAAGAAGACTAAGCAGTGTATGGGAGTGAGTCCGTTCCTCCTCGTGGTGCCCCTGGAAAATACCTGCTGCTGCAGGCAAAACTGAACGCGGACAAATCCTGTTGTAAATCTTTTGTGACAGGCAGAACAGAAGGTGTAATCTTCAAACTTTTATAGATATCAACTACAGGAATGCCTGTCACAAATAAGAATATGATGAAGAAAAAGAATATGAAGAAGATGAAGAAGTAGAAAATGAAGAAGAATAATAGTTGATTAAGAAGAATATGAAGAATGTAAAAAAAAAGAATAATAGGAAGAAGGTGAAGAAGAAGAAGATGAATAAGGTGAAGAAGAAGTTGATGAAAAAGACGCTGCTGCTGAGGATGATGAAGGAGAAAGTGTGGGAGAAGTAAAAAAGAATCAGAGCATGGAAGTAGTGAAACATAAATATCTGACAAAATATAACCTCTATGCCTTTAATGTCTCCTCCACCTCCCCCAAATACATTCTACATTATTCTTAGTTGCTTTCCTTCATGTAGAATTAACCTACAAGGAAAGTAAGGGTTTATTTTCATTCCGATATTTGTGTCCCATTGACTTGCATTGGTTTCCGGTATCGGAATCGGCGATATCCGATATTTTTGGGGTATCGGTCCGATCCAATCAGATCCGATATTTCCCGATATCGGAAGGTATCGCTCAACACTAGGCTTGACACCAACTTTGACATTTTTTCCAAAGATCTTAACACCTGCTTTCTCCTACCTTTCCTCCTACTATTTTTCTACCCTAAAAAGTACATTGTCATACTTCACCCAAAACCGTCCATAACTTTTGGTAATGTATTTGACACCTGTGGCAAAGATGTTTTAGAAATAAGCAGATTGCTTCCACAACCCCAGTCCACAGTTCAGGTCAGTTGTCTCTGGCCATGGATAGGAGCTGCATGAATTTTCTTACCCTCTGGGCTCTCAGGCTTGGGTTATGATTAGCTGGATTGGGAAACCATCACCTGTGTGCTGAATACCAAGATGACATCATACCAGGCCGGCAAATCAAATGCCACGCCGGGAAAGCCAAAAGCTCAGGAAATTAATGCAGCTCCTGTCCACTGGCAGAGAGCACTAACCTAAACTGTTGATTGGGATTGCACAAAGGGATCCACTCTTCTTTACTGAACTCTAGTGGAAGTTTTATTATTATTCTAATTTTCTTCACTACAATTTAATGCTGTAATCTAGTCATTTTTGTGTATTAAGAATACGTGAGAAGGAAAAATCTTTTAAGGGAATAAAAAGGACAATTATTTTTATGATGAGCCTATTTGTACTTTTTATCAGGAAAGGAACATGTTCTGCTCCCAATGAAGGAGTCAGTCTAACTCAGAAATGTGTTAATATGTTACGGTAGATCATAAAATATTCCTGTATTTTACAATTACTATTGGATTGTCTATTATCAGAAATACAACCATGTATACTTTTTCCATTGCAACTTCTATAAGCCTCTACACTGACGTGAGGTTTTCTTTCCGACTTTACTGGAATAACAGGAATGGCTCACTATACAGTATATACATTAGGATAAGTGTTACATTCTTAACACAACATCCAAAGGGGAATTTGATACCATGGAGGAGGAGGTCATTTCCCTTCTCTATTGATACCATCCTTTTCATATGGTATAATTGATGTGCAGATCCAATGAGAATCGTGTTTGACTTGAATGTCCTAAAATATGCGGCTATGTGCAAATTTGAACATTTTGAGATTTAGGTTGTGGTTCACAAAAAAAAACAGCTTTCCCATCTCCATTTCCCACACTGCTAAATAATAAAATTAATTTTGGATTGCCACACGAGAATCCTCAAAATGCTCTTACTGTCAGCGAGGTCTTCTCTCTCTGTCACCTGTAAAGTGTAAGCTCGCATGGTTCTCTCTCGCCTGTGAGGTGTGAGTTCTAATGGTCAGTGGGGTTCTCTCTCTCTCTTCTCTCCCCCATGTTTATTTTCTGAGTAATTACAAGCTTTCCAGTATTTATATTCACACAAATTTATTCATCGGAAAACAAATTGTTTGGGAATAATTTGGGTAGTTGGTGAATTTCAAGAGATCTGCTCATCTTTATTGATCGCCTATTATTACTGTTCTAATTCTCCATATAATTTATCCATTTTATCACTTGAATTTTATATTTAGAAGTGTTTCCTTAAATTTTTTAGGTCCTTCTATGTTTTTGTTCTATCTTGAACATTGTTGAACATAGCATTCATGAAAATATTTTAAAGGTGGATGAAGACTCAAAAATGATTATCTCCCCCTGTAATAAATGTTAGCCACCAAGTAAAGTGGTGACATTGAAAATCTTTGGCTTGTTGGTGAGAGCTACAAGAACTAGATTATTTTTTTTGCTCATTTTGTTGTGTGAATGGAGCCTAATATCTTATAGTGACTTTTTTATGGTAACCTCTACTTTGTTCAGTTTCTTTATATCCTATCATCTTAAGGGCCTGTCACACTAAGCGATATCGCTAGCAATATCGCTATAACGTCACTGGTTTTTTGACGTTATAGCGATATTGCTAGCGATATCGCTATGTCTGATACTTACCTCCGACCGGCTCCCCCGCTGATTATCGCTGATAGCGCGAGAACGTCCTGACCATTTCTCGCCGTCAGCTTCCTGCTGGGCTTCCTGTGGTGCCGACGAGCGACGCGTGGACGCGGGCGGGAGGACGTCAGGATCGCCTCGTCTGACAGGTAAGTAGCGACCCCCGACCCCTGCTATGTCGCTGGTGAGATCTGCCTGTGTGGCAGCTCACTAGCGACCACTTAGCGATGCACCAGCGATCCTGACCGCGTCATATCGCTGGTCGGGATCGCTGGTGCATCGCTAAAGGGCATGTCACACTAAGAGATATCGCTAGCAATATCGCTATAACTAGTGACGTTATAGCGATATTGCTAGCGATATCGCTGTGTCTGATACTTACCTACGACCGGCTCCCCCGCTGGTTATCGCTGATCGCGCGAGAACGTTCAGGACTGTTTCTCGTCGTCAGCTTCCTGCGGCGCTTCCTGCTGTGAGGATGAGCGACGCGTGGAGCCGGGCAGGAGGACGCAGGATCGCCTGATGTGACAGGTAAGTAGTGACCCCCGTCCCCAGCGATGTCGCTAGTGAGATCTGCCTATGTGGCAGCTCACTAGCGACCACTTAGCGATGTACCAGCGATCCTGACCGCGTCATATCGCTGGTCGGGATCGCTGGTACATCGCTAAGTGTGACAGTACCTTAAGTGTGACAGTACTGTACCTTTACAATCTTGCAGTCTTCCATGCTATCCATAAATACACTTATCTCTCCAATAATCAGAAGTGCTTATCTGAAACTTGTGAACCCCTTTGTGCTGGAAACAGTGCAAAATCTGTTGTGCTAAAATGACTTTATTAGATTAAAGTCTGTCAGAAGCCATCAGCCCAAAAAGTCTATTGTGGATAGACTTGGTTCTAGCCACGCATTTATCAAGACTTAGAGGAACCAGGGCTTTTAGTCTTTACCCCTATACAGGGATCTGGACATACAAAGGAGTACTGTGAAAGGTGTTCCAGTCACAAGCCTATTTAATCATGGTCAGGATCGCTATCAGGATCAGAGCATAAAGGCCCCATCTCACATAATGAGATCGTTAGCGAGATCGCTGAAACGCCACAGATTTTGTGATACAAGAGCGACCTCGCTAGCAATCTCGCTATGTGTGCACATAGCGGTGACCGCCCCCCCCGCTGGATATCGCTGATCGTGCTCGAATGTCCTAAGCCATTTTTTGATCATTGGCATCCCGCTGGCCAGCATGCATCGCTGTGTTTGACGCCGGCGAGCGACCTCATTGGCGATGCAGAACTTAGGGACGAAGGCGTGAGTCATCAGAATAGCTGCTGTGTGACAAGGTCCCAATGACCGCTGAGGTCGTTATATGGATTGCCATATTGTTGTTGTGTTGTTGAATAGATCTGCCTGTTTGACAGCTCACTAGCGACCATGCAGCAATGTACCAGCGATCTTTACCAGGTTGTATCATTGTCTGGATCGCTGGTGCGTTGCTAACTGTAATGGTACCCTAAGGAGTAGCAGTCCAGAACTAGGAGAAAACCAAGTAATAACTAGCAACTCCCATAAACTTCTGGGAGATTAATGAGTAATTTTCATAATCATATTATTTTTCACAAGGCACAATAAATGCATACTCATTGTTAATATACAGACTAAAGTTTCTTGTACTTTTGAGTCTTTTTTTATTTCTATTTGCCCCTCTGTGCATCTTGCATCACATAGCTGAATGGATGATCCTATCTGCTAAAACTACATTCCCCAGCAGCACTCGCTTTTCCTCAGTGCTGCAGACCCCTACCTTCCTCTTTAAGTTATTACCAAGCTAATTTAATGGTAAAATTCACCTTATCCTTTTGTGCAATATCTGTTCAAATATTGTAGAATGTCTGACCAATTTTTTCTGCCATTTACATCAGTATAGCTGAAATGTGGTTCTAGCAGTGCTGAACTCTCTTCTACAAAGGGAGTACCCATGGGTTAAGATTAGTTTGATCTGTTTGTTGCCTGCTGCTGACAGATCAGTGATGCAAAATTGCAAAAGCAGCTCTGTTGAAGGAGATAGCAGTAGGTAACTATCTGCAACATGCATCAACAAAGCAATATTTGCAGTTTCACTCCACTGACTTCTCAGCAGCAGGTATCAAACACAGCTCAACTAATCTTAGCCCCTGTACACAGAGCCCCATACTGCAGTATATCTCTCTTTCCAGCCCCCTGCATACAGCCAATCCTACAGTATATTTATCCTTTCTGTCTCCTCTATATAAAGTCCATCCTGCATTACTGTATATATATCTTCTTTCTATCACATCTATGTATAGTTCATCCTGAGGACTGCCCCAGGAGTGGACACCCTAGGGTTTCTGAACTCACTGAGTGTGGGACTCCACTTGAATAATAGTGCATTTGCTTGCACTTCAAATCAGTCTGTGGAAAAAAATTACAGCATGCTGTGAGTAGTTCCTCAAATCACACGCACCAGTTCAAGTCCGTAGGTGAGTGTAAAATGTTGGACTATACTCGAATGTCATTGGAGTATAGTCTGATTTATGTGGAATATCCCTCTTCTCCTCTTCTTTGATACAATTCTCTCATATGAGAGAATCGGATCACACTAAGGTGACACTCGGCTCAAACTCTGTTTTCTTATATAATTAGTAAGATTTTCTCACATTTATTTATTATTTTTTTTATTTGTTTTACTCACTTATATAGCACCATTAATTCCACTGCACTTTAAAAACATCCCAATGGGACTCACAATCTAGACTCCTTATCAGTATATCTTTGGAGTGTGGGTGGAAACCGGAGTAACCAGAGAAAACCAACCCAAAATGGGAAAAACATAAAAACTCCATGTAGATGTTGTCCTTGGTGGGATTTAAACCCAGGATCCCAGCACTGCAAGGCTACTGTGCTAGTCACTGCACCACCATGCATGAGAATAAACACTCATGTAAGCGGGCCCTTAAAGAAGAAAGTTAATTTAGACTGAGCACTCAGTTCCATTCTAGTAGCATATCGGTGGCTGGTGGCAGCAAAACTGCATTTCACAAGCTTCAGCAAAGGAAGGCCACCAATCTCTGACCATCACTGAAGCTTTCTAGTTCAAAATGACTTGGAAAGATTTATTGGTGGCGTTCACCATTAGGAGTAGGTTTTGACACACTAATTTCTTTGGCAATTTGTGTGCCATATAGCAAATATTTTTTTTGCACTCAGTTGGGGCATGGAAGTATGATCTCAAGCTCTTAAAACAGAACACTACAGTGAAAATAAACTAATATACTGATATGCTTGTAATAGTAGTTTATTGTCTGTCTGTGGTTGTTATTGGTTTTCCAAAGTAAGAGTATTCTATTAACTCAAAATTCCCTAATCAGGTATTTTAATATGTGTTTTCTGAATCAATCACCAAGTTTAAAGCGAAATGGTAATTTTGGTGAGGTTATTTTTGGTTATACGCTTGCAGAAAAATGACGGAACTGTTATATTTTCTGAAAGGTTTATCACCAGATCAAATAGACGTGTCCTTTTTTAAATAAAATAGTACTACTTAATAGGATTAGTTTACAATTTGATTTTTCTACATACCAAAAAATATTACATGTTCTTGTCATCTTTTCTTTAATTGTTATACTTTTTTGTTTGTCATCAATTTATTTATGCCTGATAATCACTTTTTTAATGAATTGTACCAAATTTAATTTCCTCTCCTGCATAACATTCTTCACTCATAAAATATCAGTAATTTCTAAACTCACTGTTGAGAGTTCAAAGAAAAAAAGGGATGGGAAATTGGATATTCTTTGATCAAAGAGGTTATGAATAAATAGTATATTTAATCCATTTTAGTAAATTGGTGCCTACGGGTTGAGTTATAAGGATGGCAGTGCTTTTGTTCTGTTCCATAAGGCACGCTCTTTACATTGGCCTTAGCAGCCAGCTTTTCTGTGTGAAGTGGAATAAAAAGCAAACTTAGCAACTGAAATGATATACTGTACTTAATACCATATTAATCCTCCGGAACCTAGCAGTTTCTCATTAAAGATACTGATTGTCCAATTCTATTTGGAATACTAATTTAACATATTTAGTTCCATGACAGTGGTGAGGCAATGTGCGGTGTGCATATTTTTCTTTTAAAGGTTTTAATACAGCAAACTTGAAAAATTCCACACTTGGCATATTTTGAATTAATCTATAATAAAAAAAAAATCTAATATCTGTCTCTGTCTGTTAGCTGGAAAAGGACATACATGATGAATGGTCAGGGTAGGAGAGAAATGCTAATTAAACAATAACCTTTATTAAATGTATAAGGCTACACTATAAATATTAAAAAAAGTATGCAGCAGTGGAAATTGTTTTGAAATTGAAAGACACTTGTTGTTATACTTTTAAGTGTGTAAAAATATTATTTGTACAAAATAAACTTAATACATCTGCTATTATCTGTTTACTATTTTCTAGGGTGGGCTCCATGAAGAAACAGACACCTACATGAACAACATTTATTGGTGAAGAAGGAATTATAGATTCACCCAAGGGCGAAATGTAAGCCTGTATTAGCTAACACTATCAATAGTGCTTTAAGTTACTGATGTATTACAACTTAGCTTCTATTACATTAATAGATTAAAGAAAACCATTCATTTGATAGATCAAAGTAATCGTGAAGAGCAGGGTGGGAAAAAAGTATATCTGAACAAACCTTTTCCTATATTACACCGTAAGCAACTAAACTTTTTGGACACCCAGTAGAGCAAATTTATTTAAGTGGAATTGAGTTCTCTTTGAATTTTACAATAATTCATATTCTCATAATTACACATTTTCAGCATTTCCATTCTCGCAAATTATTCAAAACAACAGCCAGCTGGCCACCATCTTGCTGAACTGTAAACAGATGGAAAAAATTAATACTCACCTTAGCCCTCACCTGTCCCATCACTCTCAGAGTCTGCCATCTGGTCTTCCTTGCTTTTTCTTTTCTCTTTTTACCATCATATGCATCTTCTTCAATCTGCTTCAGTCTGAGCTATGGCTTCCTTCCTACTAGGCTTCTGATATCCTTGCATGTCCTATCATGGAAAATTTTGGGAGTCATCTCAGATGCTGACAAGGCCTCCAGCCACACTCGTCAAGTTACTGCAGCGGCAGGCATTGCTGTTTGAGACACGGTCAGGCAAAAGTGGCGGCCCAGAGTGAGATTAGCTGAAAAAGATGTGAGTGATTGGAAAAGACAAAAAAAGGAGCTTCAGAGGACTGGACCATCGACTGTGGGAGAAGTGGGACAGGTGAGCAGTAAGGTGAGAATTCACTATGTCTATTATACTCTGGGGATCCGAGACCCCAGAGCATAATATGTACCATTAAATTCACATTGAATAATTTCCTATGAAAATCAAACCTTTTGAATTATATCTTAAGCAGATACATTCATCTATAACAGCTAGCCTTTAACTTTGGAGATAGGACCTGACACTATTTTTTGTTTACCACTTGTGACATACTGTATTCAAATAAATATTCGGGTAAGTAAAACATACATGAGATGTAAAGTGAATCGTGGTAGAATTAGTAAAACTCTTCCTGGCGAGCTTATTGTCTTCGCAAATTAATACTATACTGTATATCCAAATATAGAGAAGTCATGTTGAGGGCCTCTACAACCAAAAAAGATTTAACTACCTTGATATCTATTTGTTTTAACTGTCAATAAAGTCCAATAAAATGCATGGAAGGATACAGAGTGGAAATACAAGATGGTCAAGTTCCATTGCCAGGTCACTTTTTTGGAGTTGCTCAAATGCACTTTCTTTCCAACCGGTTAGCTACGATTGCTTTGGTCTATTAAACTTTTCATTTAGATAAATTTTTCATTTTTTGCAAACCTTGATAATGCACTGAGATAAGAAAACAGCTGAGCTGCATGCTAATGCCTCATGTCAGAAGTCATAAAGAAGTAGACTGCTGCTGGATCAAAGTATTGGGTCAACCAAATAAGCTAACACTCCTCAGCATTAGTATTATTAGTATTGTTATGTGCAGAGTGCATACAGGGCCAAACAGAGCAGGAAGCCTACCAGGTTCTGCTTTAGTTAATGACTGCAGAGAAGGAAATGATGTCAGCTAAAAGATTACCTTTTGGGCTATTTCTCTTGTTCAGTTCATTAACATTTAAGGTTCTTGTTTATTTTTGTGGTCTTAAGTTGTAATTTAGCAGAGCACTTTTAGACATTTTCTTTATGGTTATCTAAGTAAAATAACTGAGGAGACTGATAAGTGAAATGATCATAAAAGGTCCAGTTCATTATATTTAAAAATATCTCTGGATTGTACTTGAATTAGAAAAAAAAAACAATAGAGACTCTACATGGTATCCATGCAAAGAAGGAAGGTGCAAGTGGCCATTTACAGGAAAAATTGCTGTATCCTCTAAAAGAGACGCTTACCCATACTGAAATTTGCACTGTACATATTTTGGTTCATGAGAAGTGAGAGTGAAATGAACCTCAGAGACAGCAACTAGTAACATCCTTGCGCCAAGTGTTCTCATCAACTTGTCGCCCTACCGGTCGTCTCCATTATAAGATAGACTTGCTGTAAGCCTTTCTGTGTGGTGGTAGTTTATGTGTGGTACTTGTGTGGCACCCCTGTGGTTCAGTCACCACAGAGGTATTGCACCTCACCCAGAGGTGTGGTACCCCGATCTCAAGTAAGGAGGGGTCACTATCTAGGATTCAAACACTTGCATCCAACATTAGATCTCTGAGTCAATGGGGAGAGCTTTGTAAAGGGTGTGGGTGGAGAAAGTAGAGAAGGAGGAGGAGTCAGAGAGTGGTATGCAGTGTCTGAGAGTCCTGAGAGCAGTCTGTTGGAGGGAGAGGAAGGAGGCAGAAAGTCTACAGGGGGGGCTGAAGCTGAGAGCAGCTTGTCCCCATGTAGGTAACAGCAGGTTCGCAGGATGCAGTGACGAGACGCGAGACTGGTTGAACTTTGAAAAGCAAACTTTTATAATCTAAAGCCGTTAGGGCTATACTAAGTAACCAAAAAGGGATAACAAGAGTTGTCCTCGCAGGGACTCAGTACAACCAAACACCATTTGAAAAGAACACGACTAATACTTATACTCTATAATGTCACTTATCCGTCCTGACGTCCCTCGGCATCTCTGTGGAAGCTGCGTTGTTGGTGAAGCTGCTTTGGCGTCTTTAAGTAGTATAAGCGGGGGTCTTTGGCGTCTTTAAGGAGGCTGCTGTGGTGTCTTTGATGAGGCTGCAGTGGCGTCTTTGATAAGACTGCCTTGGCGTCACAGCCGCTGGGCCCAGCAGCTGAAGATTTGGAGTAATCTTCGGGCGTTCCAGCGCCCAGGAGGAGATGGGGCACAACAGGCCCTGATGGAGTCCTGAGATGAAGTAACCCCCTGTTGTAACAGTGGGGTTGCGCTTGTTAGAGAGTTCAATGGGACTCCTGTCCCCATGCAGGGTTGTGTCGCAGTGCTCAAGAGTGGCGGTTTACTGGCCACGCGCACAGCCTGGGGCTGTGTGCAGAGTGTCTCTGTTGATGAGGAACAGGCCCCAACTGCTGACTGCAGCGGGGTGGAGGCGGCTGTGAGCGGTGATAGACAGGCCGCAACCGCGGGCTGAAGGGGGATGGCAGCAGCCGGGAGAGGGAGCGGACAGGCAGCAGAGGGCTCGGGCTCAGCTGTAATGGCCAAGGATGACCGGGGGGCAGGTCGTAACCCCGGATTGGGGTGAAGAGGCAGTCCCCTGTCTGTAAGCTTGGCGCCTCCTTCCTGAGGGCCACTGCGTATCTACTCTCTGCTGCTGGTCTCTTCTCTGAACTGTCAGTGTCCTTCCCATTCTCTCACACCCCCTCTGTCTCCTGCTCTGTGTCTGACGTATCACCAACTGACTCCTCTGCGCGCTCCCTGTCCCTTTTATACTCGCCCCTCCCCTTGCTGTCCTGTCACTCTCAACAGTCCACTCTCCTCCTCTGTTCCCCGGGTACTGTTTCCTTAGGAACTCAGATGGCGGCCCCCTTAGTTCCGGTCTGGACACTCTGTGGGGGTCCTCCTCCCTACACTCCCCCATCCTGTAAGCTCGCCAGTCCTCGGGCAAGGGCCTCAGTATACTTGGGCTGGTCTGCGAAGGTGTCAATTTTCATTGCCATATGAACTGGTCCTGTTCGTATCGTTCGGGGGTTTGCCGGCTGTTGACCGCTCGGAGCATCTTAGTTCGACGAGGGTGGAGTCTTCTGGGGTGGTGGCCGGTGGTGGGCTAGCTGGTTCGGGCGGGCTAATTGTGTCAGTTGGCTTGTCATTGAGTAGAGAGCCCCTGTTTATTGTTGGGAAGTCTTCGTCGTCCGAGTCCCAGAACACGGGCAATGGTTCAGAGACCAGAGGAGCAGGTTCAGGTTGTTTCGGGTCGGTGGAAATACAGGGGCATAGCATATTCCGATTCACTATGCGGGTAGGCAGGGTTTCATCTTTCTCGGGTCGTATTTCATACACATGTCCTTCAGGGTTTATACCAGCATGGCTCTAATTTGTACTGGGGACATTGGTCTAGTATGAGTACTCGGTCTCCGCTTTGGAGGTCGGGAGGTAGAGATTAATTCTTTCCTGGGTGTTCTAAGTCTTGAAGTTTGGTATGTACGATTCGATGAAGAGTTTGCAGCCGGTGCCGGTGATTTTGGACCCATGATGATACCCCAGTCCAAGGCTGAGGTTCCTCTGGGTCCAACTCTACTTCCGTGATCCCCTTGCCCTCGCGTCGGAACAACAGGGAGTAAGGGGTATAGCCGGTAACTCGATTTACTCGGTTGTTATAGACCCATACTAGTTCAGGAACATATTTGGGCCAACGGGCCTTCTTGTCACTCTCCAGAGAACGCAACATTTGGATTAATGTCCGATTAAATCGCTTGCAGGCCCCATTTCCCTGCGGGTGGTATGGCGTGGTCTGGGATTTGTCAATACCATAGAGACGGTGTAGTTTCTCCATTATTTTTCCCAAAAAACATGCTCCTTGATCGGAATGTATCCATTGAGGGCAGCCGTAAACTTGTGTAGAGTTTCTACAAATTGCGGAAGCGGCCAACTCCGCGGTCTGGTCTCGAGTGGGGGTGACCACAGCGAACTTAGTGAAATGGTCTACCATGACGAGGCAGTGTTCATACCCCTGGAATGCGGGACCAATGGTCAGGTAATCCACCGTCAGAAGCTCGAGGGGCGCTGAGGTCATGATTGTTTGTACTGGCGCTCGCTGTGCAGGCGGTTTAGCTAATTCACATAGGTGACAGGTCCGGCAAGTCTCGTCCACAACAGCATGCAAACGTGGATGGTAAATTTTCTGTTGTAACCATTGCAAGGTCTTTTGAGCTCTGAAATGAGCCCCTTTTTCATGGGCTTCTCGAGTCAGTTCGTTAAGTTGGGCTCTGGGCACAACTACCTGCCAAATCGTCATAGATGTTGTTCGTGATGTCATTTTACAATACAATAGTCCCTTCCGGATAACCAGTCTCTCCCATTGTCGTAACATCAGTGACATGTCCTGAGTCAAAGTCTGTCTTTGGGAGTCAGTGGGCAGTTTTCCAGCGGTTACCCATTTCCGGAGAAGCCCAATTTCTTCGTCTTCTTGCTGCTGTTGGATCCACTTATCCCAGGATTGTTCCAGCATGCCCCTTAGGGTCTCCGTGGGGGGTACTGCCTGGGTGGCAGCTGTAAGCATGGCAGCGGTGATGGCGAACAGTATCTCTTACCCTTCTAATTCGTCGTCTTGACTCTTCCCTGGGGTTGTATGTCGAATCCTGGAGAGAGCATCAGCGTGTACATTCTCGGCCCCTCTTTTATAGATAATTTTATAGTTGAATTTCGCCATCCGGGTCACCCATCTTTGTTCCAGAGCTCCCAGTTTGGCATTTTCCAAATGGGCCAGCGGGTTATTGTCCATCCGCACCACTACTTCGGAGCCCGCCAGGTGCTCTGCGAACCGCTCCGTCATGGCCCACACTACTGCGAGGAGCTCGAGCTTAAAGGAGCTGTAGTTGTCAGGGTTGCGCTTGGAATCATGGAGTGAGCGGCTTCCATACATGATCACTCTCTCCCGGCCATCTTGAACTTGTGACAACACAGCCCCCAGCCCATGAAGACTCCCGTCAGTGTGCAGGATGAACGGTTGCGAGAAATCCGCATAAGCTAACACCGGAGCATCCGAAAGCGCAGCCTTAAGGTCTTGGAAGGCCTCTTCTAGAAGTTGTTGCAACTGGATTTTTCGTCCATTTGCCCCAGCGGGAGCCCCCTTCAGCAGGTCGTGCAGGGCTCGAGCCCGGCATGCAAAATTCTTTACAAAACGACGGGAGTATCTGGTCAACCCCAGGAAGACCCACACGTCTTTTATCGTCTCGGGGGTAGGCCATCCCTGAATGACAGCAACCTTTTCCTGGGACGGCCTTACACCCTCTGCTGAGATGACATGACCCAGATATTCGATCTGGGTGCGATATAGATGGCATTTTGGGGGTTTTACCTTCAACCCGTACGTTTGCAGCCGTCCGAGTACCTGCCCCAACCGCTTCAGGTGGTCCTCAAAAGTGGCAGCATAGATGATGATATCATCCAGGTATATCAACGTGGCCTCAAAATTGAGATCTCCCAGACACCGCTCCATCAACCGCTGATAGGTCGCCGGGGCGTTGGCTAGTCCGAACGGCATTCGACTAAACTCAAATAGCCCCATAGGAAGTATGAACTCCGTCTTTGCCCTGACTTCTTCTGACATGGGTACCTGCCAGTACCTACTGGCCAGGTCCAAAGTAGAAAAGTACGTCGCCTTCCCCAAGGCAGACAAGGATTCTTGTATTTGGGGTAGTGGGTACGAGTCTTTGATAGTGCAAGCATTCAGCTTTCGATAGTCCACGCAGAATTGTAAGGTGCCATCCCTTTTGTGGACCAACACAATAGGTGCCGCCCAGGGGTTTTGACTTTCTCAAATCACTCCCTTTCGTAGCATTTGGGCCAGCAAAGTTTTCACCTCTTGGTAGAGTTGTGGAGGAATCTGTTGATATCATTCATGGATGGGGGCTGCTCCTGCCGTGGGAATTCCATGGGTGATGGCAGTGATACATCCAAAATCTTCCTCATGACTAGCAAATACCTCATGGTACTGTCCGAGCAGTGTTTTTAACTGAGATAGCTGGGCTGCAGTTAGTCCGTAGAGTTCGACCCACATTTGTTCTAGGATGATTCAACCCTTTTCCTGAGTTGAAATTTCGGTAGCCTGTAGAGTACAGTTACTGCCCAGGGGTCCTTGGATTGCACTCTCAATTGAACTGCAGGGGCCGGTAGCACTTCTTCAAAAGGCCTTACTAGCTTAGCCAATTCTGTCCGGGGCTTCAGGGTGATGTCTTGGTCTTCAAGGTTGACGCAGTGCACCAGGACAGTCCCCTTCTGCACTGTGGTCAGGGAGTGAGCCACCAGTATGCCAGGGGGTAAGCGCTCTGAGTAGCATGGCTCCACCTGCACCTCCACACCTTCCAATGGTATCGGGGCTCAGATGGGCATGGCCACCACTGTCTGTCCAGGGGGCAGTACGAGCAGGGGAGCCACTGGCGCGATGACTTTGCCCAGGGCCTCGCCCTCCTGGCAGTCCTGGAGGACTCATGCTTCCCACACCAACTGCTGGAATACCTGTCCTTGGGCCGTGCGGGAACCCCACTGTTTCAAGGTCTCATGCGTGGGATCATTGAGGAGTAGGTTGCCAAACTCCCGCAGTATGTTCATGCCCAGAATGACTGGTTGCTGTTTATGGGTTTCTCCGTGGGTCAGAACCACTCCTCTGCGGCCGAGGAATTTACCGCACAGCGTCACCTGTACCCACACCACCCCGGCAACAGGGACCGGTAGTTGATTGGCCGCTACCAGTCTGATCATGGGCCCCCACTGGGGTCTCGCTGCCTCAGGGAAATTCTACTGGAAATAATTTGCAGGCATAGTTGTTACTTGTGACCCCTTATCCACCAGGCACCAGACGGCACGGCCCTCGACTTCTGCCCATACCACCGGACACTTTGTGTCTAAATCTTCGGGACTTCCACCACCCCTAATCGTGGTTTCTGGCTCCGAGTGGCATCCCCCCAGCCCGGAGCCCTCTAGTTTAATGGCCGCCGGGGTGGGTATCTCCCATGCCGCGGACACTCTCGGGCGAAGTGGCCCGGCTCCCCGCCCTCATAGCACCGGATCTGTGAGGTCTGTCCGCCCTGGGTGGAGCGGGGTCCCCAGGGACCAGGGTTGAAACTAGGCCGTCCAGTCCCAGACTCAGTCCTTCTTTTCACTTCAGCCAACTCGCCCTGGATGTTCATCAACTCCTGCTTCATTTCCTCTACCCATTGAGGCTCTGCAACTGCGTTCAGGGAAGCCTACACACTATGTACCTTCCCCACGGGGACCGCCATTCCCTGCTCCTGTTCTCGAGCGCGTACTTGACTTCCCACCTCGGAAAAGTCTATATGTGGATTCATTCTAATCTGCTCCCGTAATGCCTGCTTTATTAACGGGTCCCATAGTCCAATCACCAACAGGTTGCGTAGTGTAATGTCAACAGGTCCTACCCCTATGCCGTCTTTTCTTTCCATGACCGTGTGTAACTCTTGGAGGACATTCATATACTGGGTGATGGTCTCCCCCTCCCCCTGCATCCGACTGAACAACCGGGTTCTTAACTCTCCCACGTTGATTGGGTCCCCATGGGTCTGTTCTAAAATCTGCAAAACCTTATCAAAGGTGTTGCAGTGTCTCGAGGGTTTTAACATCATTGAATTCCGAGCCTCCCCGTCTAATGCCATGAGAGCTACTTCTGCTTCCAGGTCAGGAGTCATTTGCTCTGTCCAACTCCATAGCATGGTATTGGAGCCGGAAAATCTAGGCAGCTTGCTCAGCATAGCCCCCAACGAAATGCTAGAACGAGGGCCCTCGTCAACTGTTGAGTTCACGGCCCTGCCCTGGTCTGGGGCATCATTGTCCGCGCTCGGAGACTGCATCCTGCTGACTACGCCAAGTGTAGGTAACAGCAGGTTCGCAGGATGCAGTGATGAGACGCGAGACTGGTTGTACTTTGAAAAGCAAACTTTTATAATTTAAAGCTGCTAGGGCTATACTAAGCAACCAAAAAGTGATAAGAACAGTTGTCCTCGCAGGGACTCAGTACAACCAAACACTATTTGAAAAGAACGCGACTTAACCGGCCGAGGCCGGTTACTATGGGGCCACGGTATGGCCGTCTACATGTCCTTATACTCTATAATGTCACTTATCTGTCCTGACGTCCCTTGGCGTCTCTGTGTACGCTGCATTGTTGGTGAAGCTGCTTTGGCGTCTTTGAGGAGGCTGCTGTGGCGTCTTTGATGAGGCTGCAGTGGCGTCTTTGATGAGGCTGCCTTGGCGTTGCAGCCGCTGGGCCCAGCTGCTGAAGATTTGGAGTAATCTTCGGGCATTCCAGCGCCCAGGAGGAGATGTGGCACAACAGGCCCTGATGGAGTCCTGAGATGAAGTAACCCCCTGTTGTAACAGCGGGGTTGCGCTTGTTAGCGAGTTCAATGGGACTCCTGTCCCCAAGCAGGGTTGTGTCGCAGTGCTCAAGAGTGGCGGTTTACTGGCCACGCGCACAGCCTGGGGCTGTGTGCAGAGTGTCTCTGTTGTTGAGGAACAGGCCCCAACTGCCGACTGCAGCGGGGTGAAGGCGGCTGTGAGTGGTGATAGACAGGCCGCAACCACGGGCTGAAGTGAAACGGCAGCATCCGCGAGTAGCAGCGGGCAGGCCGCAACCACGGGCTGAAGGGGGATGGCAGCAGCCGGGAGAGGGAGCGGGCAAGCAGCAGAGGGCTTGGGCTCAGCGGTAACGGCCGAGGATGACTGGGGGCAGATCGTAACCCGGGATTGGGGTGAAGAGGCAGTCCCCTGTCGGTAAGCTTGGTGCCTCCTTCCTGAGGGCCACTGCGTATCTACCCTCTGCTGCTGGTCTCTTCTCTGAACTGTCAGTGTCCTTCCCGTTCTCTCACGTCCCCTCCGTCTCCTGCTCCATGTCTGACGTATCACCAACTGACTCCTCTGCGCGCTCCCTGTCCCTTTTATACTCGCCCCTCCTCTTGCTGTCTTGTCACTCTCAACAGTCCACTCTCCTCCTCTGCTCCCCGTGTACTGTTTCTTTTGGAACTCAGATGGCGGCCCCCTTGGTTCCGGCTCGGACACTCTGTGGGGGTCCTCCTCCCTACACCCAGACTAGAGAAAGTGAAGTGTAGAAGGATGGAAGAGAGAGAGAGAGGCTCCAGAGGTGGAAAGGAAGAACAGGTCTTAGGGGCACGGATAGTGAGAGATCCATCCGTGGGGCCCGCATCCTCTGGCATGGTCAGTGGAGGGACCAGGTCGCATTTAGGGGTCCAGCCCCAAAACTAGTGGAGAAACTAAGGACTAAGCTAGGATAACAGAGGTGGTAGGTATTGCAAGTGCTACAGCCACATCCATACATATTCGCCGAAAAGGCTGACACATAGGATCCAGGGGTCTGACCAACGCCGCCCGACAAGATCTGAGTCTGCTGGCTTGGGACACTGTGTGTGAAGATGCAGGGCAGGAGAGATGATAGCCAGCAAAGTGAGATGGCCAGTAAAGGAACATCTGAAAGGGAGCTCTGATTCAGTGTACTCCAATCTATCTGGGAGCTGACTGGACCATAGACTCTAAGGACACAGCACTCCAGCTGGGGATTGTTACATCTGAACTGTGAGTAAAACCTGTGAAGACTGCACACTACTGTGTCCTCCAATTTATTACTACATCACTTGCCCTGCACTACAACCACCATCATCACCATCCATTATACCATAAATGCCCAGGAGAATAGCTCTGCCTGTGTAGAGCTGTACCAACTCTGCTGCGTCAACAACTACCCAAGTAGACTGAATCTGCAGCATCGGCAAACACCTTACTTGCAGAGTACCACAGGTGGTGTCATAAATCTTTTATAAACTTTAAACCCCTTTTCATCATTTTTATTGGACGCCCAGGGCCACAGACCGGGTCACTGCTGCTGTGACATATCCCCTTAAGATCTGGCCCGGTACCGAGTATCCCCACGGCCTCGGTGGGTGCTCCACTTGCATTTCCCCCCTGCCGAATTCCTTCTTCATTGGTTAATAATGTACAGATACTGTTTGGAGGTGTGTGTTTTCATCGTGAAAACTTATTGGAAAACTGAGTCTTTAAAGAGGTGAAAGAGTAAGTTTCTAAAGAAGTTTGGAGGTGGACATTTGCCATCCAAACCGAGTATTCTGTCACTGGTGAATAAGCTTGAACGTACAGGAACATTATTTGATAGGCATGATGGAGGATGTCTGAACATGTCTGAGGAAACAATTCAAGATGTGAAAAATCAACTTCTGGCATCTGCACATAAATCATTGCATAAGGTTTCCCAGCAGCCAGGTATGTCATATTCCACATGTCAACAATGACAGAGTAATCTCCAAGGGACTGTGGCCACCAAGATCGCCTGATTTAACAGCACATTTTTTTCCATTGGGGCCATTTGAAAAGTCAGTTGTACAGTAACAAGCCACAAGCATGCATTCACTTTGACAAAACATACAGCAAAAAATTCAGGCTATGACTCCAAATGTCCTGCTTAATATATTCAACAATATGGAATGGCACGTGCAAGCATGCTTGGATGTGGGCATTTTCAACACCTGATTTAATATAACAGTTTATCATGAAGAAATGTATGTACAGTACAAATTTCAGTATGATATATTGTCTTTTTTTGAAGTTAAAGCAATTTTTCAAGCTAAAGTAGCAAATGAACCATCCTGCATAATAAAAAATTCTTATTACAGAAATTCCCCTAATACAAAATTAGCAAAAGAAATAAGGAAAGAAAAAGAGAAAGAGAAAAAGAAAGAAAGAAAGGAAGAAAGAAAGAAAATCTATAAGTACAATATTTCCTAGGAGAGGTAGCCTTATAAGTAGAGTTGAGCAAATTTGTTCGGGTTGCTGCTTATTTGGCAAGCTATATCGCTTACTGAATAAACTGTAGAAGGAACCCTGGAGCGCACCGACTGATCAGCTGATCGGTGCTGCAGCTGCATGTGTCGCGGCTTTGTCACAATCACAGCACAGGCATGGAGAGTCTGTGTGTTGGGTTCTCCATGCTTGTGATGTGACAGTGACACATGCAGCTGTGGGGCTGATCAGTTGATCAGCCGGTGCACTCCATATATCTGGGTTCCCTCTGCAGCATATTCGCTAAAGTGTCACGATCCATTTTTGGATCTGTGTCAGTTTGGGCTTCTCTGCTATAAACTTTTATCCTTTTAGGCCATCGGGGGTTAATATCAGTTTTTTCCCCCCGGTGGCCGCTGGTGTTACTACATGTTTAGTTAGTCTGCTGGTGGAGACCACTCCCACCTTCCTATATAAGGCCACCTGGTACACCAGCTGACCGTTGGTAATACAGGTCCTTTGGAAACCAACCGTTGTGAAGACTGGTCCTACCTGGTGCAGAGGTGGTTCAGCTTATCTGGAGCAGTGGTGATGCTGCTGAAGAGAGGAGCTTTCTGGAGCAGTGGTGTTTCTTCTGAAAGCTGAGTTCCTGTGCCTTACTCTGCTGTCCTGTGCATGACAGCAGAGAAAGGTAGGTGTTGTTTGTTTTTCCCTGTCTGTTATTTTCCTTGGTGTTATATTAGTGCAGCGGTGGGACCAGTGTCTGCACAAGCCAATTCCCTAGTGAGGAATAGGTGGAGGGCAACTGAGGGCTGAGGCATCCTGGTTGGCAACGGTTTGAAAGAAGCCGTGTAGGGACATCAGGATAGTCCAGGGCACAGCCTCAGGAGAGTGCAGGAGGTGTCCCTTTCCCCGTTCCCTATTGCAGGGCCCACCATTGTAATTGTGTCCCCGGTGTCCCCTTGTTTTGTCTTGTTGTTTGGTGACTGACCGATCATCGGGTCACGTCATGCAGGGCCAGTCACATCACGACATTATTAAAAGTTTATAACAGAGAAGCCCAAACTGACACAGATCCAAAAATGGATCGTGACATATAGCTTGCTGAATAAACAGGGACCCGAACAAATACGCTTATCTCTACTGATAAGTCAATGTCTTACCCATTATTCAGCCTAGCAACTGGACAAAAATGACAAATGATAATTTCATCTACAGCCTGTTTTGGGATATTAGGCCTTGATCAAAAGAGCACAGATCTTGACTGGTTGAGTGTGGATTACTTGAGGCAATATGAGGAAAATGCTGGATCTACTTTAAAAATAAATTTCATGATCTTTGATGACCCTTTAATAAAAGTATGTGATGCCCCTACTGCTGATTTTTCAAAATATGTTACTTACAATATGGAGAACAATATATTTTGCCCCCAAAAGGGCCTGACTAGATGATCTCATATAAATATTACTTTCCCCCACATAGCTAACAACAATCATTTGTGAAAAATGTCTTTACTAGAATTGTTCGGAAAACAATTGCCAAACATAAATTCGGCACAAATATGGTATATTCGGTTTCGTGATGGGTAACAGGAGCATTTTTCTTAAAATCGGAAAAAGTTGGTAACATTTGGTAAAAGTGCAGGAAAATAATTGCATTGCCACCAAAGTATTTTTAAGTATTAGGCCTCTTTCACACTTCAGTTTTTTACAATCAGTCACAATCCGCCAGGTTTTGAAAAAAACGGATCCGCAATTTTCTTTTGAGAATCCGTTTTTTTCCCCATTGACTTCCATTATAGGCAGATTGTGACGGATTGCCGTCCGTTGCATCCGCTTTTTTTGCGGATCTGCCAAAAGATGCTGTCCGTCACCATCCTCAAAGATTTCAAAACGGAGCTTGCAACGTTTTTTTCTCTGGCGGATCCTCCAGACACTCATTTAACCCAAAATTCTTTCTGGGTGCCGGACAAAAAAAAATCTCTCTCTCTCTATCTCTCTCTCTCCGCGACAGGTTAGAATACAATAGATAGAATAGATATATACAGATAGAATACATAGATACACACGTGGTTAAAATTGTTGGTACTCCTAGTTTAATGATAGAAAAACCCACAATGGTGACAGAAATAACTTGAATCTGACAAAAGTAATAATAAATCATAAATCTATGAAAATGAACAAATGAAATTCAGACATTGCTTTTCAACCATGCTTCCACAGAATTTAAAAAAAAAATAAATCTTATAAAATAGGCCTGGTCAGAAATGTAGGTACCCTTAACTTAATATTTTGTTGCATAACCATTTGAGGCAATCACTGCAATCAAACGATTTCTGTAACTGTTAATGAGACTTCTGCACCTCTCGACAGATATTTTGACCTACTCCTCAAGAGGAAACTGCTCCAGTTGTCTCGTGTTTGAAGGTTGCCTTTTCCAGACGGCATGTTTTAGCTCTTTCCAAAGATGCTCAATAGGATTTAGGTCAGAGCTCAAAGAAGGCCACTTCAGAATAGTCTAATGTTTTCCTCTTAGCCATTCTTTGGTGTTTTTAGCTGTGCATTTTGGGTCATTATTAGTGTTGAGCGATACCATCCGATACCCTAAAATATCGGATCGGATGGTATCGGCCCGATACGAAAAAAGTATCGGGTATCGCCGATTCCGATACCGGAAGTCCCATTCAAGTCTATGGGACTTCCGGTATCGGAATAAGAAAAACCCTTTTCTCTCCTTGTACAGCCTCTCGGGGGGGTGTACGGACATTCCGGGAGTCTGTGCCGACTGTCCGGGGGTCTGTGCGGACTGCCGGGGGTCTGTACCGGCCTGCTGGGGGTCTGTGCCGGCCTGCCGGTGGTCTGTACCGACTGTCCGGGGGTCTGTGCAGGCTGCGGTGGGCTGTCCCGGCCTGCCGGTGGTCTGTACCGACTACCCAGGGGTCTGTGCGGACTGCCGGTGGTCTGTACTGACTGCCCGGGTGTCTGTGCGGACTGCCGGGGGGCTGTGCCAGCCTGCGGGTGGTCTGTACCAACTGCCCGGGTGTCTGTGCAGGCTGCAGGGGGCTGTGCCGGCCTGCGGGTGGTCTGTACCGACTGCCCGGGTGTCTGTGCAGGCTGCGGAGGGCTGTGCTGGCCTGCCGGTGGTCTGTACCGACTGCCCGGGTGTCTGTGCGGACTGCCGGGGGGCTGTGCCGGCCTGCGGGTGGTCTGTACCGACTGCCCGGGTGTCTGTGCAGGCTGCGGGGGGCTGTGCCGGCCTGCCGGTGGTCTGTACCGACTGCCCGGGGGTCTGTGCGGACTGCCGGGGGTCTGAGCAGACTGCGGGGGTCTGTGCAGGATCGTCCGATGGGACTACAAGTCCCATCGGGGGATGCCTGCTACCATGACGGTGATTGACACATTAGCCAATGATGGGACAGTAGTAGTCCCATCATCCGGCTAATGTGTTGAATGTACAAAAAAAAAAAAATACATACTACATACATGCTACATACATACTACATACATACTACATGCTACATACATACTACATACATGCGAACATACATGCAACATATATACTACATGCATGCAACATACATACATACTGCATATATACCACATGCATGCAACATGCATACTACATATATACCACATATATACTACATGCATGCAACATGCATACTACATATATACCACATATACCGGGGGTCTGTGCCGACTGTCCGGGGGTCTGTGCCGACTGCCCAGGGGTCCGTACAGGCCTGCCGGGAGGCTGTGCCGGCCTGCCGGTGGTCTGTACCGACTGTCCGGGGGTCTGAGCGGACTGCCGGGGGTCTGTACCAGCCTGCCGGGGGTCTGTGCCGGACTGCCGGGGGTCTGTACCGGCCTGCCGGGGGGCTGTGCCGACTGTCCGGGGGTCTGTGCCGACTGCCCGGGGGTCTGTGCGGACTGCCGGGGGTCTGTACCGGCCTGCCGGG